>NW_006408773.1:848080-863087 GCF_000296735.1 Chrysochloris asiatica | reverse complement strand
ACACACGCAAAAAAAAAAAAAAAAACAAAAAAAAACAAAAAAAACAAAAAACCATAATGGCAATATTTAATCCTTACCTATCGAGAAATACATTGAATGTGAACAGATTAAATGCACCAGTTAGGAGACGGATGGTGGCACAATGGATAATAAAACAAGATCCTTCAATATGTGGTCTGCAAGAGACATACCTTACACAGAGAGACAAATACAGATTAAAAGTCAAAAGATGGAAAAAAATATACCAAGCTAATTGCAATAAAAATGAACAGGAGTGGCCATATTAATCTCTGATAAAATAAACTTTAAACCAAAAACCAGCATGACAGATAATGATGAACATTATCTCAAGATTAAAGGGACAATTGAACAAGATGACATAAGCATAATAAATATCTATCATCCCAATGAAAGAGTTCCAAAATATACAAAGCAAACTCTAATACATTTGAAGAAAAATAGATTAAAATTGTGGGCGATTTTAATACACTGCTTTCAAAAATGGATAGAACAACAAGAAAGAACCTTGACAAAGACACAGAAGAACTAAACAACACAATAAGCCAACTGGACTTCATAGATGTGTACAGAGCATTCAACTCAACAAGAGCACAATACACATTCTTCTCCAGTGCACATGGAACATTTCCAGAATTGACCATATCATGGGCCACAAAACAAACCTCCATAAATTTAGAAATATCAAAATACTTCAAGGCATCTTCTCAGATCACAAATTAGAAATCAACAATAGGAAGACCAAGGAAATAATGTCAAATACATGGAAACTGAATAACACCCTGTTGAAAAATGACTGGGTTGTTGTTGTTGTCAGGTGCCATTGAGTCGGAACCGACTCATAGCGAACCCATGCACAGCAGAACGAAACAATGTCCAATCCTGGGCCAACCTCACTACCGCTGCCACACTTGAGTCCATCAATGATGCCACCTGGCCAATCCATCTCATTAGGGGTCTTCTTCTTTTTCTCTGACCCTCCACCTTACCCAGCATGACATCCTTCTCCAGTGACTGTTTCCTCTGGACAATGTGTCCAAAGTATGAGAGACGAAGCTTAGCCATCCTGGCTTCCAAGGAGCACTCTGGCTGCACTTCTTCCAAAACAGATCTATTGGTTCTTTGGGCAGTCCATGGCACCTTCAATATTCTCCATAGCTCAAAAGCATAAATTCTTCTACGATCTTCCTTATTCACTGTCCAGCTTTCGCATCCATATGAGGCTATTGAAAACATCATGGCTTGGGTCAGGCGCACCTTAGTCCTCAAGCTGACATCTCTGCTCTTCAGTACTTTAAAAAGTTCCTGTGCAACAGATTTGCCCAATGCAATACGTCGTCTGATCTCTTGACTGCTACTTCCGCGAGTGTTGATAGTTGATCCAAGAAGAATGAAGTCCTTGACAACTTCAATCTTTTCTCCATTGATAGTAGAAGAAATTGAATGTGAACTCACAAAGTTCCTAGCAACAAATGAGAATGAAAACGAACATACGAAAATATTTGGGACACAGCGAAACCAGTGTTGAGAGGATAATTTATTACAATAAATAGAAACATCCAAAATGAAGAAAGAACCAAAATTAACACATTAACACTGCATGTACAACAGTTAGAAACAAATGAGATAGAAAACAGAAAAACAATAGAAAGAATCAACTGGACAAGAAGCTGGTTCTTTGAAAGGACTAACAAAATTGACAGACCATTGGCAAACCTAACAAATGAAAAGAGAGATAAGACAAAAATAACAAATATTAGATACCACATGGACGATGTCAAAACGGAACCAAAGGAAATCAAAAGGACAATAACAGAAAGCTAAGAAAAGTTATACTCCAACAAATTAGAAAACTTAAAAGAGATGGATACATTTTTAGAAGAACATGACCTAGTTAAACTTACATGAAGCAAAAAACCTGAACTGACCCATAACAAAAGAAGAAATTGATCAGGTCATCAAAAAACTCCCAAACATAAGAAGTCCAGGCCCAGATGGCTTCACTGGTAAGTTCTACCAATCATTCAGGGAAGAATTATCACCAATTCTACTCAAATTATTCCAGAATATAGAGGAGGATGGAAAACGTCTTAATACATTTTATGAAGCAAGCATAACACTCATACCAAAAGAAGGGAAGGACAACACTATGAGCAAAAATAACAGACCGATATCTATGGGTTGGAACCGACTCGACGGCACTTTACAACAACAACAATCCTTCATGAATATAAATGCAAAAATTCTCAACAGAATCCAGCAGCATATCAAATAAATAATACATCATGTCCAAGTGGGATTCATATCAAGAATGCAAGGTGGTTCAATATTACAATAACAATATATGTAATCCATAAAATAAATAAAAATAAGGAAAAAAACCAAATGATTGTATCAATTGATGCAGAAAAGGCATTTGACGAAATGCAATATCCATTTCTGATAAAAACACTCAACAAAGCAGATATTGAAAGGATATTCCTCAACATAATTAAGAGCATATATACAAAACCAAAGGAGCTCTGGTACCATAGTAGTTATGAATCGGACTGCGAACCTTAAGGTCAGCAGTTTGAAATTACCATCTGTTCTGCGGGGAAAAGATGAGGCGTTCTGCTCCTGTAAAGATTTATAGCCTCAGAAACCATGTACAGGGTCGCTATGAGTCGGAACCAACTCCACGACACATAACAACAACAACAACATACAAAACCAACAGACTACATCACTCTCAATGGAAAGAAACTGAAAGCCTTCCCTCTGCGAACAGGAAGCAGAAAAGGATGCCCTTTGTCACCACTCTTATTCAATATTGTGCTGGAAGTCTTGTTGTTGTTGTTATGTGTCGTGGAGTCGGTTCTGACTCATAGCGACCCTGCACAGGGTTTCCAAGGCTGTTAATCTTTACGGGAGCAGAATGCCTCATCTTTCTCCCGCGGAACAGATGGTAGTTTCGAACTGCTGACGTTAAGGTTCGCAGCCCGATTCGTAGCCACTACGCTACCAGAGCACCTTGCTGGAAGTCTTAGCAAGAAGGAAATACAGCAAGACAGGGAAATTAAAGGCATCCAAATTGACAAAGAGGAAGTAAAACTCTCTTTTTGCAGACAATATCATCCTATACGTACAAAACCAATAAAAAAGAAAAAAAAATCAGTAAAAATGGTAAAAGACCTCAATGGAAGATTCAGCAAAGTGGCAGGATACAAAATCAACATACAAAAATCAGTTGTATTCCTCGATACCACAAACGACAGTGCTGAGAAGGACATTAGGACAATACCATTTACAATAGCCACCCAAAGGATGAAATGTCTAGGAATAAATGTAACCAGAGAAACAAAGGGCTTATACAAAGAAAACTACAAACACTACTACAAGAAACCAAAAGAAACTTACAAAAATGGAAGAATGCACCATGCTCCTGGATAGGAAGACTTACCATAGTGAAAATGTAAATACTGACCAAAGCAATTTACACATATAATGCAATCCCAATCCAGATTCTAACGACATTCTTCAAAGAGATGGAAAAAACAATTACAAACTTTATATGGAAAGGAAAGAGACCAGGATAAGCAAAGCACTGTTTAAGAAGAAGAATAAGGTTGGAAACCTCTCACTCCCCAACTTCAAAATGTATTACACGGTTATAATGGTCAAAACAGCCTGGTACTGGTACAATGAAAGATACATTGATCAGTGGAACAGAATCGAGAATCCAGAAATTAACCCATCCACATAAATCCAACTGATTTTTGACAAAGTATCTAAATATATTGCATGGGGAGTGGATAGTGTCTTCGACAGATGGTGCTGGCAGAACTGGAAAGTGATATGCAAAAGATGGAAACAAGACCTTTACCTCACACCTTATACAAAAACAATTCAACATGGACTAAAGACGTAAATGTGAATTCCAAAATTATGAAGGTCATTAATGAAAAAATAGGGGAAAATGTGAGGACATTTATTCAGGGAATATACAGACTATAAAACATTTTGAAAACTACATAAGCAATAGTAGACAAAAGAAGTGATTGGGACATACTAAAAATTAAAAACTTATGTGCATCAAAACACTTCACAAGAAGAATAAAAAGGGAACCCACAGAATTGGAAAAAATCTTTTACAACGACACATCAGACAAGGGACTCATTTCAAAATATATAGGACACTAAAACACCTCTTCACCATTTTCTGTCAGTTTGTCGAACTGTGGTGGTTTGTGACCTGCTGTGATTCTGAATAATATGTCACCAATATTTTAAATACTAGCAGGGTCACTTATGGTAGACAGGTTTCAGATGAGCTTCCAGGTGAAGACAGGCTAGGAAGAAGGAGTGACGAACTACTTCCGAATATTTAGCCTCTGAAAACCTTATGAATAGCAGAGAAACACTGTCAGATATAGTACCAGAAAATGAGCCCTTCAGGATGGAAGGGACTCAAAATGTGAGGGGGGAAGAGCTGCCTCCTCAAAGCAGAGTTGACATTGATGACGCAACTGGAGTAAAGCCTGTGGGTTAAAAGTCTGCGGTACCTTCATTTGCTGATGGGGCACAACTCAAAATGAAGAGAAATAGCTATAAACATCCATTGAAAATTGGAACATTGAATGTACAAAGCATGAATCTTAGTCAACCTGTATGCTGAGCAAATCATCCGAGAAACTGGGTTATATGAAGGAAAATGTGGCATCAGGATTGGAGGAAGCCTCATTAAAGAACCTGCGATATGCAGATGATACAACCTTGCTTACTGAAAGTGAAGAGGACTTAAAACATTTAGAGGATCAAAGAACACAGCCTTTGGTATAGACTACATCTCAATGAAAAGAAAATAAAAATCCTCACCACTGGACTATTAAAAAAACATTATTATTAACTGAGAAAAGATTGAAGTTGTCAAGGACTTCATTCTTCTTGGATCAACTATCAACACTCATGGAAGCAGCAGTCAATAGATCAAAGTACGTACTTCATTGTGCAAATCTGCTACACAAGACCTTTATAAAGTGTTGAAGAGCAAAGATGTCAGCTTGAGGACTAAGGTGCACCTGACCCAAGCCATGGTATTTTCAAAAACCTTATGTGCATGTGAGAGCTGGACCATGAATAAGAAAGACCTTAGAAGAATTTATGCTTTTGAGCTATGGAGAATATTGAAGGTGCCATGGGCTGCAAAAAAAAAAACACCCCAATATATCATTTTGGAAGAAGGGCAGCCAGAGTGCTCCTTGGAAGCCACGATGGCCAAATTTCCTCTCTTTTACTTCGTACATATTGTCAAGAAGGACCAGTTGCTGGAGAAGTATATCATGTTTGGTAAGGTGGAGAATCAGAGAAGAAGAGTAAGACCCCCAACGATATGGATTGGCCAAGTGGTTGCATCGATGAACTCAAGTGTGGCAACAGTAGTGAAGTTGGCCCAGGATCGGTCAGTGTTTCATTCTGCTGTGAATAAGTTCACTGTGGGTTGGTGCCAACTCTATGGCACCTAACAACAACAACAACAACACCTTTACAAGAAAAAGACAAGTAACCCAATGAAAAAATGGGCACAGGACATGAACAGGCACTTCTCCAAGGAGGAGATCCGGGCCGTCAACAAATATATGAAGAATTGTTCATGATCATTAGACAGATGTAAATCAAAACAACAATAAGATATCATCTCACACCAGCAATAACAGCAAAGATCAACAAAGTTGTTGTTGTGGTTGTTAGGTGCCTTCGAGCTGGTACTGACTCACAGTGACCTTATGCACAGCAGAAGGAAACACGGCCTGACCCTGGGCCAACTTCACTACGGCTCAGCATACAGGTTGAATAAGTATGGTGAAAGAATACAACTTAGTCGCACACCTTTCTTAATCTGAAACCATTCAGTGTTCCCATGTTCTATTTGAACAACTGCCTCTTGATCCAGGTACAGATTCCTCATGAGCACAATTAAGTGTTTAGGAACACTCATACATCACAATGTTGTCCATAGCTTATCATGATCCACATAATCAAAAGCTTTTGCATAGTCAATAAAGCACAGGTAAACATCTTTCTGATATTCTCTGCTTTCAGCCAAGATCCATCACACATCAACAATGATAGCACTCATTCCACAGCCTCTTCTGAATCCGGCTTGAACATCTGGAAGTTCTGTCAATATATGCTTGCAGCCGTTTCTGTACTACTTTTAGTAAAACTTTACTCACATGGGATATCAAAAAGATTGTCCTATGATTTCCACATTCTGTCGGGTCACCTCTCTTTGGAATGGGCACAAATATGGATCTCTTGCAATCATTCAGCCAGATAGTTGTCTTCCAAATTTCTTGGCAGAGATGAATGAGTGCCTCCTGTGATGCCTCACTTTCTTAAAAGATTTCAATTTTTATTCCATCAATTCCTGGTGCCTTGTTCTTTGACAATTCCTTCAATGCACCTTGGACTTCCTCCTTCAGTATCATTGGCTCCAGATCATACACTATCTCTTGAAAAGTTTGAACATTAACCATTGCCTTTTGGTACAGTGATTCTGTGTATTACTTCCATCTTCTCTTGATGCTTTCTACATCATTCAAAAATATGCCCTTAGAATCTTTCAATAATGAAAGTTGAGGCTTGAGTTTTTTCTTCAGTTCCCCCAGCTTGAAAAATGCTGAGTGTGTTCTTCCTTTTCACTTTTCTGATTACAAATTTTTGCACATTTTGTTGTAATCTTTGTCTTTATCTTCTCTAACTGATCTTTGAAATTTCTGTTCAGCTCTTGGACCTCCTCATTTATTCCATTTGCTTTAGAATCTCTACCTTGGAGAGCAAGATTCAGAGTCTCTTGTAACATCCATTTTGACTTTTCCTTCTTTCTTGTCTTCTTAATGACTATTTGCTTTCCTCATGTATGATATTCTTGATGTCATCCCACAACACTTCTGGTCTTCGGTCTTTAGTGTTTAATGTATCAAATTTGTTCTTCGGATAATCTCTGAATTCAGGTGAGATAGATTCAAGGTCATATTTTGGCTTTTGTGGACTTGTTTTCATTTTCTTCAGCTTCAGTTTGAATTTGCATATGAATAATTGATGGTCTGTTCCACAATCTGACCCTGGCCTTGTTTTCACTGATGATATGGAGCTTTTCCATCTTCTCTTTCCACAGATGCAGTCAATTTGATTTCTATGTGTTCCATCTGGTGAGGTCCACAGTCTAAAGATTGTATTTGAAATGAACAAATCATCGATTTTGCATAATTCTATCATGCATTCTCCAGTGTCATTTCTATCACCAAGGCCATATTTTCCAACTACTGATTTTTCCTCTTTGCTTGCAACTGTTGCATTCCAATTACTAGTAATGATCAGTACAACTTGATTGCATGTTTAATCAATTTCAGATTGAAGAAGTTGGTAGAATTCTTCTATTTCATTCTCACTGACTTTAGTGGTTGGTGCATAAATTTGAATGATAGCTGTTTTAACTGGGCTTCCCTGTTGGTGCATGGATAATTACAGACAGCCTTGTACCCCATGACTGATATGGATATGTTCTTTTTGACAATGAATGCAACACCACTCCTCTTCAATTTGTCATTTCTGGCATAGTAAACCATGTGGTCATCAGATTCAAAATGGGCAATAACAGTCCATTTAAGATCACCAATGCCTAATATATCGATGTTTATGTATTCCATTTCATTTTTGACAACTTCCAGTTTTCCCATATTCATACTTTGTACATTCTATGTTCCGATTTTCAATGGATGCTTACCGCTGTTTCTCTTCATTTTGAGTTGTGCCCCATCATCAAATGAAGGTCCTGTGGGCTTTTCTCCCATGTGATTTACTCCATTCATGTCCTGGTGAGGATGTGGAGAGACTGGTATGCTCCTGCATTTCTGGTGGGATTGCAAAATGGTCCAATCTCTCTGGAAAGCAATATGGCATTTCCTCAGAAGGTTGGAAATAGAAATAACTTATGATTCAGCTATTCTTCTACTTGATATTTACTAACAAGAAATACAAGCCATAACATGAGTAGATATATGCACATCAATATTCATAGCAGCACTATTTACAATAGCAAAAAATTAAGACAGTCTAAGTGCCTATCAACTGAAGAATGGATAAACAAACTGTGGTACATGCACACAATGGAATATTATGATATCTTGAAGAATAACAAGGAGGCTGCAAGCCACCACATAACATGGATGAACCTTGAATACATTATGTTGCGTGAAATTAGTCAGAGACTGAAGGAGAAATACTGCCCATGGCCACTAATGTGAAGACTAAGAAAAATAACCCATACTAAAGGGGATAAGGGATTCTTTGCTGGTAACCAGAATTTGAGGGGTGGGCTGAGGGGATGGAGGCAAAGGTGGAGCATAGGGTAGGCAATAGACACAGGACAGTTTTTGTGCTAAGGAGGTGGGAAATACACAAGAAGGGGGAGGGAATGGAAGAACAGGGTAGGTGGGAAAACATTTTGGCAGGTTTGCATGGGCTAAGTGGGTCAGATGTAAATAATGATGTATGTACAACCTTGGAACAACACGGCTCTGGGGTACAGGATTTGAGACATGTTTGGAATGGGGAAAATGGAGGAATAATGTTAAAATACCTGACTGTCTTATGAATTTTGGTTTCCCTGGCATACCATTATAAAATAGACACTTCAGGGAGAGAGAAAGGAATAGCCAGAAATATCACCATAGAAAGCTTATAAGTCCATCTTCTGCCTATAACTGATTGGAATACCTAAAATGGGGCTACAATGTGTCCAGTGAAGGAGGCTTCCTGCAGAACCTCTGCAATACATAACACCATAGTTGGAATCCTGAACCTGATCTAGAATCTTCTGAGGTGGGAAATTTCCACTGTAAATTTCAAGTAGACCAGCCTGGAGTGGCTAGAAGAACAGAAAATATTTCTTGAAAGAGACCCACAGGAAATATACAAAACAATAACGGAAGTCTTTCTGATTACTACAAGAAAAAACAAATTGTTTGCCCAGGAGACATCAAAGCAAGTGGTCGCATCCCCTTAGGGAAAACCCCCTTCCATGACTAAGACTCAATGGGAATACACTAGCAGACATGCACTCTGATTGGTAACCATGTTCATCACCGATAAGGGGAAGTGAGGGGAAAACAGCAATGAAGCAGCAAGCGAAGACCTACAACATTCAATAGACTCCTGTGAACCTGGGAGGAGACCTACTTGGCCAGGAGTGTGGCAATACCTGAAGACTCTTGGGCCACAGAGTCAGTGACATAGCCACTGAGTACTAGAGTGAAGCATCCAGCTGATAAGAAGAGAGGGCATTTGCACTAGATCACCCACACTAGCAGGTAATACCAACTTGACCTGGCTTAAATGACTGGATGATCCGAGATCAACTAGAAGAAGAAAGAAGAGGAAATAAAGAGTAATCTGATACAATTGTATGAACTTGACCTACACCTATGGATGCAATTGCTCAAAAGAGAAAACAAAACTTTAAAACAAGGATCACTCCCATTCCCTCCATACACAGAGTAGACAGTGATGGGTAACTTGAACATTAGCTACCCAAAATGGAGTGGGGGGGTGGTGGTGCTACAAAGGCAAGAAGTGACAGGTTTACAAGCTTTCAAGAGGGAGCCTAGATCCAGAGGGTGCAGAGGAAGTAGAATCTTCACTGAGTTGTATCCAATCTGTCTGGGCGGGGCTGATGAAAGGAGATGGGCATGTTGTTCTTGTTAGGTGCCATTGAGTCAGTCCTGACCCACAGAGACTTTATGCACAGCAGAATGAAACGCTGACCAATCCTGGGCCAACCTCACTACTGTTGCCACTATTGAGTCCATCTCATTGGGGGGTCTTCCTCTTTTCTCTGACCCTTCACCTTACCA
Organism: Chrysochloris asiatica; assembly: GCF_000296735.1. Lineage (NCBI taxonomy): Eukaryota > Metazoa > Chordata > Mammalia > Afrosoricida > Chrysochloridae > Chrysochloris > Chrysochloris asiatica. The sequence goes on along the minus strand of NW_006408773.1, from coordinate 853,173 downwards.
AACATGATATGCTTCTCCAGTGACTGCTCCCTCCTGACAATTTGTCCAAAGTATGAGAGACGAAGTTTGGCCATCTTGGCCTCTAAGTAGCACTCTGGCAGCACTTTTTCCATAATGAATCTATTGGTTCCTTTGGCAGCCCATGGCATTTTCAATATTCTCCTCCAACACCATAACCCAAATGAATCAATTCTTCTACAGTCTTCCTTATTCACTGTCCAGCTATTTCATCCATATGAGGTTATTGAAAATACCATGGCTTAGGTCAGATGCACCTTAGTCCTCAACCTGACATCTTTGCTCTTCAACACTTTAAAAAGGTCTTGTGCAGCAGATTTGCCTAATGCAATATGCTGTTTGATTTCTTGACTGCTGATTCCATGAGTGTTGACAATTGATCCAAGAAGAATGAAATCCTTGACAACTTTAATCTTTTCTTCGTTGATAAGAATGTTGTTTATTGGTCCAGAAGTGAGGATTTTTGTTTTCTTGACATTGAGATGTAATCCATTACAAAGGCTGTGGTCTTTGCTCTTCATCAGTAAATGTTTTAAGTTCCCTTCACTTTCAGCAAGCAAGGTTGTATCATCCGCATACCGCAGGTCATTAATGAGTCTTCCTCCAATCACAATGCCACGTATTTCTTCATAGAACCCAGCTTCTTGAATGATTTCCTCAGCATACAGGTTGAATAAGTATGGTGAAAGAATACAACCTTGTCACACACCTTTATTAATTTTAAAACGTTCAGTGTTCCCATGTTCTGTTCAAACAATTGCCTCTTGGCCCAGGTACAGATTCCTCATGAGCACAATTAAGTGTTCTGGAATACTTATACTTCGCAATATTGTCCATAGCTTGTCATGATCCACACAATCGAAAGCCTTTGCATAGTCAATAAAGCACAGGTAAACATCTTTCTGATAGTCTCTGCTTTTAGCCAAGATCCATCAGACTTCAGCAATGATATCCCTCATTTCACGGCCTCTTCTGAATCCAGCTTGAACCTCTGGAAGTTCTCTGCCAATGTATGATTGTAGCCATTTCTGTATTACCTTTAACAAAACCTTACTCACATGGGATATCAAAGAGATTGTACGATGATTTTCACATTCCGTTGGGTCACTTATCTTTGGAATGGGCACAAATATAATGGCAGATGCCATCCTGCCAAGGAGCAGAACTGCGAGAAGCCTTATGCATGAAAAGTTCATTGTTTAGCAGAGCAACAATGAATGCCACCCCCCCTTGGTTATCATAGCTACAAGGGATGATTCATGCAGGGGACCCATGGTTTCTAGCTTTCCCTTGGAAAAATAGTTTATTTCTCATTTACTTATAAGAAGTTTTACAAAATCTTGCATAATCATTAGATACTTTAAACAAACCTCATGTTATAATAGTTGCCTTTCACAGTAACATTAACTTTCACACCATATTCAATCTTGTGTAGTTATAAAAATTAATTTTTACATTAACAATAAGTTTTAACATAGCTATAACCACACTAGCTAAAGTTTTAGCAATTCAAGCTTAAAATTGTAAGATACATTCCAGGTGGTTTTAGTCAAGGACATTTTAAGGCTTTTAGAAAGCAGCTTAGGAGACAGTCAAGGGCCGTGAGAGCTTGGGAACAGAGGCAGGAGTTTGATTAGAAGTTTTGAGAAATTGTTAGCATGAGAGAATTACTGCTTTGTTCTTAACTATGAAACTTTAGGGTACTTTTATGTTCTTGTTTTTTATTGTTTGATCAATTATATGTATGACCAGTTATAGTAAAAATTATGTTTTTGATTATAAGCTGTAACTAATGAATCTATAGAAAGTAATAGATGTTGGTAAAGTTAGAAATTAAGATGTAGAACTTTGTTTAAAATTAACCAGACATTTTAGGGAGGATTAGAGAGAAACAGAGTCGCTCACAGAAGGCAGACGTTATCAAGGTAACTAAGGAGTAACTAAGGAGTATAGAGGCACAGGAATGTTTGTTGACCTTGTGTTCCTCTTGTACCCTTGATGTAACAATAGAATATTTGATTGATTTGTAACTGCTTGTACGTGACTGTTATGAGATCATTTTATATTCTAAATGGGATACAAGAAGCAACAATTTTGAAATAAACAGGCAGTCAGTAGGAGAGTCATCAGAGAGAGTCATCATTACTATCATCTGCCTGAGATTCAAAAATGACCCATTGACTCAGTATTTTTTTTATTTTTATCATTCACCAAATCCGTACCCCCTCTGAGTTCTCACAAATTGTCCAGGCTACTCCTCAGCACTCTTCCAATCAGTCAGCCAGATAGTTGTCTTCCAAATTTCTTGGCACCCCACTTTCCTGAAAGATTTCAAGTTGCATTGCATCAATTCCTCGTGCCTTGTTCTTTGCCAATTCCTTCAATGCACCTTGAACTTCCTTCTTAAGTATCATTGGCTTTTGAACATACGCAACATCTTGAAATGGTTGAACATTAACCATTTCCTTTTGGTACAGTGACTCTGTGTATTCCTTCCATCTTCTCTTGATGTTTTCTGCACCATTCAATAATTTTCACAGAGAATCTTTCAATAACGAAAGTTGAGGCCTGATTTTTTTTTTTTTTTTTTCTTCTTCAGGTCCCCCAGCTTGAGAAATACTGAGCATGTTCTTCCTTTTTGGTTTTCTGATTCCAGATCTTTGCACATTTTGTTGTAATATTCGGCTTTATCTTCTCAAGCTGATCTTTGAAATTTTCTGTTCCGCTCTTGTACCTCCTCATTTCTTCCATTCGCTTTAGCATCTTCACCCTGGAGAGCAAGTTTCAGTGTCTCTTCTGACATCCCTTTTGACCTTTTCCTTCTTTTTGGTCTTCTCAATGACTTTTTGCTTTCTTCATGTATGATGTTCTTGATGTCATTCCACAACTCTTATGGTCTTCAGTCTTTAGTGTTTAATGTATCAAATCTGTTCTTCATATGATTTCTAAGTTCAGGTGGGATATATTCAAGGTCATATTTTGGCTCTCGTGTACTTGCTTTCATTTTCTTCAACTTCAGTTTGAATTTGTTTATGAGTAATTGATGATCTGTTCCACAGTCTACCCTTGGCCTTGTATTCACTGATGATATGGAGCTTATCCATCATCTCTTTCTGCAGATGTAGTCAAATTGATTTCTCTGTACTCCATCTGGTGAGGTCCATGTATATAGTCATCTCTTATGCTGTCTAAAGAAGGTATTTGAAATGAACAAGTCATTAGTTTTGCAGAATTCTATCATGCATTCTTCATCATCATTTCTATCACCAAGGCCATATTTTCCAACTACTGAGCCTTCCTCTTTGCTCCCAACCTTTGCATTCCAATCACCAGTAATGATCAATAAATCTTGACTGCATGTTTGATCAATTTCAGATTGAAAAAGTTGGTAGAATTCTTCTATTTCATCCTCACTGGCTTTAGTGGTTGGTGTGTAAATTTGAATAATAGTGTTATTAACTGGGCTTCCCTATAGGCACATGGATGTTATCCTATCACATACAGCATTGTACCTCATGACTGATCTGGATATGTTCTCTTTGATGATGAATGCAACACCATTATTTTTCAATTTGTCATTCCCAGCATAGTAAACCATGTGATTGTCAGATTCAAAATGGCCAATACCAGTCCATTTCAGCTCACTGCTGCCTAAGATATCGATGTCTATGCATTCCATTTCATTTTTGGCAACTTCCAATTTTCCCAGATTTATACTTTGTACAATCCATGTTCCAATTTTCAATGGATGTTTACAACTGTTTCTCTTCATTTTTAGTTGTGCCCAATCAGAAAATGAAGATCCTGCAGGATTTTCTCCCATGAGCTTTACTCCACTCAGGTTATCACGGCCAACAGGAGGCATATCTTCCCCAGTCACATTTTGAGTGCCTTCCAACCTGAGGGGCTCATTTCCCAGCACTATATCTGACAGTGTTTCTCTGCTGTTCATAACATTTTCAGTGACTAAAGATTCAGAAGTAGTTTGTCACTCTTCCTAGTCTGTCTTTTTCTGGAAGCTCATCTGAAACCTGTCCACCATGGGTGACCATGCTGGTATTTAAAATAACGGTGGCATAGCTTTCAGAATCATAGCAACTTACAAGCAACCACAGTAAGACAAACTGACAGACGAGTGGTGGCTGTTTTGTGTTAATGGGTCTCTTGTTATCAGGACTGACTGTGAGGATTGGAAAAGTAAAGGTAGTCATTTTGTAGCAAAAAGAGGGGAGTGATTGACTTTGCAGTCCAGGAGTGAAGGTCCCTGGGACCATCATGGGAGAAGAGTGGAGTGCGGGACCCTGCTCAGAGAAACAGTGACACCAGAGATGGAGGCAGAGGCTGTGTGCTGATGATCAGGGCGCAGGCTTGCAGGGTATACCCTTTCGTTAGTTGATGATGCATGAAGGGGATTGTAACCATGGTAATGAAACAATATACAAAAGGATGAATGTAAGGCTAGTGTTCTCCCATGTAAACTATCACATAATTCACAATAAAACATTAAAAAAGGAGTGTGTATAGGAAGAAAAAGTCCCCACTGAATAGTTTTCATCTTATCTAGATTGGTCCGGTGAAAAGTTATGGGGATAAGATTTGTATGATTCAATAATGAGTAACTGTAATCATGACTAATTGCAACTGTCACAATTGTAAAGGTAGAAGTTTAGTAAGAAAAACAGAGGAGTGGTTAATCTTACAGTCTAGAAACAGAGGACCCTAGGGTAATAATTGGGAGAATTTTATTTGCTTTGTTTTGCTAACAGATGTCTGATTTTCTCCTCCTAGTATGATTTTCATCATGGCCTTTTCCAAAGCACTAGAACTGGGATTAATTGCTGGTTTGGGCTACAGTGAAATTGCACCAGGAGATGCTGACATTCGGTCCTGGGAGGAGCCTGCAATTCGTCATCAATCTTTGCAGTTTGGGTCGTTCATGGGCATCCAGGACCGTTAGGCCCACAGATAAACAGTAAACATGCCCAAGAAGCAAAAACAGATGACCATATCAGCACATGTACAGAAAAAAGATAAAATACCAGAGACAAATGACCCAGAAGTAGACCTGGAATCCA
>NW_006408773.1:836787-842494 GCF_000296735.1 Chrysochloris asiatica | reverse complement strand
CATATAAATAAGAAAAAAGGAAAGAACAACATGATCATATTGATTGATGCAGAAAAGACATTTGACAAAATCCAAAATACATTCCTGATAAAAACACTAAAAAAAAAATAGGAATTGAAGGGAAATGTCTCAAGATAATCAAGAGAATATATACAAAACCAATAGCTAACATTAGTCTCAATGGAGAGAAACTGAAAGCATTCCCTCTGCAAATAGATCAACAAATAGAGAACAATAAATGCTGGCAAGGATGTGGAGAGACTGGGACTCTCCTGCATTGCTGGTGGGATTGCAAAATGGTCCAACCTCTCAGGAAAGCAATACGGCACATCCTCGGAAGGTTGGAAATAGAAATACCTTATGATCCAGCAATTCCTGTACTTGGTATTTACACACAAGAAATATGAGCCATAACACAAGTAGATATATGTTCATAGCAGCACTATTTACATTAGAAAAAAAGATGGAGGCAGCCAAAGTGTCCATCAACTGAAGAACGGATAAACAAACTGTGGTACATACACACAATGGCATATTAGGCTACCTTGAAGAATATAAAGGAAGCTGCAAGCCACCGCATAACATGGTTGAACCTTAAGGACATTATGTTGAGTGAAATTAGTCAGTCACAAAAGGAGAAATGCTGCATAGGACCACTACTCTAAACGACTAAGAAAAAGAACCCATGCTAAAGTGTCGAGGGGAGGTTCTTTGCCGGTTACTGGGATATGGGTGTGTGGTTAGGGGAGAGAGGTGAAAGTGGAGCACAGGGCAGGGAATAGACACAGGATAGTTTGGGTGCTAGGGAGGGAGTCAGTACACAAGAAGGGGGAGGGGAATCGAAGAACAAATCAGATTGGAAAATAATTAGGCAGGTTGGCATGGTTGTGCATGTTGTATGCACAGCCTTGGAACAACAGGGCTCTGGGTTACATAGATTGAGACATGATTGGAATGGGAAAAAGTAGAGAAATAATTTTAAAATGTTTGGCTGTCTTTTGAATCTTGGTTTCCCTGGCATACCATTACCAAAGAGACACTTGAGTGGGAGAGAAAGGAATATCCAGAAATATCGCCATAGAAAGCTTGTAAGTCCGTCTTCTGCCTATAACTGACTGGAATACCTAAAATGGGGATAAAACATGCCCAGTGAAGGAGGCTTCCTGCGGAGCCTCCGCATTACATAAGACCATAGTTGGAATTCTGAACTGCATCCAGAATCTTCTGAGGTAGGAAATTTCCACTTCAAAGGACAAGTAGACCAGTATGGAGTGGCTAGAATATCAGAAGATATTTCTTGAAAGAAAGACCAACAGAAAAATACAAAACAATAACGGCAGTCTAACTGATTACTACAAGAACAAGCAAGTTACTCACCCAGGAGACAAGACAAGTGGTCAGGTCCCCTTTGGGCAAACCCCCTTGAAGACTAAGTGTCAAAGGGAATACACACTCTGATTGGTGACCATGTTCGTCACCAATAAGGGGAAGTGAGGGAAAAACAGCAATGAAGCTGTGAGCTAAGCCCTACAACGTTCAATAGACTCTTGAACCCAGGTAGAGACCTAGTTGACCAGCAATGTGGCAAGACCTAGGGACTCTTGGGCCCAGTGTCAGTGATATAGCCACAGAGGACTATAGTGGAGAGTGAAGCATCCAGATGATAAGAGAGGGCATATGCATAAGAACAAACACATTTGCAGATAATACCCACTAGACCTGGCTTCAATGACGGAATGATCAGAGCTCAACTAAAAGAAGAAAGAAGAGGAAATAAAGAGTAATCTGATACAACTGTATGAACTTGACTACACCTATGGATTCAGTAGCTCAAAAGCAGGAACAAATCTTTATAGTGAGGGTCATTCCCAGCCCCTCCATACACAGAGTAGACAGGGATGGGCAACTTGGACATTGGCTACCCAAAATGGGGGTGGGGGGCTACAAAGGCAAGAAGATTGGCTTACAAACTTACAAGAGGAGGCCTAGATCCAGAGGATGTGCAGGAAGGTTGAATCTCCACTGTTGTTGTTGTCAGCTGCCATCGAGTTGGAACCGACTCATAGCGACCCCATGCACAGCAGATTGAAACAATGTCCGATCCTGGGCCAACCTCACTACCGCTGCCACACTTGATACCATCACTTATGCCACCTGGCTGATCCATCTCATTGGGAGTCTTCCTCTTTTTCTCTGACCCTCCATCTTACCCAGTATGACATCCTTCTCCAGCAACTGTTCCATCCTGACAATATGTCCAAAGTATGAGAGACGAAGCTTAGCCATCCTGGCCTCCAAGGAGCACTCTGGTTGCACTTCTTCCAAAACAGATCTATTGGTTCTTTTGGCAGTCAATGGCACTTTTAGTATTCTCCTCCAACACCACAACTCAAAGGCATCAATTCTTCTACGATCCTTATTCACTGTCCAGCTTTGGCATCCATATGAGATTATTGAAAATACCATGGCTTGGGTCAGGCGCACCTTAGTCCTCAAGCTGACATCTCTGCCCTTCAATACTTTAAAAAGTTCCTGTGCAGCAGATTTGCCCAATGCAATACGTCGTCTGATCTCTTGACTGCTGCTTCCACGAGTGTTGATAGTTGATCCAAGAAGAATGAAGTCCTTGACAACTTCAGTCTTTTCTCCATTGATAAGAATGTTGTTTATTGGTCCAGTGGTGAGGATTTTTGTTTTCCTGACATTGAGATGCAACCCATACCAAAGACTGTGTTCTTTGATCTTCATCAGTAAATGTTTCAAGTCATCTTTACTTTCAGCAAGCAAGGTTGTATCATTTGCATATTGCAGGTTGTAATGTCTTCTTCCAATCTTGACGCCACATTTTTCTGCATAGAACCCAGCTTCTCATATTATTTGCTCAGCATATCTTTTTTACTTGTTTTTCTTCTCTCCCCCCTCTCTCTTTTCTGTGATTAGAGAATGCAGTATTCAGTCTTGTTTTTGTTGGTGGTGTTTTTTAGTATTTTTTTCATTCTCTCATTTTTATTAACTGGTGTTGTTTTGCTGTTATATGGCCCCCCTTCTGTCATTGGAGGATGCTTTGTCTCCCTATATTACACAAGAAGAGTCAGCAACTGCTGCTATACAGCCAAGCTACAATCACACTCTATAAAACACCAAATCCTAGGCAAGAACCAATACCAACTGCAATATACCAGGGAAACAGAAAACACCGTGAAAGTTACTCTGAGCTAAACAATAAGAAGAGTGAAAAAGAAAGCCCACATCCTGATCACATCTTCCAGGAAGCAATCAGAAAGCATAAAAAATACCCAAACACATACTCAATTAAGTATTAAGGCCACAGGAAAACACTAAACATGCCAAGAAGCAAAAGCAGGGAACTTCATCAGCACATGTCCAAAAAAAAGATAAAATATCTGAGACAAATGACCTAGAAGTAGACCTGGACTCCATTCTGGAAGGAGGGCAGGCCTTGGAAATGCCTGAGAAAGAATTCAGAAAAATGATTATAAAATGTATCAAAACATTATACAATGGAGTTGAGAAAAATCAGGAAGAAGTCAGGAAAGTGCAACAGAAACAATCAAATAAGATAGATACAGCATTGGAAACAATTTAAAACCTACAGAAAACAGTCTAAATGATCAATAACAAAATATCATAAACAGAGAATACTCTGAAAGGGCAGAGGAGTAGAATAGATGAGATGGAAGGCAGAACCAGTGAGCTGGAAGACAAATCTCTCAATACCACTAAGAGGGAAGAACAAACACAAAAAAAGATAAAAAAATTCTGAGGAAGGTCTAAGATTCATGTTGGACAACATGAAGAGGAATAACTTAAGAATTATCAGCATGCCAAATAAGAAGAATCACACAAGTCAACAGAGGAATAGTTGAAGAACTACTGCAAGAAAATTTCTCTAACGTCCTGATAAGTGAAAAGATAAACATTCAAGAATCTCAGCGAATCCCAGGAAGGATAGACCTCAAAAGAAAATCACCAAGACATATCATAGTCAAGCTCTCCAAAATCAGAGATAAGGAGACACTTCTGAAAGCAACCAAGGAAAACAGAAGTGTCACATACAAAGGCAAACAAGTCAGATTAAGCTCAGATCTCTCAGTAGAAACCACGTAAGCAAGAAGGCAATGGGGAGACATATATAAAACCCTGAAAGACACAAATTGCCAACCAAGAATCCTTCATCCAGCAAAGCAATCAATCAAATATGATGGTATAATCAAAATATTCCAGGATAAACAGAAGCTCAGGGACTTTGCCAAAGCCAACCCTGAACTACAAAATATCCTAAAGGGAGCTTGGTGGACTGAAAACCAACAAGAACAGACAACAGCCAGAGATTGACATACATGGTAGCACCTCCCTGAATTAAGTCAACAGAAGGAAGAGTTGAGAACAGAAAAAAAGCAAAAGAACAAACTAAGAGAATCTGGGAGGTCAGTCTATGATCAAAACAAATACAATGTAAGAGAAGGTAAACAGGTAGAACAGAGATCCAGATAGTGAGAAGATCAGGTCGATTACAGGATAAAATAGACTGCACTAAATGGAGAGAAAAGTTATTGGACTATAAGGCAACCTCAAAGAAAATTAACACGTCACAACTTACTAGGAGAATGAAAATCCAAGAAGAACATAGAAACATTAAAACTAAGAAGAAACTCACAAGAAAGAACACAAAAATCATGAACTCAACAAAGGAAAACACACAAAACAAAGAAGCAGCAACACCACATAAAAACATAATAGCAGCAATTAATCAATACCTATAGATAATTAAACTGAATATAAATGATTTAAATGCACCTGTTAAAAGACGGTGGGTGGCAGAATGGATAAGAAAACAAGATCCTTCAATATGCTGTCTGCAAGAGACACATCTCACACACAGAGACATAAAAAGATTAAAAATCAAAGGATGGAAAAAATATACCAAGACAATTTCAGTAAAAAGTGAAGAGGAGTGGCAGTACTAATCTCTGATAAAATAAACTTTAGGGCAAAAAACATCATAATAGATAAAGATGGACATTATCTCATGATTAAAGGGACAATTGAACAAGATGAAATAACCATAATAAATATCTATGCGCCCAATGAAATAGCTCCAAAATAAATAAAACAAACTCTAATAGATTTGAAGAAAGAAACAGATGAATCTAAAAAAATAGTGGGTGATTTTAGTACACTGCTTTCAAAAATGGATAGAACAAACAGAAAGAAACTTGACAAAGACACAGAAGAACTAAACAATACAATCAGCCAACTGGACCTTTGAGATGTGTACAGAGCATTCAACCCAACAACAGCACAATACACATTCTTTTCCAGTGCCCATGGAACATTCACGAGAATAGACCATATTTTTGGTTACAAAACAAAACTACATAAATTTACAAATATCAAAATACTACCAATCATTTTCTCAGACCACAACACTATCAAATTAGAAATCAAATTAGGAAGACCAAGGAAACCAAGTCAAATATATGGAAACTGAATAACACTCTACTGAAAAGCGACTGGGTAGTAGAAGAAATTAAACGTGAATTCACAAAGTTCCTAGAAATAAATGAGAATGAAAACACAACATACCAAAATCTTTGGGACACGGTGAAAGCCGTGCTGAGAGGACAATTTATTGCAATAAATGCACACATCCAAATAGAAGAAAGAACCAAAATTAAGACATTAA
>NW_006408773.1:834763-836452 GCF_000296735.1 Chrysochloris asiatica | reverse complement strand
AGATACATTTTTAGATAAACACGACCTACATAAACTTACACAAAGTGAAGTAGAAAACCTGAACAGACCAACAACCAAAGAAGAAATCAAATCGATCAGGTCATCAAAAGACTCCCAACCAAAAGAAGTCCAGGCCCAAATGGCTTCACTGGTGAATTTCACCAAACATTCAGGGAAGAGCTGTCACCAATTCTACTCAAATTATTCTAAAATATAGAGGAGGATGGAAAATTCCTAATATATTTTATGAAGCAAGGATAACTCTCATAACAAAACCAGGGAAAAATGTCACTAAGAAAGAAAACTATAGACCAATATCCCTCATGAACATAGATGCAAAAATTCTCAACAAAATACTAGCCAACAGACTCCAGCAACACATCAAAAAGATGGTTCAACATTAGAAAATGATCAACGTTATCCACCATGTAAATAAGAAAAAAGAAAAGAACCCCATGATCATATTGATTGATGTAGAAAAGGCATTTTACAAATTCCAACATCCATTCCTGATAAAAACACTCAACAAAATAGGAATTGAAGAGAAATTCCTCAACATAATTAAGAGCATATATACAAAACCAACAGCCTATATTACTCTCAATGGAGAGAAATTGAAAGCCTTCCCTCTGCGAATAGGAACCAGACAAGGACGCCCTTTGTCATCACTCCTATTCAATATTGTGCTGGAAATCTTAGCAAGAGCTATACGGCAAGACAGAGAAATTAAAGGCATCCAAATTTGCAAAGAGGTAGTAAAACTCTCCTTATTTGCAGACGATATGATCCTATACATAGAAAACCCCAAAGGCTACTAGACCTCATTGGAAGATTCAGCAAAGTGGCAGGATATAAGATCAACATACAAAAATCAGTTAGATTCCTCTATACCAAAAATGACAGTGCTGAAAAGGACATTAGGAAAGCAATACCATTTATAATAGCCACCCAAAGGATGAAATATCTAGGAATAAATGTAATCAGAGAAACAAAGGACTTATACAAAGAAAACTACAGAACACTACTACAAGAAACCAAAAGAGACCTACAAAAACAGAAGAATGTACCGTGCTCCAGGATAGGAAGACTTAATATTGTGAAAATGTCAATACTGCTCAGAGCAATGTACACATATAATGCGCTCCCAATCCAGATACAATGACATTCTTCAAAGAGATGGAAAAAACAATTACAAACTTTATATGGAAAGGAAAGAAACCCAGGATAAGTAAAGCACTGCTTAAGAAGAATAAGGTTGGAGGCCTGTCACTTTCTGACATCAGACTTTACTACACTGCTACAGTGGTTAAAACAGCTTGGTACTGGTACAATGAAAGATACATAGATCAATGTAACAGAATCGAGAATCCAGAAATTAACGAGTCTACATACAGGCAACTGATTTTTGACAAAACACCTAAATATCTCGCATGGGAAGGTGATAATCTTTTCAACAGATGGTGCTGGCAGAACTGGAAAACGATATGCAAAAGATTCAAACAAGACCTTCACCTCATACCTTATAAAAAAACCAACTCAACATGGATTAAGGATCTAAATGTGAATCTCAGAATTATGAAGGCCATCAATAAAAAAATAGGGACAAATGTGAGGGCACTAATTCAGGGAATACACAGACTACAAAACATTATGAAAACCACTCAAATGAAAGTAGACAAAATAGATGAC
>NW_006408773.1:818655-832509 GCF_000296735.1 Chrysochloris asiatica | reverse complement strand
GTTAAGTGCCGTCGAGTCGGTTCCGACCCATAGCGACCCTGTACAGGGTTTCTGAGGCTGTAAATCTTTACGGGAGCAGAATGCCTCATCTTTCTCCCGCAGAGCGCCTGGTAGTTTCGAACTGCTGGTCTTAAGGTTTGCAGCCCGATTTGTAACCACTAGGCTACCAGAGCTCCTTTGAGTGAAATTAGTCAGCCACAAAAAGAGAAATACTGCATAGGACCACTACTGTAAAAGACTAAGGGAAAGAACCCATACTAAAGGGGGGTAGGGGGATTCCTTCTTGATTGCTGGGATGTTGGGAGTGGGTGAGGTGAGGGAGGGGAAGGTGGCGCACAGGGCAGGGATTAGATATAGGATAGTTTGGGTGCTGGGGAGGGGGGGCAATATACAAGAAGGGAGAGGGCAATGGAAGAACAAAGCAGATGGGAGAACAATCAGACAGGTCTGAATGGGCTAAGTGGGACAGAGGTAAATAATGATGTATGCACAACCTTGGAAGAACAGGGCTCTGGGATACAGCGATTGAGACATGGTTGAAATGGGGAAAAGGGGGAGGGAAATGTTAAGATGCTTGGCTGTCTTTTGAATCTTGGTTTTCCTTGCATTATATTATAAAATAGACACTGGAGAGGGAGAGAAAGGAATAGCCAGAAACAACACCAAGAAAGCTTGTAAGTCCGTCTTCTGCCTATAACTGATTGGAATACCTAAAATGAGGCTACAATATGTCCTGTGAAGGAGGCTTTCTGGGGAGCTCTGCAATATATAAGACTATAAGTGGAAGCCTCAACCACATCCAGATCTCCAGAGTTGGGAAATTTCCACTTGAAAGGACGAGCACACCAGCCTGGAGTGGCTAGAAGAACAGAAGATACTTCTCGAAAGAAAGACCTACAGGAAAAATATATAACAACTGTTACTACACGAACAAGCAAGTTGTAGACCGACTGTTACTACACGAACAAGCAAGTTGTTTGCCCAGAAAACATCAAGATAAGTGGTCGGGTCCCTTCAGTGCAATCCCCCTTCCTTGATTAAGACTCAATGGGAGTACACACTCTAATTGGTAACCACGCTCTTCACTGATAAGGGGAAGTGAGGGAAGAACAGCAATGAAGCTGCAAGCTAAGGCCTACAATGTTCAATAGACTTCTGTGAAGCCGGGTGAAGACCTGGCTGACCAGCAGCGTGGCAAGACTTGGGGACTCTTGGGCCCAGAGTCACTGACATAGCCACAGAGTACTAGAGTGGAGAGTGAAGCGTCCAGCTGATAAGAAGTGAGGGCATATGCACAAGAACACCCACACTTGCAGATAATAACACTTGACCTGGCTTCAATGACTGGATGATCAGAGCTCAACCAGAAGAAAGAAGAGGAAAAAAAGTGTAATCTGATACAATTTGATGTACTTGACCTACACCTATGGATGTAGGGAACAAATCCTTACAGCAAAAATCATTCCCACATCCTCCACACAAGGAGTAGATAGGGATGGGCAACTCAGACATTGACTACACAAAATGGGGGTGGGGGTGGGGGGCTTACAAAGGCAAGAATTGACAGGCTTACAAGCTTTCAAGAGGGAACCTAGATCCAGAGGGCCTGGAGGAAGGTAGAATCTCCAGTGAGTAGTATCCAATCTGTCTAGGTGGTACTGATGAAATGAAATGCAGATGGGTCTCTTGTGATACAATAGTGAATAATTGGTATCAGGTCTGATTGTGAGGGTTGGAAATGTAAAGGAAGACATTTTATAGCAAGGAGGGGAGTGAATAATTTTCCAGTCTAGGAGCGGAGGTCCCTAGGACCATCAACGGAGAAGAGCAGAGAGCGGAACCCTACCCAGAGAAGCAGTGATGCCTGAGATGGAGGCAGAGACAATGACATGGAGCAGCTGGGGACTTTAGATCCAGAGAGGGAAAAGGATTGTGTGCTGAAGACCGGGGGGTATGGGGGGCATGGAGAGGATAGTAAACAGGCAATGAGACAATATACGATAGAATAAATGTAAAACTAATGTTCTCCCATGTAAACTATCACATAATTCACAATAAAATATTGAAATAAAATAAATGACCAAAGCCCTCCAACTTTGAAACTGAAGAAGGTAAACCTCCACTGCATCTCAGGCTGTGGCATCTCTTGAGTGTAAAGACTGTCAAGTTTATATTTAACAGAATATTTATACTGATAGAGTGCTCTGGATGAGTGAGAGAAATTTTGGTTGTTTTAACTGCATGATTTAAGTGGATGAGAAGCAACTCCTTTGTTCTCCTAGCCTGCAATGGAACAATTTTAACAGGGTTTTGACATTTCCTTTTCTTTATAAAAGATGCTCAGTAAAATGTACCAGTTAACTACAGTTTGATAAATTGTTATGTTAACAATTATGACATCTGCAATGTTTTATAAAGCAATTAATTTAATAAAATCACTATTGTGAGGGGAAAAAAATAAAGCAGCACACTCAGTGGAGTCCTGGAGTGGGACTATAGGGTAAGTATTGGACTGCTAACTACTAGATCAGTGGTTCAAATACACCAGCCCCTCCCCAGAAACCTAATAGGGTCATTATGAATCAGAACTAATTTGAAAGCACTTAACAGCAACAAAACTGAAAGTAGTTAAAATCTTGCTCAAGTTTCACAACTGTAAAAGTAGAAGTTTTGTAACATAAAGGGGGGAGTCGTTAATCTCATATTCCAGGAACAGAGGACCTTAGGA
Source organism: Chrysochloris asiatica (assembly GCF_000296735.1). Lineage (NCBI taxonomy): Eukaryota > Metazoa > Chordata > Mammalia > Afrosoricida > Chrysochloridae > Chrysochloris > Chrysochloris asiatica. The sequence goes on along the minus strand of NW_006408773.1, from coordinate 829,781 downwards.
CCAACAAGGGACAAGAGCATGAGCAGAATGTGGGACCCTATCCAGAGAAGTAGAGACACCAGAGATGGAGGAAAGTAAGATGGCATTGAGAGATAGAGCAGCTGAGGACTCTAGACTCATGGAAAGAAAAAGGATGTATGCTGGTGGCCAGGAGGCAGGCTTGTAGAATGTGCCCTTGGATTGTTTAAATGATTATATATTCCTGAGTGTTTTTGTGTACATAAAAATAAAAAACAAAAAACCTAAAACAAAACAAAACAAAAAACCAGAGGGAGTAGAAGCAAATACTGTTGAATGGTGATGGATGAAGGGGATTATAATAATTGCAATGAAATAAGTGCAAAACTGATTTTCTTCCATGTAAACTACCACTCAATTCACAATAAAAGCTTTACAATCAATCAGTAAAAAAAATAAAAACAAATAAATAAAATATGGAAGTATAAAAATAATAATCTTGCCCAAGTTCCACAGTTAAAGAAGTAATTTAGAGTCTGGTAGGGCTGCTCCTTCGAAACCCTATACAGGGTCGCTATGGGTCGGAATCGACTCGATGGCACTTAACAACAACAACAACAGGGCACGGAGGCAGGCACGCAGCGGGCAGTCCTGGAGGGGGCTGGACTCCGCGGGCTCAGAGCCACCCGCCCTACCTAAGCAGAGGTGATGGCGTGGAACCGCCACCACTGCTCTCGCTGCAAAGTCATGAGTACCAGGTTGCCGCCATGGCCAACTGCTGGCAAGAAGGGAAGGATCGAATTATGTTAGTGACCAAAGAAGACCATGAAACTCCAAGCAATGAAGAGCTGGTGGCTGATGACCCCAGTGATCCGTATGAGGAACATGGTAAATGCTGCCCTTTGGATCTCAAATGATTGAGTATTCTAAGAAAATCTATCAGTGGGTTGCTAGAAAGAGGCTCAATGGTTGTATTTTCAACAGATAAATTTCAGAGACTGCTTAAAATTATTCCAGACTGGAAAAACCATAGACTTCTTGATTTGGGTGCTGGTGATGGAGAAGTCACAAAATCATGAGCACTTCACATAATTTGCAATTGTGTGAAGTTTTATGCTACCGAAGTTATCTGAAACTATGATATGGCAGGTTCATGAAAAGAAATACAGAGTGCATGGTATAAATGAATGGCAGAATACAGAGTTCCAGTATGAAGTCATCAGCTGCTTAAATTTGCTGGACCCCTGTGGTCAACCCTTAAAGTTGTTTGTTAAAAGATATTGGAAGTAAGTATCTTGGAGCAAACTAGAGGCAGGCTCATACCTGCCCTGATGCTGCCTTTTCATCTCTATGTGGAAAATAGAGGTGGCAAGTGGGAGAAACCATCAGAAATTTTGGAACTCAAGGAACAAAATTGGGAAGAACAAGTGAATAGTCTGCCAGAAGTTTTCAGAAAACTTGGCTTTGTTGTTGAAACTTTCACCAAACTGCTGTACCTCTGTGAAGGTGACATGTACAATAGCTACTATGTTCTGGATGTCATTGTCTTTGTTCTCAAGCTACTATAAACACATGGAGTGTGAAGTTTTCAGAGTCCACCCCAAGAATGCACCCTCTTGAAGAGTGTCAGTGTTTGCAATTATGTGAAGTGGTGGGCCTTTGATGACTGCTATTCAAGTATCGTGGAGGAATTTTAAAAAGTCAAAATACGAATTATTTCTTCATAGTGTAATAAAGGAATGTTTCTCAAAAAAACAAAACTAAAACCCAACTCTTGGGAGGATTTTTATCAGCTCTTTACTCACTAACGCAGGTCACACTCCAATTATGATGGAAGATATTTTTTGTACTAATTTGCAGTGGGGACTCATTCCCAAACACAGAAATAGTCATGATTTCACATGGAACCAATACATGGATTTATTGTCAGTAAAATAAGACTGGTAATGAAGCTGTCCATTCGATTTCAAATATTGGTTATGAGGATTGATACTGCCAAATGGAGACATTAATTGGAACTGCCTGTGCCTTGGAGGAATGGCCAGTGGCCACTGTGGGGTGCAGTTCAAGTCAGCCTTTTCTTGTTTTCACTACAGCACAGAGGATGTCAAGGGGTCAGACTGTGTAAAACAGTTCCGGGCCATGCAGGAATGCATGCAGAAATACCTGCACCTCTATCCCCAGGATGATGATGATGATGATAATGAGGAAGACAAGAAGAAGCCAGAAGGTTTTGAGAAAGCAGCTTCCACTGAGGCTACTGCAACCCAAATGGAGAAGGGCTCAAGCTAATGAGGCCAGAAGACACTGTGTGCCTCTCTTGTGTCAGATGGATTGGGGAACCTTTTATGAAATGCCTCTTGGTCACTCACAGAGAAAGTGTCTTTCCGTCTTTTGTTCTGTGCACTGTAATGTACAAAATAACTTATTTTGAGGATCAGTGGTCTGGGCCCCTTAACAGATAAACTGAAAAAAAAAAAAAAAAGGTGTGTCCCCACTGAAACCTCTTGGTGACTACAGATGCCACTTTTGAATTCTCTTTTCTCAGATTGCCCTCAATTTTGCCACTTTGAAATAATGTGCTGAATATTCTCAGCAATAAAAAATTCGGGAGTGTTTCTTGTGAGTGAGGTGATTTATTCTAATCCATTATGTCCCTTTTCATACATTTCATACCCCTTTGAAAAAGGAAATGGATACAAATAAATCTTCCTTTAAAAATGTTGGCATGAAAAAGAAAAAAAAAAAAAAAATGTTGGCATGGGGCCATTCCAAATATAAGAGGCTAGATAATTAGACACTTCTAAAAAATCATCTAGGTCTTGAGTGTATGAAATGGTACTATGAGGTTGTTGTGTAACTTCATTCCTGATCCATTTTGGTTTTCACGTTTGCATTGAGCTGCAGGTTTTCTACATTTGAAATAAGGAGGTTTAGACTCTCCAATTTACAATCCATTTATAAATGAAGGAAAAGGTTGACCATTGCTGTTTCTTTTTTCCCCCCAAAAGCCCTGGTTTGGGGTCTGTGTTAACACTTGTTCTGTCTCAGCCAGAGCAGATGCTATGTTCTTAAGTGTGGGGACCTAATTGTCACCAGAGTAACAGTCCAAAGGGGGAATGATTTGAATTATAAAGGGGAAAAAGAAAAAAAGATTTCTGCCTAATTTTGAATGTGTTCTTTGTTTTTACTAAAGATGTTTTTGATGTAAGAAAATATAAATTATAAAAATTTTTATTATTTTTCTTCTTTAAAGATATTGGTAAACCAAAACAACAACAAAAAAAGTAATTTGACAATGGCTCTTTTTTACATCAAAGACCATCATCTTGGGAAATTTCCACTTGAAAGGATGAGCAGACCAGCCTGGAGCGGCTAGAAGAACAGAAGATACTTCTTGAAAGAAAGACCTGCAGGAAAAATATAAAACAATATAGGCAGACCAACTGTTACTACAAAAACAAGCAACATGCTTGCCCAGAAAACATCAAGGCACGTGGTCAGGTCCCCTCAGTGCAAACCCCCTTCCAAGACTAAGACTCAATGGGAATACAAGCTCTGATTGGTGACCACGTTCATCACCGATAATGGAAAGTGAGGGAAAAAACAGCAATGAAGCTGCAAGCTAAGCCCTATAATGTTCAATAGACTCCTGTGAACCTGGGTGGAGACCTGGTTGGCCAGCAGTGGGGCAAGGTCTGGGGAGTCTTTGGCCCAGAGTCAGTGACATAGCCACAGAGGACTAGAGTGGAGAGTGAAGCTTCCGGCTGATGGGAAGAGAGGGCATATGCACAAGAACACCCACACTTGCCGATAATACCCACTTGACCTGGCTTCAATGACTGGATGATCAGAGCTCAACCAGAAGAAGAAAGAAGAGGAAAAAACCAGTAATCTGATACAATTTGATGAACTTGACCTACACCTATGGATGCAGTAGCTCAAAAGAAGAAACAAATATTTACAGCAAGGATCATTACCACCTGCTCCACACACAGAGTAGACAGGGCATTGGACATTGGCTACTCAAAATGGATGGGGAGGGGGGGTGCTACAAAGTCAAGAAGTGACTGGCTTACAAGCTTTCAAAAGGGAACCTAGATCCAGAGGGCATGAAGGAAGGTAGAATCTCCACTGAGTAGTATCCAATCTGTCTAGGCAGGGTTGATGAAATGAAATGCAGATAGGTCTCTTGTGATACAATGGTGAATAATTGTTATCAGGACTGATTGTGAGTGTTGGAAATGTAAAAGTAGATGTTTTGTAGCAAGGAGGGGAGTGATTAACTTTTCAGTCTAGGAGCAAAAGTCCCTGGGACCATTAAGGGAGAAGAGCGGAGAGCAGGACCCTACCCAGAGAAGCAGTGATGCCTAAGATGGAGTCAGAGATGGTGACATGGAGAGATGGAGCTGCTGGGGACTTTAGACACAAAGAGGGAGAGGGGCTGTGTGCTGATGACTGGGGGACAGGCTTCTAGTGTATATCCTTTGGTTGATTGATGATGCATGGAAGGGATTGTAACCATGGCAATGAAATGATATGTGATAGGATGAATGTAAAGCTATTGTTCTCCCATAATTCACAAAAACCATCACATAATTCACAATAAAACATTAAAAAAAAGACCATTTTCTTTCCACTACAGCATATTGCCTCTTATGATAAGTGTTGCACTTAATACAGATATTATGATGAAAGTATGATGCAAGAGAAAGTCAGAAAGTATTGCTATAAATCAAAGAAACACTTATTAAACCAAGCTATCAAAATGTGAGCTGTTTTTCTCAACATATCCTCTACCTATATCTGATGACCGTCTTTCCATATCTCTTATTCTTTGAAGAATTCTGTTCTTTTCAATTTACGCTGCCTCAAAATAGCAGTTTTGGCATCGGTGACAAACTCAAATCGTGTTCCTATTCAATGTTGTTAAATTTGGGTAACAATAATAAGTCTGAAGGGGCAGCTCAGGACTGTATGTGTATTTCCCAATAAAATTATCATAGGCAGCCCTTGCTATCATAAAAAAAAAAAATGAGCAGGAGCATAGGAATGATGGAAAAATTTGATCTCCATGAAAAATTTTTGACCTTTTTCCTACCAGTTTTCCCACCAGTTTTCTTAAGCTATCTTCCCAATAAGCCCCCACAATCATATGTTCTCTAAAAAAAAAAAACTATCAAGATTACCCCTTTGGGTGTGGTGAGACTTAGGACTCCAAAGCCCATGGACAAGGACCTAACCATAGAGGGCTAGAACCAAGAGTGAAACATCCAGCTGGTATGAAGTGAGGGGAGTTGCACAAGAATGCCCAACTTGCATATAGCACCTGTTTAACCTAGATTCAATGGTTTGATGATCATAACTCAAATAGAGGAAGATAAAGAAATTTGATAAGGGAAACAAGTCTAAATTGCTACATTTTTATGAACTTGACCTATATTTATGGATGTAGTAGCTCAAATACCAACTGAGAGGAAAGGAGTCTTCATATCAAGAATCATTCCTATCCCCCCTGTACGTAGGATTGGTAGGGATGGGCAACTTTGACATTGGCTTCCTAAAATGGGGGGTGGGAGGGCTATAAAGGCATGAAGTGACTGGCTTACAAGTTTTCAAGAGGGAGTTTAGTTTAAGAGTGTGTGGTGGAAGGTAGAATCCCCACTGAATAGTTGTCATCTTGTCTAGACAGGTTTGGTGAAAGGAGATGGGGATAAGGTTCTTATGATTCCATACTAATTGTTATCATGATTAACTGCAATTGTCACAACTGTAAAGGTAGAAGTTTTGTAACACAAAGGGGGGAGTAGTTAATCTTACATACCAGGAAAAGAGGAACCTGGTACCATAATGGGAGAAGTGCATGAGCAGAATGTGGAACTCTGCCCAGAGAAGCAGTGACACCAGAGATGGAGGCAGAGATGAGGACATTGAGAGATAGAGCAGCTGAATGGAAAGAGAAACGCAATATGCTGGTGACCAGTAGGCAGGCTTGCAGAATGTGAGCTTGGGTTATTTAAATGATTATATATTCCTGAGTGTTTTTGTGTAAAATGAAACAAAACAAAACAAAAATCCAGAGGGAATAGAATAAAATACTGTTGAATGGTGATGCATGTAGGGTCTTGTAATCATTGCAATGATATGAAATATGATAGGATGAATGCAAAACTTATGTTCTCCCATGTAAACTATCACTCAATGCACAAGAAAAACAATTTAAAAAAAAAGAAATAAAAATATTTTACAAGTAAAATTATGGGAGCTACAGGGAAGAAGTAGGATAAATATTGCAGAGAGGGGATTGTAATCTTTGAGATGAAACAAAGTATATAATTTGCTGAATGTAAAGCTGATGATCTTGTCTGTAATCTTTCATGCAATTTACAACAAAAAGTTGAAAAAAAAAAAAAATAGATTACCGCTTTGGGATTCCCACAAAAGTCACCATAACCTTCTGAGCTGACCTGTCTATTTGAATTAAACTGACTCAGCCGATTCCCCCAGAAGCCACTTTTGATCATACCTTGATCTCTGGATCATATAAGTAAATCTAAGTCTTGTCCCCAGTTATGATTAAGTTTACACAATTGTCTTCCTTAAATTCAATCTTGCTTAAAATACTGATGGAAAGGTTAGTATTTGAACTAACTAATTTTCATGCAACTCTTGGCACCCAATTGAGCAGAAAGCTTGCCGAAGTCAAGATGTTAACTTAAAATTGAAAACGCTAAACCAATTTCAGATCAGCATTTGACTGCAAACCACAAAATCAGCAGTTCAAACCCACCTGCTGCTCCTCAGAAACACTATAAAGGTTTGATATGAGTCAAGATCCATTCAATGGCACTTAACAACAACAACATTGCATTAATGGTAATTTTACCGTTTTTCTTCCACCAGTTTCTTCACTTCATCCTCAGCTCCTTCATTCATTGTGGTTAATAGTCTTTGTTCACTTGGCTCATTTTTTGAAATCCACCTTAAAATGTTTGATCCATCTAAAAACTGTTGTCTTATGTGAAGCAGCATTCTTATAAACATGTTGCAAGAATTCAATATTTGAGAAGATGTCAACTTGAGTTTTATTATTAAAAAATGACATTAACCCTGGCCTCAAAATCGATTCTTTCCATGGCACAAAAAAAGTATCACTTTGTTTGTTTTAAAGACGTCATAACAAAACTAAGACAGGTGTATTATTGAAAGAATTTGTCTGTAACCATCCTCCACTGGTCTCAGAAATGGGTTTAAAAGAATTTTGTATGTAATGTACCAGGCATGTGTGAACTAGAACCCTATTAACAATGCTTTTTTACTTACCCTCCTATTTAGTAACCTTGACTGACTCTCAGCCTTCTTCAGCATCTGTAGCCCTTGGCCCTGCTTGCTCCTCCAGATTCCTTCTTTCATTACCTCATATCCCCAACTGTATATACTCCAATCAAATTTCATACCTTGTCCAGGCCCAGAATGCACTAGGCTATCTCAGATTCCTTGGTTATAAACATTTGGATCTTGTTTTCTTCCTCCTCTTACTATCCAGCTACTAATTTTCTTTCAGAATTAACTCGAGGATAACTTCTCAAAAAAAAAAAAAAAAATCTTTGTCCATCATTGTTAAGCAACAGTCTTTGTTCTGCTATTATATAGTTCCTTGAGCATACTTCTTTCATTACACCACTTATTAGACTGTATTATTTAGTTATCTTTCCCTCTCCTACTAGGCTGCAGCCTCTCCAGGGTAGAAACATGGAGTTACTTTTGTATTGTATCTCTAACATCTATCATAATGCTGAGCAGGTAGCAAGAACTTACAACTTCTGAATGAATTGATCAGCAACAACAGTTACACACACATATACAAATATGAACCGATGAGGTAGGCAGGTCCAATTTAGTTATAGATAAATTTTGTATGGTTCTAAGTAAGGTATCAAAGTCCTTGTGTGGTGCTGTGGCCTAATGTGTCAGACTGCAAAGTCGTTTGAACTGCAAGGTCAGTGGTTCAAGCTCACCAGCTGCTCCTTGGAAACCCTATAGAGGGTCACTATGGGTCAGAATCAAACCGGACACTTAACAACAACAAGTAAGGCATCTGAAATGAACTATTCCACGATATGTCAGAGAAATTCCATTCAAGCAAGAAATCTCTTTGCCCTAATGTTAAGTGAATAGTTATATTCTGCAACTAGACTTGGGTCTCTACCAAGTTGTCCTTCACTATTAGTATCAAGGTTAATGCACTAAATGATGAGTGATCTTCTTCTTTAAATGTAATCATTCACATATTTCTAGGCTCTGAGTAATTTTGAAGCAGAGATTCTGACAGCTGCAGCCTTAGTACAGCTTTCTACTGAAAGGGACAATTTTAACTGTCTGCTTACATTGCAGCAATGAACAGATGTTTGTTTTCTCTAATGTATGTGCTATCTTCTACATGGCAGCCATTGGAGTTCCTTGTTTTGCTTCCCACTGCTCTCCAAGATTCTTCTGCCTCTTGATCCAGACACAAAAATGGAAAGGAACAAAGAAGTAAGCCACATATATCATTTTTCAATTTTCTTGTGTGAAACCCTGTGACTGCCGCATTTCAATCAGAAGGAAATTAGTTCTTTGCCCTGTGAAGTGAGCTGAGTCACTCATAATTTGAAAACAATGCAACTGTGGAAACACAGAGTAAAGCTTAGAGGGGAATGCATGTAAGATGACCGGGTTCTTTTTAGTCTTAGCTGTACCACTAGGCAACTATGTGACCTTGGATAAGCCACTTAACCTCTCTAGGCTTTGGTTTCTTCATCTGTAAAATTAGGTGATTAGGCTATATGAACTTTAAAGCCCCTTTTTCTCTCAAATTATGTCTTGAACACAGCATGAGTAGAAAGTGGTTTTCTCCATAGTGTTGTTAAGTGCCATGAAGTCAGTTCTGACTCACAGCGTCCCTGTATAGGGTTCTGAGGAGTGGCTGGTGGGTTTGAACTGCCAACCTGGAGGCTGATACTGACCTTGTGGTCCAGTGTTTATCCTACAGTGTCACACCAGGAATCCATAGTTTTCACTCTTAAATTTTATTTTATTTTATTATTATTTTTTAAAGATAATGTGACACACAGTCCTTTTTATTAACTTGGTCTGTAAGAGAATAATTTGAATTGTTCTTTTAAACAGCACAGTTCAACAATGCAGTAAAATGTCAATACTTAAGAAAATCAATTAATGATAATTGTTAGGAATTACAATCTAGGCAACCTCAGAAATTGGAACACAAAGTAGGTTTCACATTCTTATTAAAAATTTAACTGGAGAGGCGTTTACAACCCTGCTAACTTCTTTTTTTTTTTTTTTTTTTAATTTTTTATTGTGAATTGTGTGATAGTCTACATGGGAGAACATCAGCTTTACATTCATTCCATCATCCATCATTTCATTGCCATAGTTACCATCCCATCCATGCATCATCAACCAACCAAGGGGTGTACCCTGTAAGCCTGCGCCCCCACCACCACCACAGTCCTCAGCCTCTTTCCATCTCCTGATCCCGAGTCCTCAGCCCCACCCTCTCTTGACGTTGTCTTCTCTGCCTCCATCTTGGGCCTCACCGCCTCTCTGGGTAGGATTCTGCTCTTCGCTCTTCTCCATCGATGGTCCCAGGGTCTTCCACTCCTAGACTGATAAGTTAATCACTCCCCTCTTTGCTACAAAATGTCCATCTTTAGATTTCCAACCCTCACAATCAGTCCTGATAACAATTATTCACCATTTCATCACAGGAGACCCATCTATATTTCGTTTCATCAGCCCTTCCTGGACAGGCTGGACACTATTCACTGGAGACTCTATCTTCCTCCACACCCTTTGGATCTAGGTTCCCTCTTGAAAGCTTGTAAGCCAGTCACTTCTTGCCTTTGTATCCCTTCTCCGATTTTGGGTAGCCAATGTCCAAGTTGCCCATCCCTGTCTACCCTTTGTGTGAAGGGGGTGGGAATGGTTCTTGAAGCAGGGGTTTGTTTCCTTTTTTGAGCTATTGCATTCATAGGTGTAAGTCCTGTTTATTGAATTGTATCAGATGACGTTGTTTTTTTTTTTTTTTTTCTTCAGGTTGAGCTCTGTTTATCCAGTGATTGAAGTCCTGTCAAATGGGTATCATCTGCAAGTGTGGGTGTTCTTACGTCTGTCCAGCCTCTTTTTATCAGCTGACCACCCCGCTCTCCACTCTAGACCTCTGTGGCTGTCATTGACTCTGAGCCCATGAGTCCCCAGATGTTGCCTCGCTACTGGCTGACCCGGTCTCCACCCGGGTTCACAGTAGTTTGCTGAACGATGTAGGGCTTAGCTTGCCCCTTCATTGATGTTCTTCGGTCACTTCCCCTTATGGGTGACATGCGTGGTTGTCAGTTAAAGCGTATATTTCCCTTGTGTCTTAGTCTTGGAAGAGAATTTGCACTGAGAGCATCCGACCACTTACCTTGATGTCTCCTGGGCAAGCCACCTGTATGTTTTTGTGGTAACAGTCGGACTGCCCTTATTGTTTTTTATTTTTCCTGTAGTTCCTTCTTTCAAGAGGTATCTTCTGGTTTTCTAGCTGCTCCCGGCTGGTCTGCTTATCCTTTCAAGTGGAGAAATTTCCCGTCTCTGAAGGTCTGGTTGTGGTTCGGGCTTCCACCTATACTCCCATGGAATGCAGAGGCTCCTCAGTAAACCTCCTTCACTGTACACATTGTAGCCCCATTTTAGATATTCTAATCAGTTATAGGCATAAGATGGGCTTACAAGCTTTCCATGTTGATATTTCTGGTTACTCCTTTCTCTCCCCCTCCAGTGACTTTTTATAATGTATTGCAAGGAAAACCATGATTCAAAAGGCAGCCAAGCATCTTAACATTATTCCCCCCTTTTCCCCATTCCATCCATGTATCAATCTCTGTATTCCAGAGCCCTGTTTTTCCAAAGCTGTGCCTACATCATTTTTTACCTCTGTCCCATTTAGCCCATTTATACCTGTCTATTTGTTCTCCCATCTGCTTTATTACCCTCTCCCTTCCCCTCTCCCTTCTTGTATATTGCCCACTACTCAATACCCAAATTTTCTTGTGTCTATTTCCTGCCCTGTGCTCCTCCTTCCCCTCCCACCTCTATCCCTACCCCTACATCCTAACAACCCCCTAAGA
>NW_006408773.1:778541-817161 GCF_000296735.1 Chrysochloris asiatica | reverse complement strand
TTTTCTTTGTATAAGTCCTTTGTTTCTCTGGTTATGTTTATTCCTAAGCATTTCATCCTTTGTGTGGCTATTGTAAATGGTATTGCTTTCCTAATGTCCTTTTCATCGCTATTGCTGTTGCTGTAGAGAAATCCAATTGATTTTTTGTATGTTAATCTTATATCCTGCCACTTTGCTGAATCTTTTGATGAGGTCTAATAGTTTTTTTACTGAGTCTTTAGGATTTTCTATGTATAGGATCATATCGTCTGCAAATAGGGAGAGTTTTACTTCCTCTTTGAAAATTGGGATGACTTTAATTTCTTTATCATGCCGTATAGCTCTAGCTAAAATCACCCTTAAATTTTAAAGAATTATTTACTCAACCTGTGTGCAACTCTACAAACCTCTTTTCAATGTTCTATTCCTGTTTTTCTTGTTGAATTTATGTTTGAAACATGTGATTCAAGTTTACATATGAAATGCTCAGTCTGCTAAAAGAACATATCTAAAACCTGATGCTTTCTTCTTGTTGTTGTTAGTGGCCATCAAGTCAGACCCTAATTCATGATGACCCCATGTACAACAAAGAGCTGCTGTCTAGTCTTTTGCCATCCCCAGGATCTGTTGTAGATTGGACCTTTGCAATCCACTGTTTTTTCATTGACTGATTTTCAGAAGTAGATCACCAGACCTTTCTTCCTAATCCATCTTTGTCTGGAAACTCCACTGAAGCATGCTCAACATCAAAGCGACATATGAGCCTCTACTGACAGATGGGTGGTAGCTGAACAAAAGGTACATTGACCAAGAATTGAAAACATGGGTCTCCTGCACAGAAGGTGAGAATTTTACCACTAAACCACCCAAGGCTGACATCTGAACACCCTATATTTTCTCTGTACATGCCATTGCATTCATCTTCTGGGATAGTCTACATCCAGAATTCCTCTGATTCATCTTAAATCACCTCTCCATGGGTTTTTTTGCTAGCAACACTGAAAAGCTGTTGGTTCTCATGGAGAAAAGGTGGAGAACTCAGGATCTTTATAAAATGTCAAATTTTTGTTCTATATGAACTAATAAAGCAAAAGTTGAAAGGGATGAAGAGTCATAAATGAGGTGTTTTTAGATACCAGGGATATTGTAGAGAGCAGTGGGCCAGAAAGTAGGTAGTCATGGATATATAATCTGGAAAATATATATACTAATGTTTAAGGAAAGCAAAATGGAATCATCAGAGCCTGAACTGGTAGAAAAAAACCTGAAGTTTTCAGATTTCAAAAGACAAGATCACTGTAAAACCTTAGACCTATGGTTAGGGCCGAAGAGATCCTATAAGTCAAAAGTGTAGCTCAAGACAGACAGAACAGATGTGACTTAGGGTCCATTAACAAGATCTTGATTCTAATCCAAGCAGACACTTCCTGCTATAAAAAAAAAAAAAAAAAAAAAAAAAAAATCATTCCAAAGCAAACAGAGGCAAGTATATAAGTGAGCTGATCAAACGAGTTTAGGGAATTAGAAATTAGATGTCAGTTGCCCTAACTACCTGTGTCATATCTGTCTCATGATAGCGTATGGCACATGATGTTAGAATTCAGGCATACACTGCAGGGAGCCTAAGGGCAATATAAGCATCATCTCTGTCCAAACCTCAATACAAGAAAGAAACTGGATATGTGTGTCTCGAGCCCAACAATGATCAGATTCCACTCAGAGTTTTCCCATTACTGTAGAAGAATTGAGCATTTGAGATATGGTGTTGGAGAAGAATATTACAAGTACCATGAAAAACAAACAAATATATGTTGGAAGAAGTATAGCCAGAATGTTCCTTAAAACCAGGATGGTGAGACTTCGTTACTCATACTGCAGAAATTATGAGGAGGAACTAGTCCCTAGAAAAAGACATCATGCTTGGTAAAGTGAAGAGTCAGCAAAAAAGTAAGAAGGTCCCCAAGGATATTAATTGACACAGTAGCAGCAGCAGTGGGCTCAAGCATAACAGCAAACGTGAGAATGGCTCAGGAATGGGCAGTGTTTCACTCTATTGTGCCTAGGGTCTCTCTGAGTCGAAACTGAGTCGACAACATCTGACAACAACAACGACAGCAGTGGAGAGAATATAATTGGCCATAATTTACTAGAGATGAGGGAACATTGTTGGACATGAATGAAGAGCTGGCAAGGCAAGCTAGCCCTTGAGCTGATAGTTTAAAAGAGCAGTATCTCTAAGCCCAGGAATGGTAAATACTTGGCAAATTCTCATCCACTTCATATTCTAAGGTTCATGGCTTGCAGTAATCTCAACACTCTTTTCCAAAAAGTCTGGGAATTCTTCTCCTTACAAAATCCCAGATAGTCATTTTTATGCTTAGATCAACATTTAAAGATGAAATTAGATGCATTTTTCATCTATATTTCAAATAGTTATTAGAGTGAAATACAGCCCCAACCCTTATGAGGCCTAAGAAACCTTTATCTATTTTGATTTTACAATCTCAATCTCTGATGCCATTTATAGTCTACAGATACTAACTGGGGTTTTGGGATTAAGGTTAAAAATCTTATTCATGTCAGCCTGTTACATTGTTTCACAGGAATGGACACAACCTAGTCAAGGCTACTTCTGCAGTGCTTTTGGGCTTTTGGTGGTTAACCCCTCATGACCAGTAAAAATGACCTTAAGATAATATAACACTTAGCCAGCACTGTCCTGCTGACCCAGCCACATTATATATGGTCATAGGTTTTAAATACTGAAAGACCATTCCACACGCTGTTCATAATTTTTTTTTCTATCTTTCTAAAGTGATCCAATTCCCTGAAAAATAGTTCTTGACAAAGGTATTATCTTCTTAGAAATTCTTCAGGTAAAAAAGTTCCAGGGGCTGGTTGCTATGACACCTTTCCAATTGAAAGTATAAATCAAAATGGTTTCCCTTACTTTAAAAGAATTCTTCCTATGAAACAAAAATCCTCCTTTGGAGAAGATTTTCTCTTAATTTCCTGGCCAGATTTACAAGAAATATGAACAAAATGAAATATATATATAGTCCCTTTCTCATTTAAGTATTAATGTACAGATGAAAATTGCTTGTTAAATAAAGCAGTGGTAAGGCTGTTTGGCATGGTTGTGGTGGAGAAATTCCATTAGGGATAAAGCATCTTTATGTTTTCTAGTTAATTTAAGACATAAGGAGCATCTATTTTCCCCACTTTTTTATTTAAATGAAGCTTGATAATATTTGACAATTTAAATGAAACCAAAATTGAACAGGTCATCAGACGAATAAACCAAAAAGAAAACTAAACTCACTGTCAGCCAGTCTATTTTTATGCATATATAATAGCTGTTTTTAATTTAGGAGAATAAAGATGAATTTTAGAGTGTGAAAGCACATTTTAAAAGGAAGTGATTTTAATGAGAAATATTACAATTATGAATGTGTGCAGAAAGAATCAGTTACTGCTTCATTTTGTTGTTTTGCATTTAAACTAAACCCTAGTACTTCACAAATAGAATCTGAGTTTCTACATGATTCTCTTCAAAAGTTAATGATTCCAAGTATATCGGCACATTTTTAATATATATTAAATTGCATTTATTATGTTGTTGTTGAGAATATACACAGCAAAAATACACCAATTCAATAGTTGAAATCCTATTAAAGCAACTAGTAAGCATTAACAGGTTGACAAAACTTATTTTATTATATAGCATTGATGATTAAGATAAGCAATTTGAATACAATCTAAGGGTAAAGAGACATCTGTGAGACAAATAGACAAAATAAATTAGAACATGCACTGTGAAAAATGTTAATGGCCCTTAAGGTGGCACAGTGTTTAACCACTCAATAGCTAGCCAAGATTGGTGGTTAGAACCTACCCGTAACTTCTCTGGAGCAAAGACTTGATAATCTTACCCTATAAAGATTGGTGGTGGTGATTGTTATGTGCCGTGGAGTCGGTTCTGATTCATAGCAACCCTGTACAGGATTTCCAAGGCTGTAAATCTTTACAGGAGCAGAAAGTTTCATCTTTCTCCCATGGAACAGCTGGTAGTTTTGAACTGCGGACCTTGAGGTTAGCATCCCCAAACTACCAGCTACCAGAACATGCTTCAAAAGTTTCCTAAATAAGTAATAATGGGTATTACTTATTTAGAGCATGCTTAAAATTTTTCCTAAATAAGTAATAATGAATATCAACTAAATCCTTTTCAGTATACAAGAACTGTGGAGAGGTTTAAGTTACTTAAAAAAAATTTTTTTCTCCAGTGTCAATAGCAACAATTATGTAATAATGACATATGCCATCAGGAGCGTATATATTTTAAGAATGGATAACTGTTGAAGGATTTATTTACTTAATTTACAGATCTTTGTAATAAATCAGCTATCTTGATGTTGTATTAATATTTTAATACAATTTTAAGATATTACAATTCGTTGTTGTTGTTGCTATTAAATACCATTGAGTCAATTTTGACTCATCACAACCTTATATAGGGTTTCCGAGGATTTAAATCTTTTGAGGAGCAGAAAGCCTCTTCTTTCTCCTGTGGAGTGGCTAGTGGACTCGAACTGCTGGCCTTGTGATTCAAAGTATAGTGCTGAAAATGTGGCACTGTACGACAGGCACTGGATTGCTAACCACAAGGCCGGTGATTCAAACCCACAAGGTGCTCCTCAAAAACCCTATAGAGAGTCACTATGAGTTAGAACCAACTAGATAGCACTTAACAACAATTATTCAAGAAATAAAACAGAACTATATTTCCCTGGATTCAGAGATCTAGTAACCTCAGTTGTTCCACACAACCAAGAACCCCAAAACAAGGAAAATCATGAAAAGAGCTAAGAATAAAAGGTGCATAGTTTATGTTGTTGTTGTTGTTGTTGTCAGGTGCCATCGAGTCGGAACCGACTCATAGCGACTCCATGCACAGCAGAACGATATGGATGTGAAAGCATAGTTTATAGATCTTGATATTTCTTAATGGTCAGGACACTGAACAGAGAAAAAGAATAAAATTGTACACATGCACACACATTTACTATGCTAGAAAAAGAAATATATGATGGATCGCTCTGGGTAGCCAAATCCAGTCCCATCATCTGCAAAACTGTAGCAGGTAGAAAGATAATAAAGGAAAGGAGAAAGAACAGAGAAAACAATGGAAAAAGAGAACAGGATAGAGGAAAAACAATGTTGTAAAAGGAAAAAAGCAGCACTGACATCAGTGATCAGAAACAACAGAACACAAGAAAAAGAAGAAATCACCTACTAGGACCTAGTGTGGTGCTGTGGGACAAAGCACTGGACCACAAGATTGGAGGTTCAGTGTCACCAGCCACTCCTTGAAAATCTTATACAAGTTTGTATGTAAGTTGGAACCAACTCAACGTCACTTAACAACAATAGTGTGGAGGAGTCCTGGTGAGGTGTTGTAGGATAAGCACTCAACTGCAAGGTCAGTTTGAACCACATAATTACCTGTTTAAGCTCACCAGCCACTCCTTGGAAACCCTATACAGGGTCACTGTGAGACAGAACCAACTCAAAAGCACTTAACAACAACAACAAATTGTGTGTGGGGGGGAGTGCTGGTCTGGCTCTGTAGGATAAGCACTGGGCTGCTAACTGCAAGGTTAGCAGTGCAAACCTACCAACTGCTCCTAGAAACCCACTACTTGGTAGCTACGAGTCGAAACTGACTCTAAGGCACTTAACAACAACAACAAAGAGGGCCTGAAGTGGCTCTGTTGGATAAACACTGGACTGCTAACTGAAATGCCTGTGGTTCAAATCCACCAGTCACTCTTTGGATATACTATGCAGGCTTGGTTTGATTCAGAACTGACTCCAGGGCAATTAACAAGAAAAACAATAGTGTGAGGACATACAATTGGAGTGGAAACTAGGCTGTATACTTCCCAACACTTGAGGGAATCATTATTTCAGTGTCAGAAAAAAAAAAAAAAGCAAATAAGTCACTATAGGTTCATATGATATTTTAAGTCTTAGTAGATTCCAAAGTTTTACAATGTGGTAATACAGTATAAATAAATGAATTAATAAATCCATAAAATGACATTTATAAAAATGCTGTATCAATCATATTGAGAATACTCTTTCCAAAGTGCAATATATTTTGGAAGATCTCTACCACAAATCATCATTTTTTTAATGCTTAACATTTAAAACTTTGAAGTTCTCTGAAGAAAAAAAAATCAAAACACTTAACTCTCAGGTACGATAACTGAATGATGATTCTACACAGAAAATACCAGAATTGTTAGTCTTTGAAATAATGGTAATGGGTGAATATGGATGGCACTTTGGGAGTTTACTGACTGACACAGTAGAGCCAGTAGAACTTAGTGTTTACGTATACATCAGGGTCCAAGGAAGGTCAAATCCTAGCTTGCCACTTACTGCTTGCTGTATAACAGCAGTAACAATATACTTACCTTATATACTGGTTGGGAGTCCTAGTGTGGTGCTGTAGGATAAGCACTTGACTGCTAACCTCAAGTTCAGCGATTCAAACCCACCTGCTGCTCCTTGGAAACCTATACAAAACAGCTATGAGTCAGTCAGAAATGACTTGAAAGCATGTAACAATATACTAATTGAAGGGGTAAATAACATAAAAGAGAAAGGAGATTAACATAGTACCTGGCATAGAATAATGTTTTTGTTAAGTGCTGTTGAGTTGGTTCCAATTCATAGCAACCCTGAATGGGGCTTGGGAGGAGAGGCTGGTGGGTTTGAACAGTTGACCTTGCAGTTAACAGTGCAGTGCTTATATTACAACACCAAGACTCCAGAGTAAATAATACATCTTACCTATTATTATCCTGGTGTGTTTCTGTGGGTTAATGCACTGGACTGCAAAGTCACATTGAACTCTAAGGTCGGGAGTTCAAGCTCACCAGCTGCTCCTTGGAAACCCTATAAAGGGTTACTATGGGTCAGAATCTACTAGACGACACTTAACAACAACAACAACAGCAATTATCATTAAAGGGAGCCCTGGTGGCATAGAAGGTTAACATTTGGCTGTTAACTGCATGGTGGTGGTAGTGGTGGTAGACCCTGGAGTTGGTGGACACATGGTGGATGGTTCAAATTCAGCAGCTGCTCCAAGGGAAAAAGATGAGGCATTCTGTTTGTTCCCATAGAGATTTGCAGCCTTGAAAACTCTATACAGGGTCAACTTGAGTAGGAACTGACTCGACAGCACATAATAACATTACTATTAAGGCACCCTGGTTGCTCTGTAGGATAAACACTGTACTTCTAACCACAAGGTCAGCAGTTCAAACCCACCAGCTCATCTTCAAAAGAAAGATGAAGTTTTTTGTTCTTATATCGGAAACTATATGGGGTCACTATCAATCAGAAATAACTTAATGGTTGGTTTTGTTTCCTTTGGTTTTGAATTATTACCATTACGCATCTTTTTTTTTTTTTTTTTTTTTTTTTACTTTGGCAACGGACTTTTATTCAGTCAAAATGAGTAGAGTGTGACAAACCCAAGTCAGGTCAGGTGGCCTATTCCAACCCACACCTACCCTTCCCTAGGGCAGGGGGCTCAAGGATCAAGGGAAGTTGCAGCTGCAGGGGGGCACTACCCTCAGTTTTGAGGTGCCCTCATCATTTGGGAGAAGGGGAGGGACAGGGACTGTCTCGCCCAGCAGCCACACAGACAGGGCTCTGTCTTTAGAAAAACACTACATGTTCTACCTTCTCCAGCTAATTTACTAACACTGGGGGTGGGATGTCCCTAGAGGGGTTGGGGTCAGGGATTTTATCATCTAATTTCATATTTAAGGAATACCCTTATCTTTTATCTTCTTTTTTAAAAAAAGTTTTCTTTCTGCTGTTTAAAAAAATATTTCTGAGTGGAACTAAAAATAGGCATTTGTTTCCTTGGTTTTTCTTATATGTAGCTAAGTATTTAAAAGAACAACACAACAGAAAAGATAAACAAACAAACAAACAGAAAATCACAAGAACATAACCCTTAAACACACACCTCGTATAAAAATAGCTTCTGGTCACATCTTCGGACAATGCTTGTCTCTCTGTCCAGAGGGTGGGTCAAGCTGGGGAACCTCTGTCGGGGACAACCACACCCACCCACTACACACACACACCTGTCATACACACAGCACATTCCAGAGACCAGGCCTGCTTGCCAGCCAGGGGCTCTGAGCCTAGGTAGGGCAGGAGCAGGCGTGACCAGCGGGACCGTCCACTTCCCCAAGGCCCAAGTGGGGAGACGGTTGTCGGGAGCATGAATTGGAGCTGAGAGGGTCAACATGGGGTGGGCAGACAGACAGACAGAGCTAGGACAGCGTGCTAAGAAGTGACTAGTTTGGGACAACAATTTATACTCTGAGGAACACATTTCCCTTCATTTTTGGCTTTTTCACATTTTCTCTTTGACCAATTTCCACCTTCTTGCTATATGGCCTTGAGAGGCCCAGACTTGGTGATTTTGCAGTCTCCTGCCTGTTCGCTGGGAAGAGGCAGGTGGGGCTGCCAGCAGGAGCAGGAGGGGCCAGGAGAGAGACCCCAGTGACACAACACAGGCCCCCAGCAGTGAGCCTTGAGGTAGAAGTTTTGCTTTCACACCAGGAAATGGGGAAGGTGTTTTTGTTTGTAACTTCTGGAAAACAATGTGGAGAGGGAGCAAGGGTGCCCATAAAGGGGGCTTGAGGTAGGAGTGCATTTGGGGCTCTGGGGTGGAGGGGTGCTGAGGCTCTGGCCCCTCCCCCCCCAAGGACATTCATTCCGGCTGAGGTAGGTGCTGAGAGCAAAAATCCATCCTGAGCAAACAAGGTCTGTGGAGGGAGGGTGGCAGTGTCCGGGGCTCAGCCAATGCAGGGCACATTTTTGGAATCGAATTCACCTTCCTCTCTCCTCTTTCTCTCTCTCTTTTTTTCTTTTGATCTTAAAGTTGTGTGGTTTTTTATTTATTTTAAAGGAAAACATCAGTTCAGTTCCAAGCCATGTGGGTATCAAGCAGGGGTGAGGGAAGCATGAGCTCCAGGGGAGGGGCTTCTTCCAGGATCCCTCCAGCTCCTGGGGGGTCCCTGCCAAGGCTGCCTTTAGTCTGGACAACCTGAGGGGCAGTCAAGAAAGATGCTGGGAGCCCTCCAGTACCCCCAAGAGCCCACATGACAGGAGAAACGGTGCCTTTGACCTGAGAATGGGGGCTGTCCCCCTCCAGAGCCTCCCAGACACCCACTAGTGTCCAGAGCGAGTTGACTGGGTAGCTGGTGCCACAGAAAGCCTGGCAGCCTATCCTTCACTGAGGAGGCCGGGGCCTGCATCCTGGGGGTGGGGCGGGGCAGCTACTGGGCCTGAGCAGGGGGCCTCGGCCTCCAGTGTAGTCTCCTCCAGAAGGCTAAACTCCTGCAGTGGCAGCTTACAGAGCTGGGTCTCCTCACATGGGGCGGGGCCCCATGGCCTCTGTAGACCTGGAGTCTGGTTGTCCTGTCGCCCCAGCTGCAGGGAACAGTTGTTCCAGCTCCTTCATGTCCACACGTTTCTCATCTCGGCCCAGCTGGTCCCGCTGTCTCTGTCCCACCCCATTCAGAGCCAGGATGCCAGGGTCCCTCTGGCTTCGGGGGCCCTGAGGAGGGGAGAGCTGGTTTTCTACATCCTTACACAAGAGAACCCTGCCTCTCTGACCGAATAGGAGGAAGAGGACACAGAAGATGATGCAGGTGACCCCAATGTGGATGCCGATGATGATGCCTGTGGTGGATGCCTGGTTGATGGCCTCCTCCTTCCGGCAATCACACGGTGGGCTAAGGGCTGTCCTCTCAGATGCTCCCCTCAAAGATACGAAGCGAATTGTGGCATTGCCGTCCCCGTGCTGGTTGTAGGCGAGCAGTTTTACCTCATACACCACAATGGGGTCTAGCTGGCTGGGGTTATAGGAGGAGGCAGTTCCCGGCAGCAAGATGGGGCCGGTGAAAGATGCCTTGCTCACTGGGGGGTAAAACAGCTTGAAGCCACCGTCATACTGGACCAGGCGGGGCCAAGGCTCCCAGAGAAGCTGCAGGAAGGAGCTGCCCAGGACCCTCACAGACAATGGGAGTGGAGCAGGAGCTTCGTCCAGGGTACTGGCCAGGGTAGGGGCAGAGGCTGAGCTGGCCCCCCTTGGCGTGTAGGCCTTGATGTAGAAGCTGTAGGCCGTGGAGGGCTCCAAGTTGCTCACCAGGTGCTGTAACGTGCTCTTGCTGACAGCTTCCTGATACTCCAGTTCCAGGGGGTCGGCAGCCTTCCTGATGTGCAGGACATAGCCAATTATCTCCTTGGTGTTGACCAGGGGCTCACTCCAGGACACGCAGACCTCTGTGAACCACACAGAGGCTGCCTGAACATTGCGGGGAGGCCCGGGCAGCCCCTCGGCCCACAGCACGGTCAGCCAGGCACTGGCCTGGGAGGAGCCGGCGCGGTTCTCAGCTATGCATTGGTAGATGGCCTCATCTTCAGGGCCGATTCCAGAGATGGTCAGGGTGCTGTTATTATTCTGGAGCCTGACGTGCCCTCCTGGGCCCAGCACCTGCCCATTCTTCAGCCATGTCACGTGAGGTGGTGGCTCACCCTGAGCTTGGCAGGTGAACATAGCCGTGTTCCCAGCTGGTCTCGAGATGGATTGGGGGTGCTGGACAAATTCTGCAGGGGCTTGTACCACCAGCCGGCCCTGCGCAGTCCTCCTCACCAGAGTTCTGGGCCTATTAGCCGCACAGACGTAAACACCTGAGTGCTGGACAGTCACATCTGAAATGATGAGGTTCCCAGTGCCCAGAGCCTGAATGCCCTCCACCCCGATGGGGTGGCCATCCAGGTGGCTCCAGGATTCAATGGGACGAGGGTTGCCCGTGGCGACACATTCAAGCACAGCAGTCTGGTGCACTGTTAGAGTGAGGTTCTCAGGCCCCACGAGGATGGTTGGCTCCTTGTAGGCCCCGGAACCTGAGCCTGATATAGTGAGCCTGGCCCCGTGACTGACCGGGACACTGGCGATGTTGGAGGCCACACAGTGGAAGACACCACTGTCCTCAGCCCGAAGCCCTGTGATCTGCAGGACCCCTTTGGGCAGTAGCGTGTACCTCTCATTGTTCGTGTCAATGGGGACTCAGTTCTTCTCCCATGTGATCAGGGGTTTGGGAAGTCCATGAATTTGGCACTGGAAGTGGGCTACACCGCCCTCCTCCCCCACGGTGGCTTGGGGATGCACATGGAAGTCTGACATGGTTGCAGCCTGGATGCGAGCCTTCCTGCCGATTACCAAGCCAAAACGGCTCTGAGCCACACACCCGTAGTCACCCTCATCTGAAGGGCTGCCTCCCTGGTCTAGCCGGAAGTGGCGGATCATCAATGACCCATTGGCCAGCACCATGGAGTGGGTGCTCTCAGACAACTCCACTCCATTCTTCCTCCAGTTGATTCGCACTGGAGGAGTCCCCTCTACTCTGCAGTCCAATACCACAGGCTGCCTGGGGACTGGGACATCATCACTTGGCTCCACAGCAAATGTCAGTTCAGCAGAGTGGCCAAGACCAAGGCTCGGTGCGGGCAGCAGCAGTGGCAGCAGCAGCAGCAGGATCCGGGACCAGCGCGGAGCTGGAGGGCGGCGCGGGGGCGCGACGCGCGGTGCAGCCATAGGGTTCTCGGTCAGCTCCTCTTGGTGCCTCTCGGCTCCGGGGCCTCTCGCGGCTCACAGCGTCCCGCCCGTGGCCGGGACTCGGGCCGAGGCCGAGCCCGGGCGGCGGGGGGCTGAGGTCGCATGCCTGCCTAGGAGCTCCGGGAGCCCAGGGGGAGCGCTGCTTGCGCCATCTTGCACCCACACGGGCGATCTGTCAGCCTCGCCCTAGGTGCACTCTCCGCACTTGCACCCATTACGCAGCATTTGGGCATGTCAAATAATCTATTGAGCTTTAGCCTCTCCCATTCCAATCTATGCAATTCATAGCAGTCACACCAATTTTCTTAAAATTAACTTTCCAGAAGAACAAAAGCTTGATGACTTCCTTGTATATCAGTGAAGCCTAAATTTCTTGTGCTGTGATTTAAAGCAGTTAAGATCAGGCAACTATCCGGTAACTTTCTCCCATAATTAATACTACTAATATATATTAGTGTTGAATCCTGACGTGGTACAAATGGTTAATGAACTCAGGTACTAACTGAAAACTCAAGAGCTTTGAGTTCACATAGAGGTGGCTCAGAAGAAGAAGAATGGAAAAGCCACCACTGAAAACTCTATGGAAGGAACTGGTGGAGCGGCCAGTGGCTGGAGTTGCCGAGCGCACAGCAGCAGGGCCTGTGAGCAGAGAGTGGGGCTCAGGGCTCAGGCGGAGCTGCCGCCGCCCTCGCTGCTCCTCTCTGGACAGGAACCGGCCACCAAGGCTCGGGTTATGTATGATTGTGCTCCTGAGCCTGTAAACAGTGAACTAACAGTGAATGAAGAAATCATCACCATAACAAAACTCGACAATGGCGGAGGATGGCTGGAAGGAAGAAAAAGCAAAGGAAAGTGGGGCTCGTGCCCACAGACTACGTCAAAATTTTACCCACTGATGGAAAAGATCTGTTTTCTTATGGAAATTCAGTGGCTGACCAAGCCTTCCTGGATTCCCTTTCCACAAGTACAGCAAAA
Organism: Chrysochloris asiatica; assembly: GCF_000296735.1. Lineage (NCBI taxonomy): Eukaryota > Metazoa > Chordata > Mammalia > Afrosoricida > Chrysochloridae > Chrysochloris > Chrysochloris asiatica. The sequence continues at coordinate 804,485 of NW_006408773.1, read as the reverse complement.
GCCAATTCGTCTGTTGCTAACAGCAACAACCAGGTCAGTGGTAGCAATGACCCCTGGAATGCATCTAAATCCGGGAACTGGGAGGGCACCGACATTTGGAGCGCCAAGCCTGAAGGTGCTGCCGCCCAAAGAAACACCTCCAATAACTGGGATGCTGCCTTTGACCATCCCCAGGCCTACCAAGGACCAGCAACCGGTGTTGACGACGGTTGGGATGAAAACTGGGATGACCCAAAGTCAGACCCAAAGACGAGCGGGATAAAAACTGGGATGACCCAAAGTAGGATCACCCTACTTTAAAGATTTAGAGTCCATTGAAGCGGGGGCGTGCTCAGCGAGGACGGGGTGGGGCATCCTCCATGAAGCTGCCACTGAACAAGTGTCCTGGATTCACAAAACCTGGACTAGAACAATATCTGTTGGTCAAGCAACTAGCAAAACCCAAAGATAAGATTTCCATCATTGTTGGAGACTATGGGCCAATGTGGGTTTATCTTACCTCTACATTCGACTGTGTGGTAGCAGATCCCAGAAAAGGTTTCAAGATGTACTGTTTAGAGAGCTACGTTGAGTACCAGCTCACGCCCACTAACACAAAGCGATCCGTCAACCACAGGTGTAAGCACTTTCACTGGTTATACGAGGGTCTCCTTGTGAAATTTGGGACAGCTATTCTAATCCCTTCTCTTCCAGATAAGCAGGTCACAGGTCGCTTTGAGGAAGAATTCATCAAAATGCGAACGGAGAGACTCCAGGTCTGAGTGACCAGGATGTGCCGGCACCCAGTCATCACGGAGAGTGAGGTCTTCCAGCAGTTCCTCAACTTCCGGCATGAAAAGGAATAGGAAAACCAGAAAGAGGAAGGCTGAAAAAGATGAGCTGGTGGGAGTTATGGTATTTTCCACCATGGAACCTGAAGCCCCAGACTTGGACTTACTGGAAATAGAGCAGAAGTGTGACGCTGTCAGCAAGTTCACCAGAGCCATGGACGACGGCGTGAAGGAGCTGCTGACGGTGGGCCATGAGCAATGGAAGCAGTGCACCAGACCATTATCCAAGGAGTACCAGAAGATTGGGAAGGCCTTTCAGAGTCTAGTCACCGTGTTCAGCTCTAGCGGTTATCAAGGAGAGAACGATCTCAATAATGCAATAATGGAAGCAGGAAAAACTTACGAAGAAATTGCCAACCTCGTGGCAGAACAGCCAAAGAAAGATCTCCACTCCCTGGTGGAACGCAATCATGAATACAAAGGCTTTCTAGGCTGCTTCCTTGACATCACTGGCACTCACAAGGGAGCAACAGAAAAAGTGAAAGACAGTGATAAACTCGTTGCAACTAGTAAAATCACCCCACAAGACAAGCAGAACATGATGAAACGCAATGGCACCATGTCTTACCGTTGCAAGCGGAGATGAATCATTTCCACAGTAACCGGATCTACGATTACAACAGTGTCATCTGCATGTACCTGGAGCAGCAGGTGCACTTCTACGAGACGATTGCTGAGAAGCTGAGGCAGGCCCTCGGCCGATTTCCGGAAATGTAGACAATATGGAGCATGAAGAAAATGCCCTAGTGCTTCTTTCCGACTTGGGCAATGTGATTTCAAGTTGATTTTTCCCCCTATCATCAGAAAAAATGGAAGAGAAAGAAAGAAACAAACCAAAAGAAATAGAATTGCCAGAACAAGTGTGTTTACGGTATTGAGCAGCCAGCCTAGTACTTCCCTCCAGAGACGGCGCTGTTGTCCTCACCCACAGGCACAATGAAAACCAAGGTGAACCGTGTCTATTTTTGGAAACTCGTTATAATTATCAGAATTTTTTACGGAAAATCTGGTATTTTACAGAGAATCCTAATTTATAACGCCCCCACTCCCTGCAATTTCCCAGTTCTTACCCAATTAGTAAAGTCTTACTAATAGCCACATATGGATGCGAAAGCTGGACAGTGAATAAGGAAGATCATACAAGAATTGATGCCTTTGAGTTGTGGTGTTGGAGGAGAATACTGAAAGTGCCATGGACTGCCAAAAGAACCAATAGATCTGTTTTGGAAGAAGTGCAGCCAGAGTGCTCCTTGGAGGCCAGGATGGCTAAGCTTCGTCTCTCATACTTTGGACATATTGTCCGGAGGAAACAGTCGCTGGAGAAGGATGTCATGCTGGGTAAGGTGGAGGGTCAGAGAAAAAAGAGGAAGACCCCTAAAGAGATGGATTGGCCAGGTGGCATCATTGATGGACTCAAGTGTGGCAGCGGTAGTGAGGTTGGCCCAGGATCGGACATTGTTTCGTTCTGCTGTGCATGGGGTCACTATGAGTTGGTTCCGACTAGATGGCACCTGACAACAACAACAAAAATTACTTTTCTTAAAACTATGAACTATGCCAGAATAAAAAATATATATGTTTGTTAAAAAACAAAAACAAAAACAAAAAAACCTATGGAGCAGAGTTCTACTGAGACACACCTAGAAGCACCATGAGTCAGAACTGACTGTACAGCAACCTGTATAGTTTCCAAGGAGTAACTGGTGGTTTTGAACTGCCAATGCAGCAGTTCGAAGTCCGGTGCTGATCTAACAGTGCCACACCATATATATGTGTGTATGGAATCCTGGTGTAGCACTGTGGCTTAATGCGCTAGACTGCAAGGTTGGTTTGAACTGCAAGCTTGGTGGTTCAAGCTCACCAGTCGCTCCTTGGAAACCCTATACAGGGTCGCTATGAGTCAGAATTGACTCAATGGCACTTAAAACAAAACAAATATATATATTCACACTCTTGGTGTGGCACTGTAGGATAAGTCCAGGAGTGAAAGGTAGGTTTGAACCACAATGTCAGTGGTTCAAACTCACCAGCCACTCATTGGAAACCCTGTACTGGATTACTGTCAGTTGAAACTGATTCAACAGCACTTAACAGCAACTATAACATACGTATGTTGTGGTTGTTAAGTGCTTTTAGGTCAGTTTGACACGTAATGACCCTGTATAGGGTTTCCAAGGAGTAATTGGTGGTCTAGAACCACTGACCTTGTGCTTTGCAGTCCAGTGCTGATTCTACAGCACCACACCAGGAGTCCCATATACATATATATATTCATATATCTTCCCTATATTTGCAAACCATGAAACTGAGGCTCATTCAGTTCAGAAAAAGATTGCCCTTTCGAACAGTTTTTACATTTACACTCAGACTCAACAATCTGTAATAAACCTTAAAATTATATGTAGACAATAACTTTATTTTATTCTTGTTGTTAAGTACTGTACATTAAATTCCAACTCATAGCAGCTCTGTACAGGGTTTCTGAAGAGTCGCTAGTGGGTTTGAACCCCTGACATTGTGGTTTACAGTCCAATGCTGATCTTACAACACCATAGTAGGAGTCCTAACTTTAGTTTAGTTCCCAGATAAATGGACCTTCCTCGCAGTGCACAAAAACTGTCAAGTCATAGAAATAAATCTAAGAAATATCTAAAGACCCAAATGATTCTGTACTTTCCATTATTTCTGTATTCCTAGTGGGAGACGGGAAAGACTTTTCAAATCTTTCATAACCAACCTCATGTTTGTACATATTTCATAACATAAAGAAGAGAGAAATTATCTGAGGTAAAGAAAGAATAAATGAAGAAGAGAAGAAATGGAAAGGAAGAACAAATAAAAACATAAAGTAGGATGAGGAAAGGAATGGACAGAGGATGATTTGATTGTTTTCTGGTATATATTTTTTAATTTTGTTTTTCAGACAAGAAATAAGTAAAATGACTACAAATATGTTTTTATAGTGCTTGATATATGAATACAAGGGAATGTGCCTCAGAGCAACAGAAAGGTAATCTCCTCACTATTTGGCACTTGCTACTGAGTTATTCTCCTTATGCTTTTCCCATTTTCTGCTATCTAGAATATGCTGTGCGACACTTTCAAACATAAAAACCTCATCTGTCATTACATCTACATGTAGACCAGACCATTTTAGACACACAATATGTATGCTGTTTTAACAAAGACAAAAAATTTGTAAACTGATTTAATTTTTTGTTTTTTGTTTTTTAAACCAGGTCTTACAAACTATTATGTGAAACGCCAGGATTTTTTTTTTTTAACACTCTTAGAAATCTTTCTCTTAGTCTCTCTCTCTCTCTTAATATATTAAGCAACAATTTCAGCCTCACCCAACCAAATCCACAAAAATTGTACTTATTGCTAGGTCTATTAGAGACTTTTCTAGCTGTTTTAAGAATTCAATTCAATAGGCCTGTGGAAAAAGGAAATAATACTGGTTGTTTTCTTAACTCTGTTCATTTCCCAGATGGGACGGTCACTAAAAAGTTCATCAATCAGGTCTGAGGGAGTTCTCAAGTTGGGAGTTCTCTAATGGGTAACTAAAACCCTGCCTAAATTGGTAAATTCTCAAAAATTCAGTTTCGTCTATGATTGATCCTAACAGAAAGTGTCACTGCACGACTAGCTTTCTGATGAATTATTTTAGAAAGACATTTTTTTTTTTTTTATGAAAAGAAGGGAACTAGAAAGTAGAGGCCACTGTACAATATTTATATCATTGAAGCATATAGTCTGCAGAATATAGTGTTTCTACATGACTATTGTCGGATGGCAGAAATCTAGTCAGCATTGTTGCATCCAGAGCAAAGGGTGCTGTTTGTCTCATTTGGAATAAAATATCAAAGATAGATATATAAAATATATAAGGATAAAAATAGTATACATGGCAACTAACAATTTGCAGAGAGCTTCTATGAACATTATATAATTTGATACACATGAGAAAAATTTTGGGAAGAATTTATTAATTTATCCTTTCATACAAAAGAAAATGAGAGGTCAGAGAAAATAATTGACTTGAGGCACACCTGGAAACCAGGGATTGTTGAGCTAAAGATTATATTTGTTGCTTTTTTTATAGCTCCTTTTAGAATAAAGATTTCATGGTATAGCTACAAAATGAAAGGTCATTTTATATAGGTGTGTTCCACAGAAACATACAATATATAACAATTAGAACTCTGTTCAATCTAAAACACAGCAGGTTCTGTTGACTTTACTTCAGTATTATATGTATTTTCACAACAATTTCAGAGAAAATCAATTTGATTATACTCCATCAACAGAAAAGAACATAATTTTCTGAATAATTCATTTTCGGGATTTTATTATATAGAACTCTTGATTGCATTGAGCCTAGACTGGAAGAACTCTTTTTAAAAATGGTGATTTAAAAAAAAAAAATGTTTGTTGTTAGACGGTGTTAAGTGGGTTTCTACTCATAGTGATCCTATGCACAACGAGCACCATACTCATAACTGTTCCTATGTTCGAGCCCCTTATTGCAACCACTGTGTTTATCCATCTTCCCGAGTCTTTCTTTTTCAGTACTCTGCTTTAACAAATATGATGCCCTTCACCAGACCCTAGTCTTTCTGATTACATAATCCAATAACATGATTCTAATTACACCATCTAATTACAACATTTCACCATATTTTCTTCTAAGGAGCATTTTTGCTGTATTTCTTCCAACACACATTTGTTTGTTCTTCTGGCAGTTCCTGATATATTCAATATTTCTTGCATCAATTCTTGTTCTGTCTTCCTTATTCGTTGTGCCACAATCTCATTAATCTGAGCTAACTAAAAGTACCATGGCTTGGTCAGAAGCACCTTAGTCTTAAAAGGGGCATCTTTGCTTTTTAATACTTTAAATAAGTCTTTTGCAGCATATTTGTCCAATGCAATATGTTGTTTGATTTCTTGACTGCTACTTCATTGGACATTGATTGTGGATCTAAATAAAATTAAACACTTCAATACTTTCTCCATTCATGGCCATAGTCTTTGATTTTCATCAGTAAATGCTTCAAGTTTTTCTTCACTTTCAGTAATCAAGGTTGTGTCATCTATATATCTCAGGTTGCTAATGAGTCTTTCTCCAATCTTGATTTTGTATCCTCAGCATACAAACTGAATAAGTATGCTCATTATATGAAAAGGATACAACCTTCATACACACCTTTCCTGATTTTAAACCACACAATATCCCCTTGTTTTTATTCTATATACAGGCTGTGCTCCATCTACACAATTAAGTGCTCTAGAATTCCCATTCTTTGCAATGTTGTCCATAGTTTGTTATGTTCCACACAGTTGAGTGTCTTTGAGTAGTCAACAACACACAAGTAAATATCTCTGATATTATGTGCTTTCAGACAAGATCCATCTAACATCAGCAATGATATCCATTGTTCTATGTCCTATTTTGAATATAGCTTGAACCTCTGGAAGTTACCTGTCAATGGACTGCTGTAATCATTTTAGAATTATTCTCAGTAAAATTTTAATTGCATGGGATTTAATGATTTTGTTCGATAATTTCCACATTATCTTGGATTAAGTTTTTTGCAGTGGATAATATGGCATTCTTCCAGTCTATTGGCCACATAGTTGACTTCCAAAATTTTTGGATAAACTAGTGCTTCCAGATTTGCATCCCTTAGCTGAAATCTTAACTGGTATTCTGTCAATTCCTGAATCCTTGTTTTTAACCCATGTCTTCAATGCAGCCTGGACTTCTTATTTCAGTACTTGTTGTTGTTGTTGTTAAGTGCTCTTGAGTCAATTCCGATCCATAGCGACCCTGTATAGGGTTTCCAAGGAGCAGCTGGTGAGCTTGAACCGCCGAACTTGCGGTTCAAACGGCTTTGCAGTCTGGTGCATTAACCCACAGCACCACACCAGGACTATTAAGTATTAATCATATGCTACAGCCTGAAATGTTTGAAAATCAATAAGTTATTTTTGGTGGAGTGATCTATGTGTTCCTTGCATCTTCTTTGGGTACTTCTATCATTACTCAATGTTTTGTGTATATAGTCCCTCAGTATTGCAGTGGAGGCTTGATTTTTTTTTTTTCTTCTTCTTCTTCAGTCTTGATAAACGATGAATGTGTTCTTCCATTTTGGTTTTTGCAAGGAATTCATGTGGTTCCACGTTTCATTATAACACTTTGCTTTTTTTTTAACTGCCTTTGGAAACATTCTTATTTTTAGCTCTTTTACTTCATCATTTCTTCCTATCACTGTAGTTACTCTATGTTCAAAAGCAAGTATCAGATTCTCTTCATCAATCCACTTTGTTCTTTTCTTACTTTCCTGTCTTTTTAATGACCTTTTGTTTTCTTCATGAATGGTACCCTTGATATCATCACACAACTATTCTGGTCTTAAGTCATTAGTGTTCAATACATGAAATTTATTCCTGAGTAAATTTACAGGACTGTAAATTCAGGTGGGATGTAACCCACATATGACTTTGACTCTCATGGACTTCCTTTAATTTTCTTCAGTTTATACTTGCACTTGCATATGAGCTACTGATTTTCTGTTTCCCAGTTAGACTTTTGCCATGTTCTGACTGATGATAATGAATTTTTCCATCCACACTTTCCACAAATCTAGTCAATTTGATTCCTGTACATTCCACCTAGCAAGGTCAGCAGGTATGGTCATTTTTCATGTTACTGAAAATAAAAATACATCTGTAATAAATAAGCTGCTGATCTTTCAAAGTTTTACCATGCGATCTCTGGTGTCATTTCTATCACTAAGTCCATATTTTCCAACTTCTGCTCCTTTGTTTCCAATTTTCCCATCTGGTGAGAGTATTTTATTGATAGCAATCACCACAATGTGACTTCAATCTTTTAACTTCCTTACTGCGTTTCCCATTTTCCATTCATTCTTCTTTCCCAACCCTTCTTGACTTCTAAACTTCATCCTTAGGCAAATGCTGCCCTTTTGATCTATAATGGTTGATTATAATAAGGAGCAAGGACCTCCCTAATGTTATTATTCATCTTATAGGCCTGCTTATTATTTTGCAGAAAATTGAGCCATGAGGGTGAGTTCAGATCCAGGACTGAAGAGGGAGCAGTCTCGATTCAACCAGTAAGCCCGATATTATTATTATTATTTTGGTCCATATTTGTCTTCCATGTGTCTGCTAATTTGTCATACTATGGTGGCTTGTGTGTTTTTGTGATGCTGGAAGCTATGCCACAAATATTTTAAATACCATCGGGGTCATCCATGGTGGATAGGTTTCAATGGATCTTCCAGACAACAACAGACTATGAAGAAGGAGAAACAGACAACTTTTGAATGGTTAGTCACTGAAAACATTATGAATAACAGTGTAAAATTGTTTGATATATAGTTTCAGAAGAAGAGCTTCACAGGTTAGGAGGCATTCAAAATGGGGCCGGGGACAAACAAGATTGCGAATCAGGTAGAAGCACAGTAAAGGAACTCTGCGAGCAACAACACAGAATACCCAACAAAGCAGGCTCAGGAGATGTTCCCAGAACTCTGAATCACATATAAAGGAATATTTAGAAGGTTGGAAGGCTTACAGCTGGGGGAATTTATGGCAGAAGCAAGAAATCCATTGCTTTCTAATTCAAGACACTCAGCTGCTCGAGGAGGCACCATCTAAGGGGAGACTAATCAGGGGAAGGATCAGAGCGGCCACAGATGCCAGGCAGAACCGCAGAGATAAAGGTGTGGACATTATTTTCCTTTGGTAGCTGTTCATTGGTCCTTTGCTGTCTGTGTACCTCCATTCTGGTGACTACAGGGTTGCTTGAGCTAGTGGGCACCCCAGTCCGACCTTGGAGGGTTCTACTATGCATGCACACAGAATTCCTTGAAATGTAAAGAGACAGTTTACAATTAAAACCAAATGTCCACAGTCAGCCGAGAACTGTTTATAACTAGATAAAAAGGCCTAAACGGGGATTGTGAAGTGAGACAAGCAGACAAAAAAAGGAAATAGGCCAAAAATTAAATGCTAAGTTACGTCAAAACGACCAAAAGTGGCATCTTGAAATTTCTCAAGAAGAAGAGTAAAAAGGGAAGCCCATTTCCTGATCTCATATACCTGGAGGCAATCAGAAAGCAAAAAAAATACCAAAATACATACCCATCTAAGTATTAAGGCCACAGAAAAACCCTGAAGATGCCCAAAAAACAGAAGCAGATGCCCATATATGCACATGTCCAGAAATGAGATAAAGTGACTGAAGCAAATGAGCTGGAAGTAGACCTACACTCCATACTGGAAGATGGGCAGGTTTTGGAAATGCCTGAGAAGGAATTCAGAAAAATGATTATAAAATGTATCAAAACATTATACAATGGAGTTGAGAAAAATAAGGAAGAAGTCAGGAAAGCTCTACAGGAACAATCAAATAAGATAGACACAGCATTGGAAACAATTTAAAACCTACAGAAAGAGATCCAAATAATTAATAATAGAATATCAGAAATGGACAATACACTGAAAGGGCAAAGGAATAGAATTGAAGAGATAGAAGCCAGAACTAGTGAGCTAGTAGATAAATCTCTCAACACTACTAAGATAGAAGAACAAACATGAAAAAGGATATAAAAAATCTGAAGAAGGCCTACGATTTATGTTGGATAACATGAAGAGGAATAACAAGAATTATTGTCATTCCAGAACAGGAACAATCACACAAGCCCACAAAGGAGATAGTTGAAGAGCTTCTGGAAGAAAAATTTACTAATATCCTGAAAAGTGAAAAGATAAGCATTCAAGAAACTCAACAAAACCCAGGATGGATAGACCCTAAAAGACAATCACCAAGACTTATAATAATCAAGCTCTCCAAAATCAAAGATAAAGACAGCATCTTGAGAGCAGCTAGGGAAAAGAGAACTATAACATACAAAGGCAAGCAAATCAGATTAAGCTTGGACTTCTCAACACAAATCATGCAGGCAAGAAGGCAATGGGGAGACATATAAAAAACCCTGAGGAAAAAGCAAAGCTGTCAATCAAATACGATGATGTAATCAAAACATTCCAGAATAAACAGAAGCTAAGGGATTTTGCCAAAGCCAACCCCGCTATGAAAAGCATCCTAAAGGAAGTCCTGTGGACTGAGAGCCAACAAGAACAGACAACAACTACAGAAAGACGTACATGGCAGCATCAACCTGAACTCAGTCGAAAAATGGAAGAGTCAAGAACAGAATAAAATTATAAGAACAGAGGATCTGGGAGGTCAGTCTATGATCAAAACAATTACAATGTGAAAAAAGGTAAACACAGAGGAACAGAGATCCAAGTGGTGGGAAGGTCAGGTAGATTACTGGATAAAATAGACTGTCTTAAATGGAGGGAAAAACTAATGGAATATAAGGTAACCACCATGGGGTTGGGGTAGGGGGTTTACTTTGGGTGTTGGGGAGGGCAATACAAGAAGGGGGGAGGAAGCAGAAGAAAAGATAGATAGGGGAACACTGAGACAGGTTTGCATGGCCTAGTGGGACAGAGGTAAATAGTGATGCATACTCAACCTTGGAACAACAGGGCTCTGGGATAGAGGGATCTAGGTATAGCTTGAAGAGGGGAAATACTAGTAAAATCCTTGACTGCCTTATGAATATTAGTTTCCCTTGCCTACTATTGTAAAACAGACACTTGAGTGGGATAGAAAGGAATGTTGGGAAACATGATTAGAGAAAACTTGTAAGCCCGCCTTCAGCCTACAACAGATTGGAATACCTAAAAGGGGTTCTACAACTTTCCCAGTGACATAGTCCTCATGCAAAGCTTTTGCAGAGTATAGGAACTTAGGTGGAATCCTGAGTCCCATCCAGAACCGTATGAGGTGAGACATTCCCACTAGAACGGACAAGCAGACTGCAATAGCTACAGAGACAGATGATGCATCTTCATGATGAACCTGACCTATATTCAGAGCGGTAGTTACTCTAAATAACAACAGAGAGGGAAAGAGCCTTCACAGCAAGTATCAATGCAATTCCCTCTGTACACAGGGTAGATAGGAATGGACAATTTAGACATTGGCTACCTAAAATGAGGGGGCAATAAAGGCACGAAGTGAATGGCTTACAAGGTTTCAAGAGGGAGTTTAGCTTAAGAGTATGGGGGGAAAGAAAGAGTCCCCACTTAATAGCTGTCATCTTGTCTAGATGGGTATGGTGAAAAGAGATGGGGATAAGATTCGTAAGATTCAATAGTGAATAACTGTTATCATGACTAATCGCTAATGTCACAATTGTAAAGGTAGAAGTTTTGTAACAAAAAAAGGGGAGTGTTTAATCTTATAGTCCAGAAATAAAGGACCCTAGGACCATCAATAGAGGAATACACAAGCAGAATGTGGGACCTTATTCAGAGAAACAGCAGTGCCAGAGATGGAGGCATGGAAAGGGGGAGTGGCTGAGGACTCTAGATTCATGGACTAAGAAGAGAAGGACTAAGAGCTGGTGGCCAGGAGCAGACATGCAGAATGTGCCCTTTGGAGATGTGAATTACTATATATGCCTGAGTGGGGTTTTTTGTATGTGTGTTTTTTTAAAAAAGCTAAAGTGGATAGAGAGAAATACTGTTAAGTGATGGTAAATGGAGGGGATTATAATCAATGTAATGAAACAAGGTATATGATTTGTTGAATGTAAAACTAATGATATGCCCTGTAAACTTTCACTCAATCCACAATAAAAACCTTAAATAATTTAAAAAAATAATGGGACTGGGGAAGAGCTGTGTGGTACCATGAATTTACTTGATATAGCTTTTCTATCCAAAATCTTGTTGTTGTTATTAAGTGCTGTTGAGTCTGTTCAACTCATAGTGGCCCTGTATACAGTTTCCAAGAAGTTATTTATGAGTTTGAACAGCCTAATTTGTGGTTCAAACCAACTTTAAGGATGAGTGCATACCCTATGGCACCACACCAGGACTTCCATCCAAAGTCTTAACTCGCACCAAATGATTGCACAGACTCTTACACTGTGATTGCTTAATTTTACCATACTGCTAGGTTTAAAAGGAGCCATCTCAGCATTAGGAACAGACAATCCTAGGACTTCCAGGAAAGATGAACCATGATCAGAGCATTATATCTCTACCTGGAAATGTGGTGGCAGCAGAGGTGACAGCAGAGGTGATTTCATGAAAGGCCAGAACAGCTGTTGGCTTCTGAGCACATGGACTGAGTAAAGCTGAGTGCCTCTGGGCTGGCTTGAAAAATGTGCCCTTTGGGTGTTTATAGACAGTATTTAAAGAGCTTTGTACCACTTGCCTAGGCAGAGGCCAAGGAGCCACGTGGCTGAGAGGCTGAAGATAAAAGTGAGACATACACACAATACTACAGAGAACAGGTGTTCCTCACTAGAGAAAAAAGCTGGATCCTGAGTTGTTTCTGATTCTGAATTGTAACCTTTTCACTTCCTTTATATAACCTATATTTGTAAGTATTGTCCCTGAGTTCTGTGTAGCCATTGCAAAGGATTGTCAAACCCAGCAGAGAAGTAAAGATCTGTAGGAGGGATGGTTGGTGTCAGAATAGTGTAGGGAAAGGTGAAGGGTAAAGACATATCTGACCTATTCCTCAAAAGCATTGGTCCTGGCCTGATTTGAGACTGATTCTTCTTCCCATTTGTGAAGCAAGGAAAACAGATATGACTACCATGCCATTTTGCAAGCTCCCTCCCAAAGTAGAGTTGAAATTAGCAATGTGAACATAGAAAAGCTTTCAAGACCTTCATTTGCTGATGTGATACAACACAAAATGGAGAAAAAAAATAGGTACAAACATCCTTTAATAATCAGAATGTGGAATGTACACAGTATGAATTTAGGAAAATTGGAAGTTATCAAAAATGAAATGGAACAGAGAAAGTTCCGTATCTTAGGCATTGGTGACCTAAAAAGAGCTGGTATTGTCCATTTTGAATCAGACAATCATGTGGTTTACTATGCCAGGAACAAGAAATTGAAGAGGAAAGGCATCTTATTCATTATCAAAAAGAGTATTTCAAGATCTATCTTGAATTACAGTGCTGTCTGCGTGTCTTACGCTGGGTTCGCTAAAGAATCAAAACCAGTGACACTTAAAATGTATGTATATATATAAAGAGAAGTTTATATCAAGGAAATTACTTATAAATGTAGAGCTGGAAGATTCCCAAGTCTGGGTCAGATGAACCAAGATTGGAATGCAGGTTCAGCAGGCAGGCAGACAGGCAGGTCTGGCAGGCAGTCTGGCAGGGCCAGAAGGCAAACATGTCTGGAGACAGGCAGAGTGGTCTAGCAGATAGGTCTAGCAGGCAGGGAGATAATAAAGCAGACCATTGGCTCAATCCAAAGAAGCTGAGGCTGGAAGATGTCCCAGATGAAAGATCCAGAACCAGCAGAAGGTAAGTAAACTTTGCATGAGTGTCCATTATCTTGAAAGCCAGCCACACGCCAAAGGAAACATTCTTTCAATCAATAGACTGTTCATAGTCAATCAGCATAAAGTTAACTATACCTACATATAGCCAATTAGCTTAGATTCAACTACACTGTTTACAGACAATCATCATAGAATTGACTACACTGTACTAGGTCTTACCATGGGAATAACCACATATCAAATTCCAAACTACTGAGAATCCTGGCCCAGCCAAGTTGACACAAATCTTAGCTATCACACCGCAATAGTATAATATACATACACCATCAATGAAGACCAGCTAATACCACTATTATTCAACTTGATGCACCAAACACTAAAGCCAGTGCTTATGAAATTGAAGAATTTTAATAACTACTTCAATTTAAAATTGATCATATATGAACCAAGATGCATTGACAATTAATGGTGATTGGAAAGTGAAAGATGACAAAAGAAGAGAGAAAGCACTAGTTGAAAAGTGTGACCTTGGTAATTGAGAAGATAATGGAGATTGCATGGTAGAATTTTGCAAGACCAATGACTTCTTCATTGCAAATACTTTTTTTCATTCATGTAAAAGGTGACTCGCCACTTGGATGTCAACAGATTGAATGTATAGGAATCAATTTGAGTATATCTGTGGGAAGAGATGATGCAGAAGTTTGGTATATTCATCAAAACAAAGGCCAGTGTCTGACTATGGAACAGGCCATCAATTGCTCATATACAAGTTCAGGCTGAGGCTGAAAAAATTTAAAACAAGTCTATGAAAGCCAAAATATGACCTTGAATATATTCTACCTGAATTTACAGACAACCTCAAGAAGAGATTTGTTGCATTAGACACTAATGACTGAAGACCAGAAGAGTTGTGGGATGACATCAAGAACATAATCAATGAAGAAAGAAAAAAGTTGTTTAAAAGGCAAGAAAGAAAGAAAATACCAAAATTAGTGTAAAAAGAAATCTGAAATTTGCTCTTGAACATAAAGAATCTAAAACAATTGTAAGAAATGAAACAAAGCTGAACACAAAATTTAAAAGTGAAGCTCAAGAAGACAAAGTTAAGTATTATAAATGCAATCTGCAAAGACCTAGCATGTTCATTATTTCTCATGCTGAAAGAGCTGAAGAAAATAAAATCAAGACTTGGGTTGCAATATTGGATGTTTCTATGGGCAAAATATTGGATGATACAGGAAACATCAAAAGAAGACAGAAAGAATACAAATAATCACTGCATCAGAAAGAATTGGTCGATGTACAAACATTTCAAGAAATAACATATGATCAACAACCAATGCTACTGAAGGAAGAAGTCCAAGCTTCCCTGAAGGCATTGGCAAAAAATAAAGATCCAGGAATTGATGGAATACAAATTCAAATGTGTCACAATAACTGATGCAGCACTGAAGGCGCTCACTCGACTATGCAAAGAAATTTTGACGATCTGGTCAACAGATCGGAAGAGCTACATATTTGTGCCCATTCCAGAGGAATGCAGAAATTATTCAACAATATCATTAATATCACATGAAATCAAAAATTTGCTGAAGGTAATAGAAAAATGATTGCAGCAGCAAATCAACAGAGCACTGCCAGAAATTCAAATCAGATTCAGAAGAACAGTTGGAACTGGGGATATCATTACTAACACCAAATGGATGTTTGAAGAATGGATATTCCAGAACATTTAAACATGCTCAGTTAAAATCAGAAAAGGTCTGCTCCCAGATTGTATCCTTTCACCATACATATTCAATCTGTATGACATGGAAATCATCTGTAAAACTGGATTATATGAAGAATATAGCATCAGGATTGGAAAAAGGCTCATTAACAACCTGTGATATGCAGGTGGCACAACCTTGCTTGCTGGAAGTGAAGAGGACTTAAAATATTTACTGATGAAGATCAAAGACTACAGCATTCAGTATGTGCTTCTTAACACTGTACCTCAATGTAAAGAATACAAAAATTCTCATAACTGAACCAATAAATAACATCATGATAAATGGAGAAAAGTCTGAAGCTGTCAAAGACTTCATTTTGCTTGAATCCACAATCAACACTACTGGAAATCACATGATGTGTTGCATCAGGTAAATCTTCTGCAAACGATCTCTTTAAAGTGTTAAAGAGTAAAGATTTCACTTTGTGGACTAAGGTGTGCCTCAGGTAAATCTTCTGCAAACGATCTCTTTAAAGTGTTAAAGAGTAAAGATTTCACTTTGTGGACTAAGGTGTGCCTACCCCTAACCATGGTGTTCCATTCTCCTTCACACAGCTGTTCAGCTTTCGTGTCTACCTATATATTCACTCATGTTGCTGTTGTTAAGTGTCGTCGAGTCAGTCCTAACTTATAGTGACCCTGTATAGGGTATCTGAAGAGTGACTGGTGGGTTTGAACCATTGATGTAGTAGTTAGCAGTACATTACTTATCTACAGTGACACACCAGTACTCCCATTATAGATTATCATTATTACTGCTATTTCAGGATTGAGTATGTAGTAGGATTTACCTTTGTTCCTTTCACTTTTCTGCTCCTACCAGTGTCTTTCTATGGACTTCTTCAGTCTTTGCTGGCCATTCTATTATTGTATGGAGTCCTGGTGTGGTGCTGTGAGTCACTGGACTGCAAAGTCCATTTGAATTGCAAGGTTGGTGGTTCAAACTCACCAGCCACCCCTCAGAACCACTTTACAGGGTCACTATAGGTAGTAACTGATTTGATGGCACTTAACAACTCTTAGTATGTATTGCCTTTCCCTTCACTTAAGTTAATGTTGTATACCTTCTAGTTAGTGATTTACTCTACTTTCCCCTCTGAAAATTGTTAACCATCAATTTTTTTTTCTTTTATATGTGAAAATCTGTCCTTGACTTTTTATAATAGTGATTTCATACAATATTTATGACTGACTTAATTTATTCAGATAATATTATCCAGATAATAATATTATCTGAATTTTATTCAGATAATATTCTTCCCTGTTATAGGTTGTTTTACAGATTTATCATTGTTCTTTGGAGTCCTCATGTGGCACTATAAAATAAGCACTGAAATGCTAACCTCATGGTTGGCAGTTCAAACTTATCAGCAACTCCTTGGAAAACCTACACAAGGCCACTATAAGTTGGAACCAACTTGACAGCACTTAACAATAACAATCAAAATTCTTAAACATTGCATAGTATTCCATTGTATGTAAGTATAATAATTTGCTATTTATTTAGATTGTTTCCATCATTTGATGTTGTGAATAGTGCTAGAATGGACATCGGCGTGCATATACCTATTTGTGTTGCTGCTTTTATTTCTCGAATTTATATATCTAATAATGAGATTGCTGGATCATGTTTCCAACTTTTTAAGGATACTCCATACTGTTTTTCACAATGCTTATTGTATTTTAAATCCCAGCAGTAGTCCATGAGGATTCCATTCTCTCCACACTCTTCCTGGCATTTGTTGTTTTCTGTTATTTTGCATTTGCTGTTAATCTTGGGGTGAGATAATAACTCATTTTCTATTTGCATTTCTATAATAGCCAACAATTCTTGGTTTTGCATTTAGGTCTTTGATCCATCTTGAGTTCATTTTTTCTGGAACGAATTGAAAAATTTAGCAAAAGAGTTGTGTAGAAGACCAATATACTCTTCCTGGCTAAGGAAATAGTTGTGATCAGGGAATCCAGTATGGATTAATTTGCTCTATAGGCCAAGGAGGTCACATGGAAAAGGTGTGTGATACAGAATAGAGCTCCTGCCATTCCAAAGAACAGCTATGGATAATAGGGTACTCATTCTGGCCTTGAGAGTTCTGGTTGCCCAAGAATCAGAAGAGCATACATCTCCAGATGCAAGAGTGTCTCATGAAACCACACAAACAAAAGAAGACAAAATAGATGAGTGGGACATACTAAAAATTAAAAATTTATGTGCATCAAAAAACTTCACCAGAAGAGTAAAAATGGAACCCACAGAATGGGAAAAAATCTTTTGCAATGACACATCAAACAAGGGACTCATTTCTAAAATATATAGGAAACTACAGCATCTCTACAAGAAAAAGACAAATAACCCAATTGAGAAAATTCACCAAAGAAGAGATCTGGGCAGCCAACAAACATATGAAGAAATGTTCACTATCACTAGCCATTAGAGAGATGTAAATCAAAACATCAATGAGATATCATCTCACAACAACAATAACAGCAAAGATCAAAAAGGTAGAGGACAATAAATGCTGGCAGGGATGTGGAGAGCCTGGGACAATCCTGCTTTTTGGGTGGGATTGCAAAATGGTCCAACCTCTCTGGAAAGCAATATGGCGCTTCCTCAGAAGGTTGAAAATAGCAATACCTTATGATCCAGCAATTCCTCTACTTGGTATTTACCCACAAGAAAAACGAACCACAACACAAGAAGATATATGCGCACCAATGTTCAGAGCAGCACTATTTACAATAGCAAAAAAATGGAGACAGCCAAAGTGCCCATAAATTAAAGAATGGATAAACAAACTGTGGTGCATACACACAATGGAATATTATGCTACCTTGAAGAATAACAAGGAAGCTGCATACTACCGGTTAACATGGATGAGCCTTGAGGACATTATGTTGAGTGAAATTAGTCAGTCAAAAAAAGAGAAATATTGCATAGGACCACTACTGTAAAAGACTAAGAAAAAGAAATCATACTAAAGAGGCATGCGGAGATTCTTTGCTGATTGCTGGGATGTTGGGGGTGGGGTGAGGGGAGGGAGGGAAAAGTTGAGTGCAGGGCAGGGAATAGACACAGGATAGTTTGGGTGCTGGGGAGGGGGGCAATATACAAGAAGAGAGAGGGAACGGGAAGAACAAAGCAGATGGGAGAACAATTAGGCAGGTTTCAATGGGCTAAGTGGGACAGAGGTAAATAATGATGTATACACAACCTTGGAACAACAGGGTTCTGGGATACAGAGATTAAGCCATAGTTGGAATGGGGAAAAGTGGGGAATAATGTTAAGATTATTGGCTGTCTTGTGAATTCTGGTTTTCTGTGCACTATATTATAAAATAGATACTGGAGGGGGAGAGAAAGGAATAGCCAGAAACATCACCATAGTAAGCTTGTAAAACTGTCTTCTGCCTATAACGGATTGGAATACCTAAAATGGGGCTACAACGTACCCAGTGAAGGAGCCTTCCTGCAGAGCCTCTGCAATGCATAAGACTATAGGTGGAAGCCTGAACCACATCCAGATCTTCAGAGATGGGAAATTTCCACTTGAAAGGATTAGCAGACCAGCCTGGAGTGGCTAGAAGAACAGAAGATACTTATTGAAAGAAAGACCTACAGGAAAAATACAAAACAATAGAGGCAGACTGACTGTTACTACAAGAACAAGCAAGTTGCTTGCCCAGGAATCACTCAAGGCAAGTGGTCGGGTCCCCTCGATGCATACCCCCTTCCAGGACTAAGACTCAATGGGAATACACGCTCTGATTGGGGACCATGCTCGTTGCCAATAAGGGGAAGTGAGGGAGGAGCAGCAATAAGGGGGCAAGCTAAGCCCTACTATGTTCAATAGACTTCTGTGAACCCGGGTGAAGACCTGGTTGGCCAGCAGTGTGGCAAGACCTGTGGACTCTTGGGCCCAGAGTCAGTGACATAGCCACAGAGGACTAGAGTGGAGAGTGAAGCGTCCAGTGGATAAGAAGAGAGGGCATCTGCACAAGAACACCCACACTTGCAGATAATACCCACTTGACCTGGTTTCAATGACTAGATGATCAGAGCTCAACCAGAAGAAGAAAGAAGAGTGGGAAAAGCATAATCTGATACAATTTGATGAACTTGACCTACACCTATGGAAGCCGTTGTTCAAAAGAGGGAACAAATCCTTACAGCAAGGATCATTCCCACCTCCTCCATACACAGAGTAGACAGGGATGGGCAACTTGGACATTGGATACCCAAGGGGGGGGGGGGCTACAAAGGCAAGAAGTGACTGGCTTACAAGCTTTCAAGAGGGAAGCTAGATTTATAGGGCATGGAGGAAGGTAGAATCTGCAGTGAGTAGTATCCAATCTGTCTAGGCGGGGCTGATGAAATGAAATCTAGATGGATTTCTTATGATACAATAGTGAATAATTGTTATCTGGACTGCTTGTGAGGGTTGGAATTGTAAAAAT
The DNA here is from genome assembly GCF_000296735.1 of Chrysochloris asiatica. Taxonomy (NCBI): domain Eukaryota; kingdom Metazoa; phylum Chordata; class Mammalia; order Afrosoricida; family Chrysochloridae; genus Chrysochloris; species Chrysochloris asiatica. The sequence continues at coordinate 784,999 of NW_006408773.1, read as the reverse complement.
AGACATTTGTTAACAAGGAAGGGAGTAATTAACTTTGCAGCCTAACAGCAGAGATCCCTGGGACCATCAAGGGATAAGAGCGGAGAGCAGGACCCTACCCAGAGAAGCAGTGATACCAGAGATTGAGGCAGAAACGATGACGTGGAGAGATGGAGCTGTTCGGGACTTTAGACACAGAGAGGAAGAGGGGCTGTGTGCTGATGACTGGGGGGCATGCTTGTAGTGTATACCCTTTGTATGGTTGATGATGCTTAGAGGGGATTGTAACCATAGAGGTGTAATGATATGTAAAACTAATAGGAAGAAAGTAAAACTAATGTTCTCTCATGTAAACTATCACATATTTCACAATAAAACGTTAAAAAAAAAAAAAAAGAGTGTCTCATGATGCCATGAGCCTGATCCATGAAGACATGCTTTGCAGAGCAAGGCTGCAAAATTTGTAGTATTGCCAGCTGTTGGTGGGTGGATGTGGCAGCTGTCCAAACTTCTGGTCACCCAGAGGGTGTGGAGAATATCACATCTTTCTGGTCACCATCTACCATTGTGGTTGCTGGTGTGGTCCTGGGTGAGGTGAATTGATTATCAGGTTGCTGCCCTGATCAAGGAGTCCTCATGTGGTGCCAGAGGAAAAGAAAGCACTTGATTCAAGGTCAGCTTTAACCACAAAGTCAGTGGTTCAAGCTTAGCAGCCACTCCTCCAAAATCATGAGTCAGAACTGACTTGAGAGCACTTAACAACAACGACCCTGATCAAAATGCTGTCTGCAAAAATTCAAAATAGCCAAGCTGTGCCAGGCTAATTGGCAATTCACCATTTCATTTAAATCTTTGTTCTTTGTTTTTGTTCAGTTTCTTCTAGTCAGTATTCATTTCACTTCTTTATCTTTTGTGTTCCAGGATTATCATCCATGTCAGTTTCATTTAGTTTCCTGTATCTTTGTTGTAGAGGTCCTGACCAGAGGTGTCTTCCTTGTCTGCCATCTTGCTAGAATACTCTAACTATGCTTCTGATTGAATATTAGATCAGTTTCAGACTGCAGGAGTGGGTGAAAATCTTCAATTTTTTCATCTTTGCCATTAGTTCTTGGTGCATACATTTGAATAAACCACATTAACTGGTTTTCTTGTTGATATATGGATATAATCCTATTGCTGACAGCATTGAAATTCAGAACAGATTATGACATGTAATTTTTGACAATGAATGTTATGCTGTTCCTCTTCATTTTGTCATTCCCAGAGATCAAGATCATACAAAGGTTTGATTCAACATGGCCAATACCATTCTATTTCATCTCTTTAAGGACTAGGATTATCAATCTTTTAGCAATCTATTTCATTTTTGAAACTTCCAGGTTTCCTAAAATTATACTCCATGCATTCTATATTATAATTATTAATGGATATTTGAATGCATTTCTTTTTTTATTTTTAAATCATGTCTTAGCAGCAAAAGTTTTACTATATTTATGTCATAATAACTGCTTCTACTATAGATGAGATGGAAGGCAGAACAAATGAGCTGGAAGACAAATCTCTCAATACCACTAAGATAGAAGAACAAACACAAAAAATCTGATGCAATTTGATGAACTTGACCTACACCTATGGAAGCAGTTGTTCAAAAGAGGGAACAAAGCCTTATAGCAAGAATCATTCCCACCCCCTCCACACACAGAGTAGACAGGGATGGGCAACTTGAACATTGGCTACCCAAAATGGTGGTTGGGGGCTACAAAGGCAAGAAGTGACTGGCTTACAAGCTTTCAAGAGGGAACCTAGATCCAGAGGGCCTGGAGTAAGGTAGAATCTGCAGTGAGTAGTATCCAATCTGTCTAGGCGGGGCTGATGAAAAGAAATGCAGACGGGTCTCTTGTGGTACAATAGTGAATAATTGTTATCAGGACTGATTATGAGGGCTAAAAATGTAAAGGTAGAAGTTTTAGAGTAAAGAGCAAAGAGGGGAGTGATTAACTTTCCATTCTAGGAGCAGAGGTCCCTAGGACCATCAACGTAGAAGAGCGGAGAGTGGGACCCTACCCAGCGAAGCAGTGATGCCTGAGATGGAGACAGAGACAATGATGTGGAGTGATGGAGCAGCTGGGGACCTTAGATCCAGAGATGGTGAGGGACTGTGTGCTGGTATACCCTTTGGTTGGTTAATGATGCATGGAGGGGATAGAATTAATGTAAAATTAATGTTCTCCCATGTAAACTATCACATAATTCACAATTACCATGCTCCTGGATAGGAACACTTAATATTGTGAAAATGTCAATACTGCGCAAAGCAATTTATACATATAATGTAATCCCAATCCAGATTCCAATGACATTCTTCAAAGAAATGGAAAAAACAATTACAAAATTTATATGGAAAGGAAAGAGACCCAGGATAAGCAAAGCGCTGATTAAGAAGAAGAATCAGGTTGAAAACCTCTCACTCCCAGACTTCAAAATTTGCTACACAGCTACAGTGGTCAAAACAGCTTGGTGCTAGTACAAAGAAAGATACATAGATTGATGGAACAGAATCGAGAATCCAGAAATTAACCCATCCACATACAGCCAACTTATTTTTGACACAGTGCCTAAATATACTGCATGGGGAGGTGATAGTCTCTTCAACATTTGGTGCTGGAAGAACTGAAAACTGATATGCAAAGATTGAAACTAGATATGTACCTGACACCTTATACAAAAACGAACTCAGCATGGATTAAAGACCTAAATGTGAATCCCAAAATTATGAAGGCCATCAATGAAAAACTAGGGACAAATGTGAAGGCACTAATTCTGGAAATAAATGGACTACCAAACTTGAAAACCACACAAACAAAAGTGGGCAGTTGGGGAGGCAGTTCTTGATGGCAACTAGGGTGGAGGTGCACTGAAATTTGCCATCAATAATAACACAGAATACCGGGCAAAGAAGATCTAGGGCAGAGCTCCAAAACTCGGAACCAGAGATAGAAATATTTTTTAAAGTTTGAAGGCTTATAGCTTGTAGAAATTGGACCTGTAGTAAAATGTCACGTACTTTTGAATCTTCCCGGGCATGCAGCCGACATCTTGGGAAAGATCAAATGGCAAGAACCAATACAAACTGCCATATACCAGGGAAACAGACAATGCCTGTGAAAGTTACTCTGAGTTAAGCAATAAGAAAAGTGAAAGGGGAAGCCCATATCCTGATCACATCTTCCAAGAAACAATAAGAAAGCATAAAAGAAACCACCAAAACATCTACTCAATTGAGTATTAAGGCCACATATAAACACTAAACATGTTTAAGAAGCAGAAGCAGATGACGATTATCAGCATATGTTCAGAAACAAGATAAAATATCTGAGACAAATGACCTAGAGGTAGACCTGGATTCCATTCTGGAAGGAGGGCAGGCCTTGGAAAAGCCTGAGGAGGAATTCAGAAAAATGATTATAAAATGTTTCAAAACACTTTAAAATGAATTTGAGAAAAACAAGGAAGAAGTCAGGAAAGTGCTAGAGGAATAAACAAATAAGATAGATACAGCATTGGAAACAATTCAAACCCTCCAGAATGAGTTTTAAATGATCAATAACAGAATATCAGAAATAGACAATACTCTGAATGGGCAGAGGAGTAGAACAGATGAGATGGAAGGCAGAACCAGTGAGCTGGAACACAAATCTCTCAATACCACTAAGATAGAAGAACAAACACAAAAAAAGTATAAAAGTATAAAAAAAATCTGAAGAAGGTCAAAGATTCATCTTGGACAACATGAAGAAGAATAACTTAAGAATTATCGACATTCCAGAACAAGAAGAATTATGCAAGTCCACAGAGGAAGAACTGCTGGAAGAAAATTTCTCTAACATCCTGAAAAGATAAACATTCAAGGAGCTCAACAAACCCCAGGAAGGATAGACCACAAAAGAAAATGACCAAGAAATATCATAATCAAGCTCTCCAAAATCAAAGATAAGGAGACCCTTCTGAAAGCAGCCAAGGAAAACAGAAGTATCACATACAAAGGCAAGCAAATCAGAGTAAGCTCAAATCTCTCAGTAGAAACCATGCAAGCAAGAAGGCAATAAGGAGATATATATAAAACCCTGAAAGAAATAAATTGCCAACTAAGAATCCTTTATCCAGAAGAGCTATCAATCAAATATGATGGTGTAATCAAAACATTCCAGGATAAACAGAAGCTGAGGGATATTGCCAAAGTCAATCCTGCACTTCAAAGCATCCTAAAGGGATTTCTGTGGCTTGAGAACCAACAAGAACAGACAACAAACAGAGATTGACATACATGGCAGCATCTTCCAGAATTAAGTCAACAGTAGGAAGAGTTGGAACAGAAAAAAAGTATAAGAACAAACTCAGAGAATCTGGGAGGTCAGTCTATGACCAAAACAAGTACAATGTAAAAGAAGGTAAACACGTAGGAACAGAGATCCAGATTGCGAGAAGGTCAAGTTGATTACAGGATTAAATAGACTGCACTAAATGGAGTGAAAAGTTAATAGGCTAAAAGATAACCTCAAAGAAAATTAACACTTCACAATATACCAAGAGAATGAAAATCCAAGAACAACATGGAAACATTAAAACTATGAGGAAACTGACAAGAAAGAACACAAAAAGCATGAACTCAACAAAGGAAGACACACAGAACAAAGAAAGCAGGAACATCACACACAAAAAAAAAAACAAACATAATGGCAGCAATTAATCAATACCTATAGATAATTACACTGAATGTAAATGGATAAATGCACCTATTAAGAGATGGAGGGTGGCAGAATGGATAAGAAAACAAGATCATTCAGTATGCTGTCTGCAAGAGACACATCTCACACACAGAGAAAATAACAGATTAAATGTCAAAGGATGGGAAAAAAATTTTCCAAGCTAATTGCAATAAAAAGCGAACAGGAATGGCAGCACTAATCTCTGATAAAATAAACTTTAAGGCAAATGACTACATAATAAATAAAGATGGACATTTATTGTTGTTTTTATGTGCCGTGGAGTCGGGTCCAAATCATAGCAAACCTATACAGGGTTTCCAAGGCTGTAAATTTTTACGGGAGCAGAAAGCCTCATCTTTCTTCCGCGGAACAACTGGTAGTTTTGAACTGCTGACCTTGCGGTTCCCAGCCCGATTCATAACCACTACACTACCAGAGCTCCTTAAGGAAAAATTGAATAAGATGAAATAACCATAATAAAAATCTATCCTCCCAATGACAGATCTCCAAAATATATAAAGCAAACTCTAATAGATTTGAATAAAGAAACTGATGAATCTACAATAATAGTGGGTGATTTTAATACACCACTTTCAAAAATCGATGGAATAACCAGAAAGAAACTTGACAAAGACACCGAAGATCTAAACAACACAATCAGCCAACTGGACCTCATAGATGTGTACAGAGCATTCAACCCAACCACTGCACAATACACATTCTTTTCCAGTGCACATGGAATATTCTCCAGAATAGACCATGTTTTAGGCCACAAAGCAAATATCCATAAATTTACAAATATCAAAATACTACAAAGGATCTTCTCAGACCACAGTGCTATCAAATTAGAATTCAACAATAGGAAGACCAAGGAAATGAAATCAAATACATGGAAACTGAATACCACCCTGCTGAAAAGCAACTAGGTAGTAGAAGAAATTAAACGTGAATTCACAAAGTTCCTAAAAAACACAACATACCAAATTCTTTTGGACAATGCGAAGCCAGTGCTGAGGGGACAATTTATTGCAATAAACGCACACATCCAAAAAGAAGAAAGAACGAAAATTAATACATTAACATAGCATCTACAACAATTAGAAACAGACCAACAGAGGGAACCTACAGCCACCAAAAGAAAAGAAATAATAAATATTAGAGCAGAAATAAATGAGATAGAAAACAGAAAAACTATAGAAACAATCAACAGGACAATAAGCTGGTTCTTTGTAGCAATTATCAAAATCAACAGACTGGCAAACCTAAAAAAGAAAAGAGGGAGAAGACACAAATAACACGCATTAGAAAACACATGGCAATGTCACAACGGAACCAAAGGAATTCAAAAGGATAATAACAGAATACTATGAAGAGTTGTACTCCCACAAATTTGAAAACTTAGAAGAGATGGACATATTTTTAGAAAAACACGACCTACCTAAACTTACACAGAGTGATGTAGAAAACCTGTACAGAACCATAACAAAAGAAGAACTTGATCAGGTCATCAAAAGACTCCCAACCAAAAAACCGTCCAGTCTCAGATGGCTTCACTGGTGAATTCTACCAAACATTCAGGGAAGAGCTGTCACCAATTCTGCTCAAATTATTCCAGAAGATAGAGGAGGATGGAAAACTTCCTAATGCATTTTATGAAGCAAGAATAACCCTCATACCAAAACCAGGGAAGGACGTCACAAGGAAAGAAAATTA
>NW_006408773.1:776654-777825 GCF_000296735.1 Chrysochloris asiatica | reverse complement strand
GACATTAGGAAAGCAATACCATTTACAATAGCCACCCAAAGGATGAAATATATAGGAATAAATGTAACCAGAGAAACAAAGGACTTATACAAAGAAAACTACCAAACACTACTACAAGAAACCCAAAGGGACTTACAAAAATAGAAGAATGTACCATGCTTCTGGGTAGGAAGACAACATTGTGAAAATGTCAATACTGCTCAAAGCAATTTACATATATAATGCAATCCCAATCCAGATTACAATGACATTCTTCAAAGAGATGGAAAAAAACATTTCAAACTTTATATGGAAAGTAAAGAGACCCAGGATAAGCAAAGCACTGCTGAAGAAGAAGAATAATTTTGGAGGCCTCTCACTTCCCGACTTCAAAATTTTCTCCACGGCTACAGTGGTCAAAACAGCTTGGTACTGATACAATGAAAGATACATAGATCAATGGAACAGAATTGAGAATCCAGAAATTAATGCATCTACATACAGCCAACTGATTTTTGACGAATTACCTAAATATATTGCATGGGGAGGTGATAATCTCTTCAACAAATGGTGCTGGCAGAACTGTAAAATGATATGCAAAAGATTGAAACAAAACCTTTGCCTCACACCTTATATGAAAACCAACTCAACATGGATTAAAGTCCTAAATGTGAATCCCTGAATTAGGAAGACCATCAATGAAAAAATGGGGACAAATGTGAAAACACTAATTCAGGGAATACACAGACAACAAATCATTTTGAAAACCACACAAAAGTAGACAAAATAGATGAGTGAGACATACTAAAAATTAAAAACTTCTGTGCATCAAAAGATTTTTCCAGAGAAGTTTTGTAGTGTATACCCTTTGGTTGGTTGATCGTAACTATGGCAATGAAATGATAAATGATAGAATGAATGTAAAACTAATGTTCTCCCTTGTAAACTATCACATAATTCACAATAAAACATTAAAAAAAAAGTGGGCAAAATAGATGATTGGGAATACTAAAAATTAAAAACTTATTTGCATCGAAAGACTTCACCTAAAGAGTAAAAAGGGAACCCACAGAATGGGAAAAAATGTTTTGCAATGACACATCAGACAGGGGACTCGTTTCTAAAATATATAGGAACCTACAACACCTCTACTAGAAAAAGACAAATAACTCAATTAAAAAAAGGGCACAGG
>NW_006408773.1:775496-776225 GCF_000296735.1 Chrysochloris asiatica | reverse complement strand
AATGGAATATTATGCTACCTTGAAGAAAAACAAGGAAGCTGTAAGCTATCACATAACATGGATTTACCTTGAGGACATTATGTTGGGTGAAATTAGTCAGTCACAAAATGATAAATATTGCAATAGGACCACTACCATAAAAGACTAAGAAAAAGAACTAAAGTGGGGGAGAGGGATTCTTTGTTGGTTACTGGGATTTGGGGGATAGGATGAGGGGAGGGAGGGGAAGGTGGAGCACAGGGGAGCGAGTAGACACAGGACAGTTTGGGTACTGGGGGGGGCAATAAACAAAAAGTGGGAGGGGGATGGAAAAACAAGGCAGATGGGAAAACAATTAGGCAGATTTGCATGGGCTAAGTGGGTCAGATGTAAATACTGATGTATGTACAACCTTAGAACAACAGGGATCTGGGATACAGGGATTGAGACATGCCTGGAATGGGCAAATGGGAGGAATTAATGTTAAGATGCTTGGCTGTCTTTTGAATCTTGTTTTCCCTGGCATACAATTATCAAATGGACACTTGAGGGGGAGAGAAAGGAGTAGCCAGAAATATCACCAAAAAATGCTTGTAAGTATATCTACTGCCTATAACTGGAATACCTAAAATGGGGCTACAACGTGCCCAGTGAAGGAGGCTACCTGCAGAGCCTCTGTGTTACATAAGACCATAGGTGGAATCCTGAACCACATACAGAATCTTCTGAGGTGGGAAATTTCCCCTTTAA
>NW_006408773.1:762283-768027 GCF_000296735.1 Chrysochloris asiatica | reverse complement strand
AGTGTTGAAGAGCAAAGATGTCAGCTTGAGGACTAAGGTGCGCCTGACCCAAGCCATGGTATTTTCAATAACCTCATATGGATGTGAAAGCTGGACAATGAATAAGGAAGATCATAGAAAAATTGATGCCTTTGAATTGTGGTGTTGGAGGAGAATACTAAAAGTGCCATGGACTGCCAAAAGAATATGGGCATGTTTTCTTTTGTGATGCTTCAGCTGTACCCCACCCCCCAGTGTATATTTCACAATGGTAGGCAAGAGAGACCAAGATTCAAAAAATGGCCAAACATCCTAATGTTATTCCCCTCTTTTCCCCCTTTCTAGCCATGCCTCAATCCCTGTGTCCTGAAGTCCTGTTACTCCAGGGTTGTGCATATCTCGTTATTTAGTTCTGTCTCACCTAGCCCATGCAATCCTGCCTAACTGTTCTCCCATCTGCCTTGTTCTTCTTTTTCCCCTTCCCGCCTTCTCCTTCACCCCACCCCACTCCCTGGCTCTCCTGTGTCGATTCCATACCCTGTGCTCTTTATTCCCCTCCCTCCCCACCTCTCATCCCATACATACCGGTGATCAGCATTTATATTTTCTGATTTTATTTTTTTTAGAAGATACTTCTTGAAAGAAAGAGCTAGAGGAAAAATACAAAACCCCTTCCAAGACTAAGACTCAATGTGAATATACACTTTGATTGGTGACCACATTCATCACCGAAAAGGGGAAGTGAGGGAAAAACAGCAATGAAGCTTTGAGTTAAGCCCTACAACATTCAATAGACTCCTTTGAACCCATGTGGAGACCTGGTTGGCCAGCAGTGTGGCAAGACCTGGGTACTCTTGGGCCAAGAGTCAGTGACATAGCCACAGACAACTAGAGTGGAGAGTGAAGCATCCAGCTAATAAGAAGAGAGGGCATAGGAACACTCACAATTGCAGTTAATACCCACTCAACTTGGCTTCAGTGGCGGATGATCAGAACTCAACTAGAAGTGGAGAGAGGAGGGGAAAAATAGAGTAATCTGATACTATTTGATGGACTTGACCTACACTTATGGATGCAATAGCTCAAAAGAGGGAACAAATCTTTCCAGCGAGCATCAATTTCACCCCTCCATACACAGAGTAGACAGCGATGGGCATCTTGGACATTGGTTAACCAAAATGGGGTGGGGGGGCTACAAAGGCAAGAAGTTACTGGATTACAAACTTTCAAGAGGAAGCCTTGATCCAGAGGGTGCAGGGAAAGGTAGAATCTCCACTGTGTGGTATGGAATCTGTCTGGGCAGGGCTAATGAAAGGAGATGAGGATAGTCCCTTGTGGTATAATGGTGAATAATTGTTATTAGGATTGACTATGAGGGTTGGAAATATAAAGGTGGACATTTTGTAGCAAAAGGAGGGGAGTGGTTGACTTTGCAGTCCAGGAGTGAAGGTCCCTGGGACCATCAAGGGAGAAAAGCGAAGTGTGGGACCCTATTTAAAGAAGCAGTGATGTCAGAGATGGAGGTAGAGATGATGATGCGGAGAGAGAGAGTGGCTGGGGACTCTAGACCCAGAGAGGGAGAGGGGCTGTGTGATGATGACCAGGCGGCAGGCTTGCAGGGTATACCCTTTGGTTGGTTGATTATGTATGGAGGGGATTGTAACCATGGCAATGAAATGATATACAATAGGATGAATGTAAAGATGACGTTCTCCCATGTAAACTATCACATAATTCACAATAAACATTTTTGTAAAAAAATGAATGAGAATATCTCTAGTGAATCATGGAAGATTGAACATAGAGATATATTTATACTCACTACTGAACCCTCACTAAAATGATAGTAAAGAATTAAACAAGTCATAAAACTTGAGAGAAAATAGACAACATAATATGAAGACAAGAAGACAGAAGATAACTATCAACACAAGTTTTATAAGCTGGAAAGCTGATGCGCAGGAGTAACTGACTTAATGGAGTAGATTACACTGAAACTTGAACTTGAAACTGAGAGTAAGAAAAGAACAATAAAAATTTTTAATAAAACATGACAAAGTCGTGGTAAGGACATGGGGGTGTGATTACAAATAGACAGATTGGAAATTTGTAAAAAGAATATGAACCCTCCTTCTAAGTTTTCATGTAGTGTTTTCACATTATCAGCATATGTAGAAGACTAGAGATTTTACCTGCTGGAAAAGTTTTTGTAATGAAGAACTAGGTTGAGTTGTCACATTGAAAGCAAGGATTAAATGGTGCAGTCTTTAGTATCCACCGCTTCTCGTACTCTCACATCCCAGAATACCAATGACTAGTCTTATAACACAGCACAGCAAATTAGACATTTCTTCTCTGTGAAAATTAGATTATCCAATGGGAAAAAATTAAAAGTAATATGGAAAATTAGGAGAACTCCAAAGAAAAACCTGAATTGCATCTTTCTTAACTTACAGAAAAATGTACAGCATAACTTTCCCTATTCATGTACACAAAGTCCTGGTGGGGCGCTGCAGGATTATGCATTGATCTGCAAGGTTAGTTTGAACTGCAAGGTCAGAGGTTCAAACCCACGAGCCACTCCTCGGAAACCCTATACCAGGTCGCTATAAGTCAGAACTGACTAGACAGCACTTAATAACAACAACAAATTCATATACACAGAACTTCTCATCAGCTTCAAAGTATATCACTCTTACATATAAATGGGGCATGAAGAATCATAAGATATCAGAGAAAGAGATAAAACATGAAGAGAACAGATACAATGAACTTGTAGGAAAAGAAGAAAAAGTTGTGGTTGTTGTTATTAGATGTCATTGCTTCAGTTCTGACTCATAGCTACCCTATGCACAACAGAATAAAACACTACGTGGTCCTGCAACATCCTCAGAAGTGTTGTTACATTTGAATTCGTGGTTGCTGCCACTGTATCTGGTATGTGCTCAAAGATAAGAACAATTGTGTCAGAAAAAGTAGAGATGCGGGAAAAAAAAAAAAGATATGAGAATAGACAGCATTCATGAACAGGAGGTCATGAAAATGACATATATAGAAAAATATATCATTTGGAAACTGAAATTATTTTAAAATTTGAGGTATTTAAATATAAATTGAAGGACCTTCTGAAAACTAGAATTAAAAATATGAAAAAGATGGAATGTAAAGAGAAAAGAATTGAGGATCAAAAAATAGAGAGAAAAATGGAAGAGAGAGAAAAATCTAAGAAATAATGTAAGAAAATCTCCTGGAATTGAGACATAAATGAAGACTATAATTTTCCTGACAGAAATTATCCAACAAATGACTACTATAATGCATAAGAATAGAACACATCAGAAGAGCAGAGAGCGGGACCCTACCCAAAGAAGCAGTGATGCCTGAAATGGAGGCAGAGATGATGATGTGGAGCGATGGAGCAGCTGGAGCCTTTAGAGCCAGAGAGGGATAGCGACTGTGTGCTGAAGACCTTGGGAGTACGGGGGAAGGATTGTGGGTATACCCTTTGGTTGGTTGATGATGCATGGAGGGGATTGTAACCATGGCAACGAGATGATATACGATAGAATGAATGTAAAACTAATGTTCTCCCATGTAAACTATCACATATTTCACAATAAAACATTTAAGAAAAAAGAATAGAACACATCATTGTGAAATTTCACAATACCATGGAATCAATGTCACAACAATGACTCAACGACAGTACTTAGAAACTAGAAAACAGCGCATCCATGTTTGAAAATTTTGAGTAAAAATTATTTCCAACCTAGAATTCTATACCCAGTCAAACTTAATGATATAATAAGGACATTGTCAGACATGCAGAAACTAACATTTTCCTTCTCAAGTAGCCTTTCTGAGAAAGTTCCCAAAAGTACTTGATTAAGGTAAAGGAGTAAAAAAAAAAATTTGTGATAAGGGTTTACAGGGCTTCCCCAAGAAATCATGGCACTCATTTAAGTCTCCCACCTACCAGTGGTTCAACCAGGTAGAATCTATTTTTTAAAAAAATATTTGACAAGAAATATTGAGAAGTATGTTTTTCTTTGTTTTGTTTTTGTTTTTGTTGTCATTGTTTTTGTTGTTTTACTAAAGGTAAAGTACTGCAAATGTTAGGTAACATATAGAAGTTTTTTCATAAAAGTTTTTTTTTTTTTTTAATAAATGTTTTATTGTAAATTATGTGATAGTTTACATGGGAGAACATTGGCTTTACATTCATATATCATTACATTATATATCGTTTCATTGCCATAGTTACAATCCTGTCCATGCATCATCAACCAACCAAAGGGTATACCCTGCAAGCCTGCCCCCCACTTCCACCCCCGGTCATCATCACACAGCACCTTTCCCTCTCTAGATCTCAAGTCCCCAGCCACTCCATCTCTCCATGTCATTGTCTCTGCCTCCATCTCATGTGTCACTGCTTCTATGGGTAGGGTCCCACTCTCCGCTCTTCTCTATTGATGACCCCAGGGACCTCCGCTCCTACACTGAAAAGTTAATCACTCCACTCCTTGCTGTAAAATGTCCACCTTTACATTTCCATTCCTCACAATCAGTCCTGATAACAATTATTCACTATTGCATCCCATTTCATCAGCATTTCATTTTCATTTCATCAGCCCTGCCTAGACAGGTTGGATACTACTCACTGGAGACTCTACCTTCCTCCACGCCCTGTGGATATAGGTTCCCTCTTGAAAGCTTGTAAGTCAGCCACTTATTTCCTTTGTAGTCCCCCCTCCCCCCATTTTGGGTAGCCAATGTCCAAGTTGCCCATCCATGTCTACTCTTTGTGTGGAGGGGTGGGAATGATTCTTGCAGTAAGGATCTGTTTCCTCTTTTGGTATAGGTCAAGTTCATCAAATTGTATCCTCTTCTTTCTTTTTCGGTTCGAGATCTGATCATCCAGTCATTGGAGCCAGGTCAAGTGGGTATTATCTACACGTGTGGGTGTTCTTGTGCATATGGCCTCTCTTCTTATCAGCTAGATGCTTCACTCTAGTCCTCTGTGACTATGTCACTGACTCTGAGCCCATGACTCCCCAGGTCTTGCCACACTGCTGGCCAACCAGGTTCTCCACCCGGGTTCACAGGAATCTATTGCACATTGTAAGGCTTAGCTCGCCACATCATTGCTGTTTTTCCCTCACTTCCCATTATGGGTGACGTGTGTGATGGCCAATCAGAGCATATATTCCCATTGTGTCTTAGTCTTGGAATAGGATTTGCACTGAGGGGACCTGACCACTTTCCTTGATGACTCCTGGGCAGGCAACTTGCTTGTTCTTGTAGTAACAGTTGGTCTGCCTCTATTGTTTTGTATTTTTCTGTAGGTCTTTCTTTCATGAAGTATCTTCTGTTTTTCTAGCTGCTCCAGGCTGGTGTGCTCCTCCTTTCTAGTGGAAATTTCCCATCTCTGAAGGTCTGGATGTGGTTCAGGCTTCCACCTATAGTCTTATGTATTGCAGAGGATCCTCAGGCAACCTCCTTCACTGGGCACGTTGTAGCCCCACTTTAGGTATTCCAATCAGTTATAGTAGAAGACTGATTTACAAGCTTTCTATGGTGATATTTCTGGCTATTGCTTTCTCTCCTCCTCCAGTGTCTATTTTATAATATCATGCACGGGAAACCAAGATTCAAAAGACATCCAAGCATCTTAACATTATTCTCCCATTTGCCCCCCTCCAACCATGTCCCAATCTTTGTTTCCCAGAGCCCTGTTGTTCCAAGGTTGTGCCTACATCATTATT
>NW_006408773.1:759639-762183 GCF_000296735.1 Chrysochloris asiatica | reverse complement strand
TTTTTTAATGCTTTATTGTGAATTATGTGATCATTTACATGGCAGAACATCAGCCATCAGCTTCACATTGATCCCGTCGTATATCATTTCCTTACCATAGTTACAATCCCTTCCATGCATCATCAATTAACCAAAGAGTATATCTCGCAAGCCTGCCCAACCCCCATCGTCAGCACACTGCCCCTCTCTCTCTCCAGGTCCAAAGTCTCCAGCTACTCCATCTCCCCACGTCATCATATCTGTCTCCATTCCTGGAATCACTGCTTTTCTGGGTAGGGTTCTGTTCTCTGCTCTTCTCCTTTGATGGTCCCAGGGACCTCCATTCCTAGACTGCAAGATTAATGAATCCCCTACCTTTGCCCCAAAACGTCCACCTTTACATTTCTTGCCCTTACAATCAGTCCTGATAACAATTATTTGCTATTGTATCCCAAGAGAACTATCCGCATTTCCTTTCATCAGCCCTGACTAGGCAGAATGGATATACTCAGTGGAGATTCTACCTTGATCCACGCCCTCTGGATCTAGTTTCCCTCCTGAAAGCTTGTAAGCCAGTCATTTCTTGCATCTGAACCCCCTCCTTCTGGATAGCCAATGTCCAAGTTGCCTATCCCTGTCCTCTCTGTGTGTGGAGGAGGTGGGAATGATTCTCGCTGTGAAGATTTGTTCACTCTTTTGAGCTATTGCTTCCATAGGTGCATTTCAAGTTCATCAGATTGTATCAGATTATTCTTTCTTCCCTCTTCTTTCTTCTTCTGTTTGAGCTCTGATCCTCCAGCCATTGAGGCCAGGTCAAGTGGGTATTGTCTGCAAGTGTGGTGTACTTATGCATGTGCCCTCTCTTCTTATCAGCTGGATGCTTCACTCTCCACTCTAGTCCTCTGTGACTATGTCACTGACTCTGGGTCCAAGAGTCTCCTGGACTTGGCACACTGCTGGCCAACCAGGTCTCCATCCGGGTTCATATGAGTCTATTGAGCATTGTAGGGTTTAGCTCTCATCTTCATTGCTGTTTTTCCTTCTCTTCCCCTTATTGGTGATGAACGTGGTCACCAATAAGAACATGCATTCCCACTGAGCCTTAGTCTTAGAAGGGACTGTGCCTTGAGGGGGACCCGACCACTTGCCTTGATGTCTCCTTGGCAAGCCACTTGTTTGTTCTTGTAGTAACAGTCAGTCTGCCTATGTTGTTTTATATTTTCCCTGTAGGTCTTTCTTTCAAGAAGTATCTTCTGTTCTTCTAGCCATTCCAGGCTGTTCTGCTTGTCCTTTCACGTGGACCTTTACCCTCAGAAGATTATGGATGCTGTTCAGGATTCCATCTATGGTTTTGTGTAATGCAGAGGTTCCATAGGAAGCCTCCTTTGATGGGCACGTTGTATCCCCATTTTAGTTATTCCAATCAGTTATAGGCAGAAGACCACCTTACAAGCTTTCTGTGGTATTATTTCTGGCTATTCCTTTCTCTCCCCCTCTAGTGTCTATTTTATTGCAGTATGCCAGGGGAACCAATATTCAACAGGCAGCCAAGCATCATAACATTAATTCCCCCCTTTTCCCCATTCAAACCATGTCTCAATCTCTGTATCCCAGAGCCCTGTTGTTCCAAGTTTGTGCATACATCATTATTTGCCTCTGTCCCACTTCAGTTTCACATTCATCCTGCCATATTTCATTTCATTGCAGTGATTAAAATTCCCTCCTTGCCTCATCTAATAACCAAAGGATACACCCCACAGCACCCCCTCCCCGGCTGTCAGCAAACACCTCCTTTCCCTCCCTGAGTCCCATGTCCCCAGACACTCCATCTGTCCATGCCATCATAGTCACCCCACCATTTTTGGTCTGGGCAGTGTCCTGCCCACCCCCCACGGTATTCCAGTTAGTTATTGGCTGAATATGGGCCTGTTGTTGTTGTTGTTGTCAGGTGCCATCGAGTCAGAACCGACTCATAGCGACCCCATGCACAGCAGAACGAAACAATGTCCGAACCTGGGCCAACATCACTACCGCTGCCACCTGGCCAATCCATCTCGTTGGGGTTCTTCCTCTTTTTCTCTGAACCTCGATCTTTCCCAGCATGACATCCTTCTCCAGAGACTGTTCCCTCCTGACAATATGTACAAAGTATGAAAGACGAAGTTTAGACATCTTGGCCTCCAAGGAGCACTCTGGCTGCACTTCTCCCAAAACAGATCTATTGGTTCTTTTGGCAGAAAGATCTTTACCTATGCTTTACTGACTATGCAAAGGCTTTCGATTGTGTGGATCATGACAAGCTATGGATAACATAGCGAAGTTTGAGTATTCCAGAACACTTAATTGTACTTCTGAGGAATCTGTATCTGGACAAAGAAGCAGTTGTTCAAACAGACCATGGGAACACTGAATGTTTTTAAATTGGGAAAGGTGTGTGACAAGGTAGTATTCTTCAAGGTAGTATTCTTTCACCATACTTATTCAACCTGTATGCTGAGCAAATAATGCGAGAAGCTGGGTTCTAGGAAGAAAAACATGGCGTCAGGATTGGAGGAAGACTCATTA
>NW_006408773.1:725624-749484 GCF_000296735.1 Chrysochloris asiatica | reverse complement strand
TCCACGGGAGAAAGATGAGGCTTTCTACTCCCGTAAAGATTTACACCCTCGGAAACCCTGTACAGGGTCGCTATGGGTCGGACCCAACTCGATGGCACTCAACAACAACAACAACAACATGGTATTTCTATTTTCAACCTTCTGAGGAAGCACCATATTACTTTCCAGAGAGGTTGGACCATTTTGTAGTCCCACCAGCAATGCAGGAGTGTCCCAGTCTCACCACATCCCCGCCAGCATTTATTGTCCTCAACTTTTTTGATCATTGCTGTTATTGCTGGTGTGCGATAATTCTGATTGTTGTTTTGATTTGCATTTATCTAATGGCTAGTGATCGTGAACATTTCTTCATATGTTTGTTGACTGCCCAGATCTTCTCCCTGGTGAAGTCTCTGTTCATATCCTGAGCCCATTTTTTAATTTGGTTATTTGTCTTATTTTTTTAGATGTGTAGTTTTCTTATATATCTTAGAAATGAGTCTCTTATCCAATATATCATTGCAAAAGATTTTTTCACATTCTGTGGATTCCCATTTTATTCTTTTGGTGAAATCGTTTGACGCACACAAGTTTTTAATTTTTAGTATGTCCCACTCATCTATTTTGTCTATTTTTGTTTGTGTGCTTTTCAAAATGTGTGGCAGTCTGTATATGCCCTGAATTAGTGCCCTCATGTTTGTCCCTATTTTTTCATTGATGATCTTCATCACTTTGGGATTCAAATTTAGATCTTTAATCCATGTTGAGTTCATTTTTGTATAGGATGTGAGGCAAAGGTTTTGTTTCAGTTTTTTACAAATCACTTTCTAGTTCTGCCAGCACCATTTGTTAAAGAGACTGTCTCTTCCCCATGCAGTGAGCCTAGGCAATTTGTCGAAAATCATTTGGCCGTAAGTGGTTGGTTTAATAACTGATTTCTAGATTCTGTTTCATTGATCAATGTCTCTTTCATTGTACCAGTACTAGGCTGTTTTGACCACTGTAGCCATGTAGTAAAGTTTGAAATCAGAAAGTGAGAGACTTCTCACCTTGTTCTTCCTTTTTAGCAGTGCTTTGCTTATCCTGGATCTCCTACCTTTCCAAATAAGTTTAGTAATTGTCCTTTCCATCTCTTTGAAGAATGTTGTTGGAATTTGGATTGGGATTGCATTGTATGTGTAAATTGCTCAATTTTCACTATGTTGAGTCTTCCTATCCAGGAACATGGTATGTTCTTCCACTTCTCTAGGTCTCTTTTGGTTTCTTGTAGTAGTGCTTTGTAATTTTCTTTGTATAAGTCCTTAGTTTCTCTGGTTATGTTTATTCCTAAGTATTTCATCCTTTGTGTGGCTATTGTAAGTGGTATTGATTTGCTAATGTCGTTTTCATTGCTATTACTGTTACTATAGAGAAATCCCATTGATTTTTGTATGTTGATCTTATACCCTGCCACTTTGCTGAATCTTTCAATGAGGTATAATAGTTGTTTTACTGAATCTTGGGGGGTTTATATGTATAGGATCGTATCATCTGCAAATAAGGAGAGTTTTACTTCCTTTCTGCCAATTTGGACGCCTTTAATTTCTTTATCTCACCGTATAGCTCTGGTTAAAACTTCCAGCGCAATATTGAATAGGACCAGTGATAAAGGGCATCCTTGTCTGGTTCCTGTTTGCAGGGGGAAGGATTTCAGTTTCTCTCCATTGAGCGTGATGTAGACTCTTGGTTTTGTATATATGCTCTTGATTATGTTGAGGAATTCCCCTTCAATTCCTACTTTATTGAGTGTTTTTTATCAGGAATGGGTGCTGGATTTTGTCAAATGCCTTTTCTGCATCAATCGATATGATCATGTGTTTTTTTTCTTTTTTCTTATTTATATGGTGGATAACGTTGATTGTTTTTCTAATGTTGAACATTTTATTGTGAATTGAATGAAAGTTTACAGACAAGCTCATCAGTTTTACATTAAAGAAATCATACACTTTGTTATAACTCAATGATAGCAATTCCTTTCATTCAACTTCATTGCATGGAAGGTAATGAACCTTTGAAGTTCCACACTGGACACCATTAATGTCACTAAGAACAACTCATACTCTATTAAAAGTGACAGAATAGGAGATTACTGAGATATAATACAGCTTAAGCAAGACAGCAGTAAGTAAAAATACAAAACATTCCATATTTCAGAGGTGTCTATATACAAAGAGAACAAAGAAAAACTAGAGGGTTTATAACTGATTGTAGATAATATCATGTTCAGCTTGAAGTTTTTTGAAATGTAAAGATTGACTAATTGCCTATGAAACAGTTAGTTGCCAGCTTGATGAGTAGCACCAACTGGCTTGGTTACACATGATTGAAGGCATGAACACATTTTTTTTTTTTTTCTGGGACCAAATTGTTTACATCTGGACACATTTATCCTAAAAGGTTTACATTCTGACCTTTTGTTTCCAATATGTTGACCCAACCATTCTTTTATATATATATAAGAATGTCTTTAGTTTGAAATTTTTAGTTCACATTAGCTAGACAAGTGGGGTTGAAAGCAGCTGTTACTTTTAAAACTAATTTCATATTATTTTATATTTATGAATTTGTCACAATGAATGTGCAGTATTATAAAATATATATATTTTAGATATTATCAACTAGATTTTTGCTTAAAAATTAATTCCCACATGATAAAAATTCAAATCATATAACAAACTTGCTGTTGTTGCATGTTGTTGAGTCAGTTCTGACTCATAGTGATCCTGTATAGGGCTTCCAAGGGAGCAGCTAGTGGGTTTGAAATGCCTATATGGTGATGAGCAGTCAAGTGCTAACCCTAGAGCACTAAACCAGGACTCCATAGAATGATGTAGGCAACACTAATAAAGGTTTTTAAACTTTTATGAGTAAAAATTAAAAATGATTACTGATTTTACAAGCAATTGTATTATACATTTGCTGTTACTAAATGCTGTGGAGTCATTTTTGACTCATAACATCCTTGTGTAGGGATTCCTCAGAGCAGCTGCTGAGCTTGATCCACCTAACTTGTAATTAAAACCGACCTTGCAGTCCAATGCTTATCTTACAATGTCACACCAGGACTCCATGTATTATACACATATGTAATAAATATATATGTAGTATATTGCTGTTGTTAAGTGACTTCAAGTCACTTCTAACTTAGAGTGACCCTGTATAGGGTTTCTGAGGAGTGGTTGGTGAGTTTGTACTACCAACCTTGTAGTTCAAAGTAACCTTGTGGTCCAGTACTTATCCTACAGTGCCACACCAGAAAAAAAAGAAAAAGAAAAAAATATATATACATTCAGAAGGTTTATATATACTTAAAGATTACAGCTCCCATAAAAATTTACAGCTTTGGAAAATCTATACAGGCTATAAGTCAGAACCAACTTAAAGATACACGTCTACCAACACCATCATTTGATAAAATAGTCATTAAATATCTATGTTGGACTCTTGGTATTGCGATGTAGGATCAGCACTGTAATTCTGTAGGTTCAGCACTGTACTGCTAACCACAAGGTAGGCAGCTCCTTAGAAACCCTATGTAGGGTTGCTATGATTGAGAACTGACTCAATGGAACTTGACAACAACAACATATTTTGGGCTGCTAACCACAAGATCAGTAGTTCCAGTCACAAGGTGCTCCATGGTAGAAAGATGAGACTTTCTGTTCCCATAAAGATTTATAACCTCAGAAACCCTATACAAGGATTCTATGGGTCAGAATCTACTCCATGGCACACACACACCCCCACTACAACCACCATATTTAAGCTGTTCTTTTTTTTCCATCATGCTTTGTGAATATTAATTATCTTAAATAAAGTTAAATGTCTTTTTCCATAATCCAGAATACTTTACCTTTATTAGCTACAATGCTTCCAGGTATTGAAAAGTTATGAACTTATGTCTTTTCACAGCATCCTGAGAATGGTTGGTTGTTTCTTCAGCTGCTATATATATATATATATTTTTTTTTTTTTTCAGCTGCTATTTTAACTAACAATTACTAATAGTCAACTCTCTAAGCTCTCCCTTCCTCTCTCTCCTACAGGTGTCATCTTTTTGGAAACTGTTTTCTTAGTACCATTAATTAGATTTGGAGGGCAGAGGCAATACTTTGTCTAGTTATCTTTAATATTCAGAGCACAAAAGGCTTTCTGGTTCACTCACTTTGTGTTCATTTTCCTTCTAATGCCTTGCCTCTAATTAGGGAATAGCTCCTTGTGGAAATCAAGTTACCAACTCATTCAATAGACATGCTCCCCTAGATGAATGGCTCATTTTCAAAGAAAAACAAGTTCCTTATCAAAACACTTCAGGTTGAATATTTTACAACCTGCTACAAACCTCCAGCAGCCCTACTTTTGATCAGACTGCTTTAAAAATATATGTTAACATTTCACCTCAAAATATTTGAAATGAGGTTTAAATATGACCGGGGAAATTTTATTTAAAGAATATGTAGTTCTTTCTTCAACAATATGTGTGCTAAATTTTGAAAAATATGGTGACACCCCTTCCCCTACCACCCTCAGGTTGCTCTGTAAAATAAATACTATTTGGAAGTTCAAAACCATCAGCAATTCCCTGGAAGAAAGATGAGGCTTTCTGTTCCCATAAAGATTTACAGCTTTAAAAAAAACCCTATACAGGGTCCCTATGAGTCAGAATAAACTTAATGGC
This sequence comes from Chrysochloris asiatica, assembly GCF_000296735.1. Lineage (NCBI taxonomy): Eukaryota > Metazoa > Chordata > Mammalia > Afrosoricida > Chrysochloridae > Chrysochloris > Chrysochloris asiatica. The sequence goes on along the minus strand of NW_006408773.1, from coordinate 744,788 downwards.
AGTAGGTTTGGTTTGGTTTTGGGTACAGTGAACATTAAAAGAGCAATGATGACATGTTGATTCACAAAGAATATTATATATTTGTCTTAAATCCAAACCAAACAATTATCTTTGAGTTGATTCCACCCATAGGAATCATGGAGTCCTGTTGTAGCCCTGTTGGTTAATGTTCTGAACTGCAAAGTCAGTTTGAACAACAAGGTGGGTGGTTCAAGCTAGCTAGTTGTTCCTCAGAAACACTATACAGGGTTGCTATGGGTCAGAGTCAACTTGACAGCACTTAACAACAATGACAACAAATAAGAATTTCAATGGTTATTACCTTTGGAAAATAGATTACCAGGCCTTTCTCCCAAGGAACCTCTGGGCAAGTTTTAACCACTGACCTTTAGGTTAATAACCAAGTGTTTAACTCTTTGTTCAACTGAAGCACTTCTCACAGAAGTAGAAAATATCTATCTTAAATCAGAAGGCAACATTATATATATATAGTGGCAAAACACTATAGCTGTATTTTCACTGAAATCAAAAACAATATTAAAAGGTATATTTTCACCATAATCATTTAACTTTTTTATTCTATAGTTAGCTAGTACAATAAAGCAAGAAACAGAAGAGTCTTAACTACTGAAGATCACAAGATACAGTATGCACAAATGAGATGCTCTCTTAACATAATGAAAGAAAATATAAATTAAATTTATTTAGAATAAAAATCTAATACATTTATTAGTTTTCCTAAGCATTTTCCATAACCCATTAGAGTATATACTGAAGATCTGATTTCCTTTAACACCAACAAACAAAACAAAAACCCTAATAATAATCTAAAAAAAAAAAAGTGCAGAATCTGTGTAATGAAAACTACTAAACATTGTAAAAACGTGACAAAAATGGATGATAAGTTGCTTTCAAGTTGTTAATTCCTCCCAAATTAATGAATGCTTTAAAATAAAATTACTAATGAAAATCCTAGAAATTATTTTTCACACTGATTAAAGGATTATAAAGTTTATCTGGTTTTAAGTTGAGCTGCTATCCTCAAGGTCAATAGTTTGAAATTACCAGCTTTCTATGGGAGAAAGATGAGGCTTTTTGCTTCTGTAAAGATTTATAGCCTCATAAACCCTATACAGGGTCTCCGTGAGTCAGAACCAACTCCACAGCACATAATGCCACCACCACCATAAGGAAATTTGCAAAGAACTGGAGTTAGTAAACCCAAAGGGAAGAATACGCTTAGCATTCCTCATGCTGAAAGAGCTGAAGATAAAACTCAAGCCTCAGGTTATAATATTGAAAGATTATATGGGCAAAATATTGAAACAAAATGGAAGGAATACACAGAGTCACTTTACCGAAAAAGAAGTTGTTGATGATCATCCATTTCAAGAGGTATCATATGACGAAGAACAAATGGTACTGAAGGAAGAAGTCCAAGCTGCACTGAATGTATTGGTATAAACATGTCTCCAGAAATTGATGGAATACAAATTCAAATCTTTCAACAAACAAATGTACAACTGGACGAAGTCACTTATCTATGTAAAGAAATTTGGAAGACAGTAACCTGACTAACCAGTTGGAAGAAATTCATATTTGTGCCTATGCCAAAGAGAGGCTACCCAATGGAACACAGTAATCATTGAATAATGTTATTGACTGAAATAAAAATTTTTCTTAAGATACTTTAAAAAACAGTTGCAACAGTGATTGACAGAGAACTGTCAGAAATTCAAGCTGGATTCTGAAGATGTTGAAATAAGGATATCATTGTTAAAGTTAGATGGATCTTCGTTGAAAGTAAAGAATACCAAGAAAGATGCTTACTTATCCTTTATTTACTATGCAAAGTCTTTGAGCTGTATGGATAATGACAAACTATGTATAGCATTGTGAAAAATGGGTCACAGAAAACTTCATTGTGCTTATGACGAGTCTGTACATACACCAAGAAGCAGTCTTTAGAACAGGAGAAGGGATTGCTGAATGATTTAAAATCAGGAAAGGTGTGAATCAGCGGTGTATCATTTCACCATACTTATTTAGTCTGTCAGCCAAACAGGCAATCCGAGAAGCTGGATTATATAAAAAAGAACATGGCATCAGGATTGGAGGAAAACTCATTAACAACTTGCCATATTCAGATGATACAATCTTGCTTGCTGAAAGCAAAGAAGATTTAAAATACTTACCGGTAGCAATCAAAGATTAAAGCCTTCAGTATGGATTGCACCTCAATGAAAGGAAATGAAAATCCTCACAAATGGATCAATAAATAATATCATGATAAATGTAGAAAAGACTTAAATTATCAAACACTTCATTTGACTTGGAGCCACAGTCAACAGTCATGGAAGCAGCAATGAAAAAAAGCATATGATATATTGTATTAAACAAATGTGCTCGAAAAGATCTCTTTAAAGTATTAAAGAACAAAGAGATTAGTTTGAGGAGTAAGGTGGGCCTGATCCAATCATAATATTTTCTAGTGCCTCATAGGCATTTGAAAGTTTGACAATGAATAAGGAAGACCATAGAAAGTCACTATGTTTTAATTATGGTATTGGAGAATAATATTGAATGTACTTGGACTGACAGAAGAACATCCATCAATACATATTTGTTCATTGCTTGATGTGTGCTGGATTGTATACTAGGTGTTGTATTGTTGTTAAGTGCCATTGAGTCGGTTCAGACTCATAGCAACCTTACAGTTCAAACCAACCTTGCAGTCCAGAACATTAACCCTCAGTGCCATACCAGGACTCCAGATGTTATTTGTTATTGTTGTTGTTGTTAAGTGCCGTTGAGTTGGTTCCAGTTCATAGCAACCCTGTTTAGGGTTTCCAAGGAGCAACTGTTGAGCTTGAACCGTCGACCTTGTGGTTCAAACTGACCTTGCAGTCCAGTGCCTTAACCCACACAAAATAGACAGATTTTCTGTCCTCTTGAAACTTTTACTTTAGAGGGGATATGGGCAATAGACTCATAAACAGAAAAATACATAAGTGTTGATAAATTGTATAAGTGAACAAATTAACACAAAAGCTGGATACAAGGGTACATGATGAGGAGAAATAGCCAGATAAACACATATTAATTTGATTGTTTGGTTCATGAGAAAAGGAAGTTCTCTCTCTGAATATGGAATATTTATGCTGAGATCAGGAGAATGAGAAGGAATGAGCCATGAAGAGGTGGGTGGACAAGTGTTCTAGATAGGAAGAAAACCCCCTGTGAAGGCTGAAGACACGTTCAAGGATCTGAAAGGTCAGTGTAGCTGGATCTTGGAGAAAGATCTGGGGAGTAAATAACATGAGATGAGGTGGGAAAGAGCAACATTAAGGAATTTTAGTTTTATTTTTAAGTGTAAAGGAAAAAAAGGCTAAAAGAATTCATAAACAGAAGAGTAACATGAACACAGTTATTTATATTTTGGTAACACATATTTGTGGGTAAGTGATGAGGAGTCGGTAAGGTGCCTTGGTGGGTTAAGTGTTGGGATGCTAACAAAATGGTAGGTAGTTCGAACCCACCAACTGCTTTGTAGGAGAAAAATAAAGCATTCTATTTCCATATAAATATACATCCTCTGAAATCTTATGTAGTAGTTCTATTGTCTCTTACAGGGTAGTAGTGAGTTAGAATCAACTTGATGACAGTGGATTTTGTTTTTTTCTTTGGTAGGTTAGAATGAGGGGGGTACTAAAATTGATCAAGTCACATTGGATTCAGTTTTTGTAGAGCCCATTCAATGAAAGGGTGAAGACATGAATCTAGAAGGAATATTTTTGTTGTTGTTAAGTGCCGTGGAGTCGGTTCCGCCGACTCATAGCGACCCTACACAGGGTTTCCAAGGCTGTAAATCTTTACGGGAGCAGACCGCCTCATCTTTCTCCCGCAGAACCGCTGGTAGTTTCGAACTGCTGACCTTGTGGTTCACAGCCCGATTCGTAACCACTACGCTACCAGAGTTTCTAGTATTCCCGAATATTCACAAATCAACTCTCTCTGGGTGGACTTTCTCTGCCATCTTTTAGAAATCCAACTATTTAAATGTTAAAAATCTGTCTGAATGAAGACATGCTTAGGTAATTTCTTATATCATACTTTCAGTATAACAAACTGAATAACACACACATTTTATGCAATTATGAACATTAGCAATGATTGAAATTGTCATAATTAATGAGTGAGTAACGAATTTTTGGTGTCATATAATTATGTTATTGGTTTCTGGAAGACTGCCCTGTGATAGCAATAAGAAATCAGCATATCTGTTAATCTGAGCCTGATCATTCATTGGACTGAGGGTATGTCAATCATGTTTACTCTTCAAATAAATTGAATGAATGTGAATGTTTCAAGGAGTCCTAGTTATGTGTTAGGCTGTTAACCACATGGTCCAAATACACCAGCTGCTTCACATGAGAAAATTGAGGTTTTATTCTCCCATAAAGATTTACAGGCCCAGAAACCATATATATGGTTGCTTGTGAGTTGGAACCGACTGGACGGAATGCCACCACCACCACAAGTGGATGTTCCAGAAAGAAGCACAGATCTACTAAAGGAAAATGTAAATATACTCTTTCTGATAATTTTAGTGAGTTTATATGAATAGTTTAAGATAGGAGATCAAGTTGGTAGTGAATCTGTCTTAAATGAACTGAACAAGAATGAGTGAAATTAATCAGAAACCTATAGTCACAGATAGCTCCAAGGAGATCTGAGCAAAAAGGAACCTGAAAGATAAATGATTAACAACCTGAAGCTGAAGAAAAAAAATCATTGTGATAGGGACTTGTCTTCCTTTTGAAGGTCACCAAGATCTGAGTAAGTCCTGAATGTGTGAGGACTGAAGAAGGCTAGGAAATTTGTCAATTGGTAGAGCAGCTTAACCAATGATCAAAGAGAATGAGATGAAGGACTACTTTTCAGAAATATGGGAATGAGTCATTATCCACACTCTGGCTATATAATTTATTTCAATTAACTTCTAGAAAAGACAGATAATTTTTTGACATAATCATGGTTTTCAATACAGTTTGTCCATCTGTCAACAAGCTTTCATATTCCCTATTAAAAAATATTGGAGGCTGACCTGTGAGCCACAAATGTACTGTTTTCTTCACATTTTCATCAGAGGTGAATCTTAGTCCTTGATGGGCTGCTTTCCAGTGTCCTGTTTGGTCACCGGAAAGCAGGATCAGGACTATAGGAAGTATTACTTTTAATACTTCAAAATGAAGTTTTTGCATAGTGTCAACAGTGTGGACAGAGGTGTGTGGATGTGCATTGTCATGCAAGATCACAAGGCCCTTGGATAGTAGTCCTCTGTGTTCAATCTGAAGTTTAGGCTTCAGATTTATAGTGAGCATCTCACTGTAATGTGCACTGTTGATTGTTGAAACTTTTTCCAGATAGTATTTGAATACTGGCCCTTGAGAGTCCAAGAAAACTGTAAGCATCAATTTTACAGCTGATGGTTGACTTTTGAACTTTTTCTTGGTTGGTGATTGAGGCTGTTTCCATTCCATACTCTGTCATTTACTCTCATCACCAAAAATGCTTTTTTTTAAAAAGAAACCATTACCTTCTTTCAAGTATCTGTCCAAATGTTGTTTGCAAATATCCAAATGCTTCTGTTTATGCTCTTCAATGAGTTGTTTCAGTACCCATCTCGCACAAAGTTTTTGAAACCCCAGTCCATTGTGGATTATTTCATAGGCAAAGCCAAGACTGATTTACCACATAACCCACTGTCATTCATTTATAGCACAGAATCATTTAAGATACATGCTTAATGTTATCATCAACTGTGGACATGGATGGGCATTTTAATATAACTGGAGTGTGGATAATTTTTGCCTCATCATCATAAATGGAAAGTAAGTTCTAGAAAATAAAAATTCCTGCTCATCTTAAAGTCCTAAAGTGCCACACCAGGATTCCCATTTTAAGGTGTTGGCAATCAAATTAAATTGAATTAAAAGCATACTCTACCTGCTTCCCCCACCCCAAGAATGTGAGATGAAGAAAAGAAACTGGGATTCTGTTGAAACTGTTGTAGTAAAATTGAGCAGAAGTGGACATCAAGTTAGGATAACAGGTTTACTCTGAGATGTTATCACATTTTATATTTCTGCTTTTGCTTTATTTTTATTTTATTTTATTTATAAAGGCTCTAACTACAAGGAATCAACTTTATCCATATTGAATCAAAAGTAAAAGGACTTTGTAAACATCAGTTAGAAGAGATAAGAAGAGATCAAATCACCCAGCATGACCTATGTTGTTAGGTGCCATCGAGTTGGCATTGACTCATAGCGACCCTATGCACAGCAGAAAGAAACAATGTCCGATATTGGGCCAACCTCACTACGGTTCCCACACTTGAGTCCATCAATGCTGCCACCTGGCCAATCCACCTCGTTGGAGGTCTTCCTCTTTTCCTCTGACCCTCCATCTTACCAAGCATGATATCCTTCTCCAGAGACTGTTACCTCCTAACAATATGTCCAAAGTGTGAGAGACAAAGTTTGGCCATCTTGACCTCTAAGGAGCACTCTGGCTGCACTTCTTGCAAAACAGATGTATTGGTTTTTTTGGCAGCCCATGGCACTTTTAGTATTCTCCTTCAACACCATAATTCAAAGGCATCAATTCTTCCATGATCTTCCTTATTCACTGTCCAGCTTTCGCATCCATATGAGGTTATTGAAAATACCATGGCTTGGGTCAGGCACACCTTAGTCCTCAAGCTGATATCTTTGCTCTTCAACACTTAAAAAAGTTCCTGTGTAGCAGATTTGCCTAATGCAATACGTCGTCTGATCTCTTGACTGCTGCTTCCACGAATGTTGATAGTTGATCCAAGAAGAATGAAGTCCTTGACAACTTCAATCTTTTCTCTGTTGATAAGAATGTTGTTTATTGGTCCAGTGGTGAGGATTTTTGTTTTCTTGACATTGAGATGCAACCCATACCGAAGGCTGTGCTCTTTGATCTTCATCAGTAAATGTTTTAAGTCCTCTTCACTTTCTGCAAGCAAGGTTGTATCATTTGTATATCGCAGGTTATTAATGAGACTTCTTCCAATCCTGATGCCACGTTTTTCTTCATAGAACCCAGCTTATCGTATTATTTGCTCAGCATGCAGGTTGACTAAGTATGGTGAAAGAATGCAACCATGTCGCACACCTTTCTTAATTTTAAAACATTCAGTGTTCCCATGTTCTCTTCGTACAACTGCTTCTTGGTCCAGGTACAGATTCCTCATGAGTACAATTAAGTGTTCTGGAATACTCATGCTTTGCAATGTTGTCCAAAGCTTGTCATGATCCACACAATTGAAAGCCTTTGTGTAGTCAATAAAGCACAGGTAAACATCCTTTTGATATTCTCTGCTTTTAGCCAAGATCCATCGGACATCAGCAATGATATCTCTTGCTCCACGGCCTCTTCTGAATCCAACTTGAACCTCTGGAAGTTCTCTGTCAACGTATGATTGTAGCCGTTTCTGTATTACCTTTAGCAAAACTTTACTGGCTTGAGATATCAAAGAGATTGTCCAATGATTTCCACATTCTGTTGGGTCTCCTCTCTTTGGAATGGGCACAAATATGGATCTCTTCCAATAAGTCAGCCAGATAGTTGTCTTCCAAATTTCTTGGCAGAGTTGAGTGAGTGCCTCCTGTGCTGCCTCACTTTCTTGAAAGATTTCAATTTTTATTCCATCAATTCCTGATGCCTTGTTCTTTGCCAATTCCTTCAATGCACCTTGGACTTCCTCTCTGAGTATCATTGGCTCTTGATCATATGCTACCTCTTGAAATGGTTGAACATTCACCATTTCTTTTTGGTACAGTAAATCTGTGTATTCCTTCCATCTTCTCTTAATGCTTTCGGCATCATTCAGTAATTTGCCCAGAGAATCTTTCAATAACGAAAGTCGAGGTTTCAATTGTTTCTTCAGTTCCTCCAGCTTGAGAAATGCTGAGCATGTTCTTCCTTTTTGGTTCTCTGATTCCAAATCTTTGCGTATTTTATTATAGTATTTGGCTTTATCTTCTGGAGCTGATCTTTGATATTTTCTGTTCAGCTCTTGGACCTCCTCAATTCTTCCATTTGCTTTAGCATCTCTACGCTGGAGAGCAACTTTCAGAGTCTCTTCTGACATCCATTTTGACCTTTTCCTTCTTTCTTTTAATGACTTTTTGGTCTCTTCACGTATGATGTTCTTGATGTCATCCCACAACTGTTCTGGTTTTCGTTTTTTAGTGTTTAATGTATCAAATCTGTTCTTTAGGTGATCTCTAAATTCAGGTGGGATGTATTCAAGGTCATATTTTGGCTCTCGTGGACTTGTTTTCATTTTCTTCAGCTTCAGTTTGAATTTGCATATTTGTAATTGATGGTCTGTTCCACAGTCTGCCCCGGCCTTGTTTTCAGTGATGATATGGAGCTTTTCCATCATCTCTTTCCACAGATGTCAATTTGATTTCTATGTGTTCCATCTGGCGAGGTCCATATGTATGCTGTTATGCTGTCTAATGAAGGTATTTGAAATGAACAAATCATTGGTTTTGCAGAATTCTATCCTGCATTCTCCAGCATCATTTCTATCACCAAGGCCATATTTTCCAACTTCTGATCCTTCCTCTTTGCTCCCAAACTTTGCATTCCAATCACCAGTAATGAGCAATACATTTTGATTGCATGTTTGATTGATTTCAGATTGAAAAAGTTGGTAGAATTCTTCTATTTCATCCTCACTGGCTTTAGTGGTTGTTGCATAAATTTAAATAATAGTGGTATTAACTGGGCTTCCCTGTAGGCACATGGATATTATCCTATCACATACAGCGTTGTGACTCATGACTAATCTGGATATGTTCTTTTTGACAATGAATGCAACCCCATTCCTTTTCAATTTGTCATTCCCTGCATAGTAAACTGTGTGGTTGTCAGATTCAAAATGGCCAATACCAGTCCATTTCAGCTCACTAATGCCTAAGATATCGATGTTTTTGCATTCCATTTCATTTTTGACAACTTCCAATTTTCCCAGATACATACTTCATACATTCCATGTTCCGATTTTCAATGGATGTTTACGGCATTACCTATAGAAGTTGTAAAAGCCACCTAGAGTGGGTTAGTGGAGGTGGGATAGATGGCATCATGGAACTAATAAGAATTCTGACAACTGTGGATATGAATAGTTTCCTCCTAGATCATTATATCATCTCACTTCAAAATCAAACAGATCTAGAGTAGAAGACCAAACATGTTTCCAAAAAATGAAAGAAAATAGATGAGAACAAAAGGATCAAAAATCTCTCTCGGACTATATTATAACAAATTCCATAGAAAGGTCAGCTTCTAGAGAAAAGTAATTCCCGTGACTGTGAAACTCCAGACCACAGGGTCAAATCAGGGTCATGGAGGCAATGGTAAAATTATTCAAATGGATTCTGAGCCTTGAGACCATTACCACATGGTCATAACAATGGATTAAAAGAAAAAACTCTCTTGATTTGATATATTGCCACCTTTTATGAACAGTTTAAAAGATAACCATGTGGTTGTTTTTGTCATTAAAATGCTCCAAGGCAAGCCTATTAATTTTTTCCTCTGTTAAACTTAAGGAAAAAAGGTACTTAAATGAAAGGTTATCAATTTCAAAGTTAATCAAAATTTAGAAAAATGAAAAACACACAAACACACCTCACAATTTGTTATAATCAAATACACAATAGATATTCTGGTAATAATTTTTTCCACAAAGACAACTAAGTTCCTGACAAATATCTATTTTACACATCTCTATCAACACCATATTTCATTTTGCACATCATGAATCTATCCTGAAAATGCTACAGAATACTAAATTACTTTCTAACTAGACAAAAAACATTTTCCCCCCCTCTGAGAGATTTCATTGGGTCAGATATAAGATTTTTCCAGGATGTAAGCAGCAATACTATAACAAATGAGTATGACTGTGGTGGTTAAGGGGGAATGAAACGAAAATTCCAGAGGGCCCCTCAGTCAAAACAGTTCTTTTTTATTTAACATGTTGGATTTTCATGTAAGATTTAGTTTGAAGCTAGTCTTCTATGGTTAAAGTTGAAATTTTTTTTTACTGTATACATTGCCCCTCTCAACAAGATTCCTACAGGTTCTAATTTGATGCTATAATTTAACTGGATTTTATGTCTTCATTTCAGATTATAATTATTCCGTGAGACCAGTGAAATCTTATTCCCCTTGTGAGTGACTCAAGCCAGGTATGTCAGAAATTTGTGTGATAATAGGCAATTCCAGTGCATCTTGCTTGTTCACTATGCAATAATTTCTCTTGTACCATCTTCTTCAGCACAACCATAATCTTTCCCTCTCTCCTTTCCTGTCACTATGATTGACACACCAGCTGACAGTGTTATGAATAGGAAGGCTTGGACAGAGTGACTATCAGAAATATTTTTACCGTGTGAAAGGACATTTGTGGAATGTTATGGCATCGTTGTCTCCTTAGAGAATGTGGCATTGAGTATTGGGTTCTTGCCACTGTGTCCAACATAATGGAATGAATCCCTGGCTTCATCATGCATTACAAAGGATTTAAATAATATCTCAATATTATTTATTTTTTATGTAATTCCTTTTGCCCAGTCTTAGATTTTACATTTTGACAAAAATATGATTTAGTTGAAGTCCTGAGAATACTTTGGTAAATGCTACTATCAGAATTAGAACATGCCCTCTGAGTTGCTATGAGATTTGTGCTAAAGTTCACAATGCTAATTTGATAGCTCTAAATATGAGATATGTGCTTGCTGCATTCAATGAAGTCTGTCAGTCACCTCTCATTTTCCATAAATTTCAAAGTTAGGGAATTGTCCAATATCTTTGCTCAGAACGACCTAATGTGACTCAAGTATTATTCTGAGTACATATCTGTTGCCAATCACATTGGTCTACATGTTTTAATGCAATTTATATTACCAAGATAAATGCCTAGATTACATATGATTTTATATTTTCTACTGTAATTAAATTTTATTTCTTTCGGACATTTGTAATATGTCTGATATAAAGTAATTTAATGGACTTGGTCTAGTTTCAGAGTATTAATTTTAATTCTGTACATATTAGATATTAAAATTGGGGGCATATTCTAGTGGATAATTCATTAACCTCTAATGTGTCTTGCAACATGTTTTAAATTATTTCTTGGTTTCCCCCATGTCAGAACAGCCAAATGGTAACCTATAAGGCTTTTCTACTTTATTTTATTACTATTTTGGTGGAACAATTTTTAGCTCTCCATGACATGTGAGCAATGAGTTTTCAGGAAATACATTGATGTGGTCTGAGATACAAGCTTGGTGATAGTTATGCCCATAGGTGAAGTTTTATTGTTCATAGCTGCAATCAAATTGGCCTCTGATTCATGGCAAATCCCATGTACAATGGAACAAAATGCTGACCCAAAGCCCTGGTGGTGATGTGTGTTAAGCATTATGAAGATCATCAATGAAAAAATAGGGACAAAAGTGAAGATGTTAATTAAGGGCATATACAGACTGCCACACATTTTGAAAAATACACAAACAAAAATAGACAAAATAGATGAGTGGAACATACTAAAAATTAAAAACTTGTGCACATCAAAAGACTTCACCAAGAGAGTAAGAAGGGAACCCACAGACTGGGAAAAAATCTTTTGCAATGACATATTGGATAAGAGACTCATCTCTAAAAAATATAGGAAATTACTACACATCTACAAAAATAAGACAAATAACCCAATCAAAAAATGGCCATAGGATGTGAAGACACTTCACCGGGAAGAGATCTGGGCAGCCAACAAACATATGAAGAAATGTTCACAATCACTAGTCATTAGAGAGATATAAATCAAAACAACAATGAGATATCATCTTACACCAACAACAATAGCAAATATCAAAAAAGTTGAGAAAAATAAATGCTGGCGGGGATGTGGAGAGACTGGGATACTTCTGCATTGCTGTGGGACTGCAAAATGGTCCAACCTCTCTGGAAAGCAATATGGCACTTCCTCAGAAGGTTGAAAATAGAAATACCATTCGATCCAGCAATTCCTCTACTTGGTATTTACCCACAAGAAAAATGAGCCACAACACAGGACGATATATGTACACCAATGTTCATAGCTGCACTATTTACAATAGCAAAAAAGATGGAGACAGCCAAAGTGCCCATCAACTGAAGAATGGATAAACAAGCTGTGGTACATAGACACAATGGAGTATTATGCTACCTTGAAAAATAACCAGGAAGCTGCATGCCACTTCCTAACATGGATGAACCTTAAGGCCATTATGTTGAGTAAAATTAGTCAGTCACAAAAGGAAAAATACTGCCTAGGACCACTACTGTAAAACACTAAGAAAAAGAATCCATACTAATCCACTAAAGTGGATTCTTAGCTGGTTGCTAGGACATAGGGGTAGGATTAGAGGTGGGAGGGAAAGGTGGAGCACAGGGAAGGGAATAGACACAGGATAATTTGGGTATTGGGGAGGGGGGCAATATACAAGTAGGGAGAGGGGAATCAAAGAACAAAGCAGATGGGAGAACAATTAGACAGGTATGAATGGGCTAAATGGGACAGAGGTAAAAAAATGATGTAGGCACAGCTTTAGAACAACAGGGCTCTGGAATACAGAGACTGAGACATGGTTGGAATGGGGAAAAGGGAGGAATAATGTTAAGATGCTTGGCTGTCTTTTGAACCTTGGTTTTCCGTGCACTATATTATAAAACAGACACTGGAGGGGGAGAGAAAGGAATAGCCAAAAATATCACCATAGATAGCTTGTAAGTCCATCTTCTTCCTATAACCGATTGGAATACCTAAAATGGGGCTAAAATATGTCCAGTGAAGGACATTTCCTGAGGAGTCTCTGCATTACATAAGACTATAGGTGGAAGCCAGAACCACATCCAGACCTTCAGAGACGGGAAATTTTCCACTTGAAAGGATGAGCATACCAGCCTGGAGCAGCTAGAAAACCAGAAGATACTTCTTGAAAGAAAGATCTACAGGAAAAATACAAAACAATAAGAGCAGTCTGACTGTTACCACAAGAACAAGCAAGTTGCTTGCCCAGGAGACATCAAAGCAAGTGGTCAGGTCCTCTCAGTGCAAATCCTCTTCCAAGACTAAGATGCAATGGAAATACATGCTCTGATTGACGGCCATGTCCATCACTCATAAGGGGAAGTGACCGAAGAACATCAATGAAGCGGTGAGCTAAGCCCTACATAGTTCAGCAGACTACTGTGAACCTGGGTGGAGACCTGGTCGGCCAGCAGCGAGGCAAAACCATGGGGACTCATGGGCTCAGAGTCAATGACACAGCCACAGAGGACTAGAGTGGAGAGTGAATTGGCCAGCTGATAAGAAAAGGGCGGACAGACGCAAGAACACCCACACTTGCAGATGATACCCACTTGACCTGGCTTCAATGACTGGATGAACAGAGCTCAACCTGAAGAAGACAGAAGAGGAAAAAAGCGCCATCTGATACAATTTGATAAACTTGACTTACACCTATAAATGCAGTATCTCAAAAGAGGAAACAAATCCCTGCTGCAAGAATTATTTCCACCCCCTTCACACAAAGAGTAGACATTGGCTACCCAAAATAGGGGGAGGGATACAAAGGTAAGAAGTGACTGGCTTACAAGCTTTCAAGAGGGAACCTAAATCCAGAGGGCGTGGAGGAAGGTAGAGTCTCCAGTGGCTAGTATCAAGCCTGTCCAGGAAGGGCTGATGAAATGAAATGCAGATGGGTCTCTTGTGATGTAATAGTGAAGAATTGCTATCAGGACTGATTGTGAGGGTTTGAAATGTAAAGGTGGACATTTTATAGCAAGGAGTGGAGTGATTAACTTTTCAGTCTAGGAGCGGAGGGCCCTGGGACCATCAATGGAGAAGAGTGGAGAGCGGGACCCTATCCAGAGAAGCAGTGAGGCCTGAGATGGAGGCAGAGAAGATGACATGAAGAGATGGAGCAGCTGGGGACTTGAGATCCAGAGAGGGAAAGGGGCTGTGTGCTGAGGACCGGGGGGGTGGGGGTGGGGGTGGGTACAGGCTTGCAGGGTATACAGTTTGGTTGGGTGATGATGCATGGACGAGATGGTAACTCTGGCAATGAAACGATGTGTGATAGAATGAATGTAAAACTAATGTACTCCCATGTAAACTATGATACAATTCACAATAAAACATTTATTTAAAAAAAAAAATGTGGGAGCAGTTAAACTTGCAGTCCAGAAAAAAAGGATCCTAGGACCATAAAGGGAGAAGAGCACAAGCAGAATGTGGGACCTTATCCAAGGACTCATGGACACCAGAGATAGAGGCAGAGATGGGGACATGGAGGGGGGAGGGGCTGAGGACTCTAGATTCAGGAGGATGAGGGACTGGAAAGAGAGGGACTAAGAGATGGTGGCCAAGAGGCAGACTTGCAGAATGTTTCCTTTGGTGGTATAAATCATTATATATGCCTGAGGTTTTTGTTTTTTTGGGTTTGTTTTTTTTTCAGAGCTAAAGTGACTAGAGCTGTGGTATCATAGTGATTATGAATCAGGCCGCTAACCTCAAGGTGGGCAGTTCGAAACTACCAGCTGTTTTGCAGGAGAAAGATGAGGCTTTCTGCTCCCATAAATATTTGAAGCCTCGGAAACCCTGTACAGGGTCACTATGTGTCGGAACCAACTCCACGGTACTTAACAAAACCAATAACAACAAAGTGAATACAGAGAAATACTGTTAACTGACGGTGCATGGAGGGGATTAAACATGTTGTATGATTTGTTGAATGTAAAACTGATCATCTGCCCTGTAAACGATCCCTCAATCCACAATAAAAACTTAAAGAAAAAAACAAAAACTATGTTGCTTGCTAGTCCAGTTGTGAGGATTTTTGTTTCATGTTGAGGTGAAATCAAAATTGAAGCTATACTCTCTATTGTTTGTCAGTAAGTGCTTCAAGCATTCTTCAATTTTATCAAGCAAAGTTGTGTCATCTGCATATCAGAGATTGCTAATGAGTCTTCCTCTATATTCTTGATGCCACATTCCTCTTCATATGTACAAATTGCTCAGATTATGTGCTCATCACACATATTTAATATATATGAGAAAGGATACAACCCTGACATACACCTGTCCTTATTTTAAACCATGCAGTATCCTCTCATTCTATTTGAATGATGGCCTCTTAGTCTATGTTCACTTTCTACATAAACAAAATTAAGTGTTGTAGAATATCGATTCTCTACAGTCTTATTCATAATTTGTCATGATTCACAGAGTCAAGTGCCAATGCATGGTCAATAAAGCAAAGTAAACTTATTTCCGGTATTCTCTCCTTCAGCTAGAATTCATCTGATATCAGCAATGGTATTCCTCATTCCACAACTTCTTATGCATCTGGCTTGAAATTCTGGCAGTTTCCTGTCAATGTATTATTTCAATGCTTTTGAATTAACTGCAGCAAAATATTGCTTGTGTGTGATATTATTGATATTGTTCAATAATTTCCACATTCTCTTTGATCACCTTTCCTTGGAATTGACACAAATATGATCACTATTCCTTAAAATTGACACAAATACGGATCTCTTCATTGGCCAAATAGCTGTCTTTCAAATTTCTTGGTAAAGAGGGTGGAATGCATCCGGTCTTACATCCTTTTATTAACTCATCTTAATTGGTATATCATCAATTTCTAGAGCCTACTTTTTCACCAATGCCTTCAATGTAGTTTAAATATCTTCATTCAATGTGACTGGCTCTTATTCACATGCTGAAATGTGTGAATATTGACCAATTCTGCTTGGTACAGTGAATCTGTGTATCCCTTCCATCTTCTTTTGATGTTTCCTGCACCATCCAATATTTTTGCCCAAGATGTCCTTCAATATTACAACTCAAAGGCTTGAATATTTCTTCAATGCTTTCAGCCTGAGAAATGCTGAGCATATTTTCCCTTTGGGGTTTTGCATAGACTTCAGATCTTTGCACATTTCATTATAATACATTGTCTTTCTTAGCAGGACTTTGAAATATTTTTTTCCACCTCTTACCCTATACTGGGTTGCTTTGGGTAAGAACCAACTCAATGGCACTTAACAACAACAACTCTCTGTTCAACAGTAAATTTCAGAGTTTCTTCTAACATCCATTTTGGACTTTTCTTTCTTTACTATCTTTTTAATGATCTTTTAGTTCCTTCATTTATGATACTCTTGATGTCATCCCACAACTTCTCTGGTCCTCTGCCTTTAATGTTCATCGCATCAAATCTATTCTTGAGATGGTTTCTAAATTCAGGTGGGTTATATTCAAGGTTGTGCTTGGACTCTCAAGGACTTGTTTTAATTTCTTCAGATTCAAATTGAACTTATATAGAAGCAATTTCATACTCTGTTGCACAATTGACCTCTGGCTTTGTTCCGACTGATGATATTGACA
This sequence comes from Chrysochloris asiatica, assembly GCF_000296735.1. Taxonomy (NCBI): domain Eukaryota; kingdom Metazoa; phylum Chordata; class Mammalia; order Afrosoricida; family Chrysochloridae; genus Chrysochloris; species Chrysochloris asiatica. Next base: position 728,245 of record NW_006408773.1, on the reverse strand, counting down.
CCCACGGTTCTTTCATATGCTCTCTTCATTGATATTGTTTTTCTTCAAGTATTGCCAAATTGGTCCTCTCTAGACACTTGAATGAAAACCCAATTATTTTCTTTCCAAGTCTTCTTCCCTTCAAATTACCTAGGTGGTCCAGTTAAATCTGTATAGCTACCAACTGAGTCCTCTTTTTTTAAAAAAAAATTAAAATCTATTATAATCTTAGAATGAAAAATAAGTCTAGAGAACAAATAAGATGGCAGAGAGGGTAGAAGTTTAGGGAGGAGCTCCGACAGAAACAACATAGAATACCTGACCAAGAAGGCTCAGCGGATGGTCCCAGAACTCTGAACCACATGTAAAGGAATATTTAGAAGGTTGGAAGGCTTACAGCTTAGGGAATTTGCAACAGAAGTAATAAATCCAGTGCTTTCTAATTCAAGATGCTCAGCTGCTCTCAGAGCCACCATCTTGGGGAAGACCAAGGGAGGTGAAGGATCAGTGTAGCCACAGATGCTTTACAGAATCACAGAGATAAAGGTGTTGTGGTTGTTGTTAAGTGCCATCAAGTCGGTTCTGACCCATAGTGACTCTGAACAGGGTTTCAGAGGCTGTAAATCTTTATGGGAGCATAACATCTCATCTTTCTCCCACAGAGCCACTGGTAGTTTCGAACTGTTGGCCTTAAGGTTTGCAGACCGATTCGTAACCAGTATGCTACCAAAGGTGTGGACATTTTTTTTTTTTTTTTTTGTATCTGTTCATTGGTCTGCACACCTCCATTCTGATGACTACAGGGGGTGCCTGAGCGGGTGGACTCTTCAACCCCACCTCCAGAGGGTTCTACTATACATGCACACAGATAGATCTCCTTGATATTTAAAGTGACAGTTCCCACTTAAAACCAAATGGCAGTACAATACAGCCACAGCTGGCCCTAAACTGTTTAGCACTAAGAAAAAGATCTGAATGGGGATTGTGGAGTGGGGCAGGCAGACTAAAAAAGAAATAGGACAAAAATTAATCCTGAGTTACGTCACAGTGAACCACAGTGGCATCGTGAAATTTCTCAGGAAAAAGAGTGAAAAGGGAAGCCCACCTCCTGTTCACATCTACCTGGAGGCAATAAGAAAACATCAAAAAAAAAAAAATCAAAATACACACCCATCTAAGTATTACGACCACAGATAACTCCTGAATATGCCCCCAAAATAGAAACAGATGACCATATCAACACATGTCCAGAAACAAGATAAAGTGACTGAGGCAAATGAGTTGAAAGTAGACCTACACTCCATACTGGAAGATGGGCAGGCTTTGAAAATGCCTGAGAAGGAATATAGAAAAAATAATAAGAAAAGTATCAAAACACTCTACAGTGAAGTTGAGAAAAATAAGGAAGAAATCAGGAAAGTGTTACAGAAACAATCAAATCAGATAGATACAGCATTGGAAACAATTTAAAAACAACAGAAAGAGGTCCAAAATTAATACTAGAATATCAGAAATGGACAATACACTGAAAAGGCAAAGGAGTAGTATTAAAGAGAGAGTGACCTAGAAGATCAATCGCTCAACACTTCTATGATAGAAGAGCAAGCATAAAAAGGGATTAAAAAAAATTGAAGAAGGACTAAGATTCATGTTGGACAACATGAAGAATAACATAAGAATTATCGGAACAGGAAGAATCATACAAGTGCACAGAGGAGATAGTTGAAGAGCTTCTGGAAGGAAATTTCTCTAACATCCTGAAAAGCAAAAAGATAAGCATTCAAGAAGCTCAACGAACACCAGGAAGGATATACCCTTAAAGACAATCACCAAGACATATAATAATCAAGCTCTCCAAAATCAAAGATAAGGACAGCATCCTGAAAGCAGCTAGGAAAAAGAGAAGTATAACATACAAAAGCAAGCAAGCATGGATCTCTCAACAGAAACCATGCAGGCAAGAAGGCCTGAAAGAAAAAAACTGCCACCCAAGAATCCTCTACCCAGCAAAGCTGTCAATCAAATACGATGGTGTAATCAAAACATTCCAGGACAAACAGAATCTAAGGATTTTGCCAACGCCAACACTGCTATGAAAAACATCTTAAAGGAAGTTCTATGGACTGAGAACCAAAAAGAACAGACAACAACCAGAGAATGATGTATGAAATGACAATCAACAAATGAAAGAGTCAATAACAGAATAAAATTATAAGAACAGAGGATCGGGAAGGTCAGTCTATGATCAAAACAATTACAGTGTGAAAGTAAGTAAACACAGAGGAACAGAGATCCAGGTGGTGAGTAGATCAGATAGATTACAGGATAAAGTAGACTGTCTTAAATGGGGGGGGGAAATTAATGGATGTGTGGATCATGACAAGCTATGGACAACATTGAAAAATATGAGTATTCCAGAACACTTAATTGTACTTCTGAGAAATCTGCACCTGGACCAAGAAGCAGTTGTTTGAACAGAGCATGGGAGCACTGAAAGTTTTTAAATTGGGAAAGGTGTGCGACAAGATTGTGTTCTTTCACCATACTTATTCAACCTATATGCTGAGCAAATAATATGAGAAGCTGGGTTCTATGAAGAAAACTGTGGCATCAGGATTAGAGGAAGACTCATTAACAACCTG
>NW_006408773.1:722874-725284 GCF_000296735.1 Chrysochloris asiatica | reverse complement strand
ATTGATGCCTTTGAGTTGTGGTGTTGGAGGAGAATAATGAAAGTGCTATGGACTGCCAAAAGAACCAATAGATCTGTTTTACAAGAAGTGCAGCCAGAGTGCTCCTTGGAGGCCAAGATGGCTAAGCTTCGTCTTTCATACTTTGGACATATTGTCTGGAGGGAACAGTCGCTGGAGAAGGATGTCATGCTGGGTAAGGTGGATGGTCAGAAAAAAAGAGGAAGGGCCCCAACGCAATGGATTGGCCAGGTGGCATCACTGATGGACTCAAGTGTGGCAGCGGTAGTGAGGTTAGCCCAGGATCAGACATTGTTTCATTCTGCTGGGCATGGGGTCGCTATGAGTCGGTGCCGACTCAATGGCACCTGACAACAACACCAACAACAAGGTTACCACAACAATGGGGTTGGGTTGGGGGCTTTAGTTTAGATGTTGGGGAGGGCAATACAAAAAGGGGGAGGAGGTGGAAGAACAAGATAAATGGGAGAACACTGAGACAGGTTTGATTGGACTAAGTGGGACAGAGGTAAATGGTGATGCATGCTTATTGGAACAACAGGACTCTGTGATACACGGATCTAAGCACAGTTTGAAGATGGGAAATAATGACTAAAATGCTTGACTGTCATGAATATTGGTTTCCCTTGCCTACTATTGTAAAATAGACATTTATGTGGGATAGAAAGGAATGTTGGGAAATATAATTTGATTACAGAAAACTTGTAAATTCATCTTTAGCCTATAACTGATTGGAATACCAAAAAGGGGGTCTAGAACTTGCCAGTGAAATAGGCCTCTCACAAACCCTTTGCAGAGTATAGGACCTCAGATGGAATCCTGAGTCCCATCCAGAACTTTATGTGATGGGACATTCCCACTAGCAAGGGCAAGCAGATCAGCCTGGAAAAGCTAGAGCAACAGAAGATACATCTTCAAAGAAAGATCATCAAGAAAAACCCAAAGCAAAAATATCAGCGTGCTACTACAAGAATAAGCAAGCTGTTCACCAGGGATCCATCAAGGCAAGTAATCAAGTTCCTTCAGGACAGACTCCCCTCTAAGCCTGAAACTCAAAGGGAACACATGAGCAGGCATGTAAGCATTCTGGTGACCACATTGGTCTACTGGTGAGTGGAAGAGGGGGGAAGGCAGCAATGAAGAAATGGGCTGAGTCCATTGACTCCTATTGACCTGGAGATGTGATAGATAGAAGAGGAAGAGCTGCCTGGTCCAAAGTGTGGTGAGACATGGGGACACTTGAGCCCATGGACAAGGACCTAGCCACAGAGGACTAGAGTTGAGAGTGAAGTATCCAGCTGATATGAAGTGAGAGGAGATGCACAAGAACACCCAATCTTGTAGATAGTACCCATTTGACCTAGCCTCGATGGCTTGTTAATCAGAACTCGACAAGAGGAAGATTAAAACAAACACAAAAAAACAATTTTTTATAAAGGAAATGAAGGTAAATTGCTACAATTTGATGAACCTGACCTATACTCATGGAGGTAGTAACTCTAAATGCCAACAGAAAGGGAAGGAGTCTTCACATTCAGTATCAATCCTATGCCCTCTGTACACAGGGTAGATTGGGACAGGCAACTTAGACATTGGCTACCTAACATGAGGAGACAATAAAGACATGAAGTGACTGGCTTACAAGGTTTCAAGAGGGAGTTTAATTTAAGAGTGCCTGGGGGAAGAAAGAGTCCCCACTGAATATTTTCCTCTGGTCTAGATGGGTCTGGTTAAAAGAAATGGGAATAAGATTCGTACGATTCAATAGTGACTCATTGTTATCATGACTAATTGCAAGTGTCACTATTGTAAAGGTAGAAGTTTTGTAACAAAGAGGGGAGTGGTTAATCTTATAGTCCAGAAACAGAGGACCCTAGGACCATCAAGGAAGAAGAGCAAAAGCAGCATGCAGGACTTTATCCAGAGAAGCAGCGATACCCGAGATGGAGGCAGAGATGGGTTCATGGAGATGGGGAGCAGCTGAGGACTCTAGATTCATGGGAAGAGAGAGAGTAAGAACTGGTGGCCAGGAGGCAAACTTGCAGAATATGCCCTTTAGAGGTGTAAATTATTATATATGCCTGAAAGTTTTTTGTTTGTTTGTTTTTTAAAAAAAATCTAAAGTGATTAGAGAGGGAGACAAAAAGGATGGCGGATCAGGTGGAAATGCAATGACAAGCTCTGCCAGCAACAACACAGAATACAGGATCAAGAAGACTCAGGGTATGGTCCCAGAATGCTGAACCACATATAAAGGAATGTTTAGAAGGTTGGAAGACTTACACCTGGGGGAGTTTATGGCAGAAGCAAGAAAACCATTGCTTCCTGGTTCGGGACGCTCAGGTGATCCAGGAGCCGCCATCTTATGTAGGGCCAAGCGGGGAAAGGATCA
>NW_006408773.1:720292-722294 GCF_000296735.1 Chrysochloris asiatica | reverse complement strand
TTTTTAGTCTTTTTTTTCTTTCTCTAATTTTTTTTTAGTCTTTTTTTTTTTTTTCTTTCTCTAATTTTTTTTTTCAACTGATGTTGTTTTGCTGTTATATGCTCCCCCTTCTGCCTTTGGAGGACTCTTTGTTTCCCAATACTACACAGGAAGAGTCAGCAACTGCTGCCATACAGCCAACCTACAATCATACTCTATAAAACACCAAAACCCAGGCAAGAACCAATACCAACTGCCATATATAAGGGAAACACAAAACACCTGTGAAAGTTACTCTGAGTTAAGCAATAAGAAGAGTGAAAAGGGAAGCCCACACCCTGATCACATCTTGGAAGAAATCAGAAAGCATAAAAAATACCAAAACACATACTCAATTAAATATTAAGTTCACAGATAAACACTAAACATATAAAAGAAGCAAAAGCAAAGGACCATATCAGCACATTCCAGAAACAAGATAAAATGTCTGAGACAAATGACCTAGAAGTAGACCTTGACTCCATTCTGGAGGAGGGCAGGCTTTGGAAAAACTTGAGAAGGAACTCAGAAAAATGATCATAAAATGTTTCAAAACACTTTAAAATGCAGTTGAGAAAAATAAGGAAGAAGTCAGGAAAGTGCTACAGGAGCAATCAAATAAGATAGATACAGCATTGGAAACAATTAAAAACATACAGAAAGAGGTCCAAAAGATCAGTAACAAAATATCAGAAATATAGAACACTCTGAAAAGGCAGAGGAGTAGAATAGATGAGATGGAAGGCAGAACCAGTGAGCTGGAAGACAAACCTCTCTATACCACTAAGATAGAAGAACAAACACAAAAAAAAAGGATAAAAAAATTCTGAAGAAGGTCTAAGATTCATGTTGGACAACATGAAGAAAATAACCTAAGAATTATAAGCATTCCAGAACAAGAAGAATCACACAAGTCCACAGAGGAAATAGTTGAAGAACTGCTGGAAAAAAATTTCTCTAAAATCCTGAAAAGTGAAAAGATAAACATTCAAGTAACTCAACGAACCCCAGGAAGGATAGACCCCAAAAGAAAATCACCAAGACATATCATAGTCAAGCTCTCCAAAATCAAAGATAAGGAGACACTTCTGAAAGCAACCAGGGAAAACAGAAGTGTCACATACAAAGGCAAGCAAGTCAGATTAAGCTCAGATCTTTCAACAGAAACTACGCAAGCAAGAAGGCAATGGGGAGACATATATAAAACCCTGAAAGACAAAAATTGCCAACTAAGAATCCTTCATCCAGCAAAGCAATCAGTCAAATATGACGGTGTAATCAAAATATTCCAAAATAAACAGAAGCTGAGGGAATTTTCCAAAGCCAACCCAGAGCTACAAAACATCCTAAAGGGAGTTCTGTGGAATGAAAACCAACAAGAAGAGACAGCAACCAGAGATTTACTCACATGGCAGCACCTCCCTGAATTAAGTCAACAAAAGGAAGAGTTCAGAACAGAACAAAACTGTAAGAACAAACTCAGAGAATCTGTGAGATCAGTCTATGACCAAAACAAGTACAATGTAAAAGAAAGTAAACACGTAGGAACAGAGATGCAGATGGTGAGAAGGTCAGGTTGATTACAAGATGAAATAGACTGCACTAAATGGAGAGAAAAGGTAATGGAGTTTAAGGCAACGTCAAAAAAAAATAACACATCACAACATACCAAGAGAATGAAAATCCAAGAAGAACATGGAAACATTAAAACTATGAGGAAACTCATAAGAAAGAACACAGAAATCATGAACTCAACAAAGGAAGACACATGGAACAAAGAAGCAGCAACACCACACACACACAAAAAAACAACATAATGGCAGCAATTAATCAATATGTATCGATAACTACACTGAATGTAAATGGATTAAATGCACTTGTTAAAAGATGAAGGGTGGCAGAATGGATAAGAAAACAAGATCCTTCAATATGCTGTCTGCAAGAGACACATCTCACACACAGAGACAAAAACAGATTAAAAGTC
>NW_006408773.1:703865-704565 GCF_000296735.1 Chrysochloris asiatica | reverse complement strand
AACCTTGGAACAACAGGGCTCTGGGATACAGGGATCTAGGTATAGCTTGAAGAGAGTAAATATTACTAAAATCCTTGACTGCCTTATGATATTAGTTTCCCTTGCTTACTATTGTAAAATAGACACTTGAGTGGGATAGAAAGGAATGTTGGGAAACTTGATTAGAGAATACTTGTAAGCTCGCATTCAGCCAATAACTGATTGGAATACCTAAAAGGGGTTCTAGAACTTACCCAGTGAAATAGGCCTCATGCAAAGCCTTTACAGAGTATAGGACCTGAGTCCCATCCACAAACAACCTTGTGAGGTAAGACATTCCCACTAGAAAGGACAAGCATACTGGAACAGCTACAGTGACAGAAGATACATCTTCATGATGAACCTGACCTATACTCAGAGTTACTCTAAATACCAACAGAGAGGGAAAGAGTCTTCAAATCAAGTTTCAATGCTATCTACCCTGTACACAGGGTATAGGAATAGGCAACTTAGACAATGGCTATCTAAAATGAGGGGGCAATAAAGGCAGGAAGTGACTGGCTTACAAGGTTTCAAGAGGGACCTTAGTTTAAGAGTGTTGGGGGAAAGAAAGAGTCCCACTGAATAGCTATCATCTTGTCTAGATGGGTCTGGTGAAAGGAGATGGGGATAAGATTCATAAGATTCAGTAGTAAATAACTGTTATCGTGACTAATCGCGA
>NW_006408773.1:703298-703765 GCF_000296735.1 Chrysochloris asiatica | reverse complement strand
CATCAACTGAAGAATGGATAAACAAACTGTGGTACATACACACAATGGAATGTCATGCTTCCTTGAAGAATTACAAGGAAGCGGCAAGTCACAGAATAACATGGATGAACCTTGAGGACATTATGTTGAGTGAAATTAATCTGTCACCAAAAGAGAAATACTGCATAGGACCACTACTGTAAAAGACTAAGAAAAAGAATCCATACTAAAGGGGGATGGGGGGAATTCTTTGTTGATGGCTGGGATGTTGGGGATGGGTAAGGTGGAGCTCAAGGCTGGGAAAAGACACAGTAAAGTTTGGGTACTGGGGAGGGGGACAATACACAAGAAGGGAGAGGGGAATGGAAGAACAAAGCAGAGGGGAGAACAATTAGGCATGGTTGAATGGGCTAAGTGGGACAGAGTTAAGAATGATATATGCACAAAATTGGAACTACATGGCTCTGGGATACAGAGATTGAGACATG
>NW_006408773.1:697005-703198 GCF_000296735.1 Chrysochloris asiatica | reverse complement strand
TTGTGAATTATGTGATAGTTTACATGGGAGAACATTAGTTTTACATTCATGGTGATTGCTTTTTTATTGTTTTTGCTTTAGTAGAATATTGGTCAGAAAGAAAAATGGGAAAGGGCCGCTTGAAATCATCCTGCCCCTTTCCACAGACTTGCTTAAAGAAAAAAAAAAAAAAAAAAAATCAATTAATTTTGATCCTGGCTTAAAGAAAACAAAAAAAAAAATGATGATGAAATCTGGATTGGGATTGCACTATATTTGTAGATTGTTTCAGGTGGTACTTGACAATTTCACAGTATTAAGTCTTCCAATTCATGAGAATGCTATATTTTCATTTTTTATAGGTCTCTTTTAATTTCTTGTCGTAGTGTTTTGTAGTTTTCTTTGCATCTTTTGTATCTTTGGTATTTCATCTTTTGGGTGGCTATTGTAAATAGTATTATTTTCCTGATTTCCTTTTTAGAGTTCTGTTTATTAGTATAAAGGAATACAACTGATTTTTATTTGTTGATCTTGTAGCCTGCAACTTTATTGAACACTCCAATTAGTTACAGCATTTTTTTTTTTTTCTGAATCTTTCAGATTTTCTATATAGAGGATGATATCATCGGAAAATAGTGAAATTTTTACTTCTTTGTCCTTTTCAACGGCTTTTATTTCCTTTACTTCCCTTATTGCTCTGGAGAGGACTTCCAATACAATATTGAATTGGAGTGGTGATAAAGGACACACTATTCTGGTTTCTGTACACAAGGGGAATGCATTTAGTCTCTTTCCATTGAGTCTAATGTTGGCTGTTGTTTTTGTATATTGATGTTGTTAGGTGTCTTCAAGTCAGTTCTGACTCATAGTGAAACATAGCAAAGTGAAACACTGCCCAGTCGTACACATTTCTCACAATTTATTTTATGTTTGAGCACATTGTTATAGACACTGTATCTAACTGATTGAAAGTCTTCCTCTTATTCACTGACCCACCATTTTACTAAGCATGACTGCTATCTCTTGATAACATATCCAAAGTACTTGAGTATTGAGGAATTTCTCTTCATTTCCTTTTTCTTAAAAATTATTTATCAGGAATGAATGTTGGATTTTGTCAAATGCTTTTTTGCATCGATTAATATTGTCAGGGAGATATTTCCTTTTTTATTATTTATGTGATGGGTTACATTGATTATTTTCCTACTGAAGAACCATCCTTGCATACCTAATATGAATTTCGCTTGGTCATGATGGGTTTTTGTTGTTGTTGTTGTTTGATATGTTGTTGGATTCTTTTGACTAAGAATTTATTTATAATTATTACATCTATGTTCATTAATGATATTGGTCCATAATTATTTTTAGTGACTTATTTGTCTGGTTTGACATCAGGGTCATGCTTGATTCATAAAAGAAATTTAGGAGCATTCCCTCTTTTTTTTATATTATTGATTAGTTTGAGTAGAATTGGTGTTAGCTCTTCTATGAATGATTCCCAGAATTGACCAATGAAGCCACTTAGGCTGGAACACTTTTTTGTTGTTGGTGTTTTTATGACCAGTTCCAGTTATCTATTTATTTATTTTGTTATGGGCCTATTCAAGGTTTCTACATCAGTCTGTTAGCTTGGATTTATTGTTGGTATTAAGTCTTGTTAAGTCAGTTCTGACTCATAGCAACCCTGTATGGGGTTTCTGAGGAGTGGCTGGTGGTGCAATTCAAAACACACTTATCCTACAGTGCTATACCAGGACTCTTGTGTTTCTTGAAATTTGCATATTTTAGAAAATCTTCTAGGTTTTCAAATTTTGTGGAGAATAGTTCTTCATAATGTTCTGTTATTATCCTTTTTATTTCAGTTGGGTGTGCTGTGACATCAACCATTTCATTTCTTAGTCATATTACTGGCATCTTTTCCTTGATTTCCTTTGTTACGTTTGCAATGGTTTGTTGATTTTATTAATTCTTTTCAAGAATGAACTTCCAGTTCTTGAAATTCTTTCTATCTTCTGTTTCGTTTCTTTTCTCTCTATTCTTTAATATTATTTCTTTCTTCTGGTGACTGTAGACTTATTTTGCAGTTCATTTTTCTAATTTTTGTAAATGCTGAATTTTAATTGGTGATTTGGGTTCTTTCTTCTTTTTTGATGTGTGCGTTTATTGCTATAAATTGCACACTAAGTGCTGCCTTTGCTGTATCCCAAATGTCTTGGTATTTGTGTTTGCATGCTTGTTTGATTTGATGCTTTTTTATTTAATGTTTTAATTTCTTCTGTTGCTGAGTCATTTTTAAGCATAGTATTATTCATTTTCTACGTATTTGGCTTTCTTCATCTTTGATCCTTCTATTGTTTATTTGTAATTTTATGGTGTTGTGATCACACAAAATACTCTGTAGTATTTCAATGATTTTAAATGTATTAAGGCTTGCTTTGTTAATTAACATGTGATCTATTCTGGAGTATGTTCATTATATGATGGAAAATAATTAATACTGTGCTGTTGTTGGATGGACTTTTGTTTATATGTCTATGAGGTCAAGTTGGCTGATTTTTTTAGCAAACTTTCTGCCATAAATTTAACTGGCTCAGCAGAATGCCTTGGAAACTATTGTAGGGATTGGGCCTTTTTCATACACTTAGGCAGATAGATGAGCTACTGAGATTATTTGTCTGTAGTTGTCCATTGTTCACAGAGACAAGTTTATACACATTTTATTTGGAATAAACCCATGTGTGTATGAACTGGAACCCTATTATCTCTATTTTTTTTAAAAAATTATCTTCATAAAATGGAATAATATACAAATAGAAAGAAAAATGAAGTCCTGATACAGGACACAGCATGGATGAATTCTGAAGTCATGTTGAATGAAATAAATCAATCATAAATGGACAAATATTATATGAACTCATTATATAAGATGGCAAAGCTGTGCCCACACATAGCATCAATATTAATATGAAAACAATTTGATCACTAACTACATTACTCAGGAAGGATGAAATGAATGTTCTACTTAAAAGTAAGGTATTCCACAATTCATGAAAAACTAAGTATTCATCATAAATGTATATCCCCCTAACACACTTTCTCTGAATCAGAGATACTGAAGATTTTGTGAACAGACAACTTATTATTGTCTTTTCCTCCAAGGCAGATCATGTGTGAAATATCCAATGTCAACAGGTAGAGGACCTAATCTCAGGGGTCTTTATACACTGTTGACCCACAAGATGGCAGGACCTCAGTCTGTCTTTGTTATTATTCAAATATCTTTCAAATTGAAAAATGGTATGTCTTAAGGGGCCCATTCTCACTGGCACAAAAAACAGCACCTTCTTAGTCCCTGAGAACTTATATGAACTTTTTTTTTTTTTTCTATTCTTTTAGTTGCTTGGTTTCAATTAAATTTGCTGTGCCAGGCCAGGTGACATGATTATCTTAGTAAGCAATCCCAGAAAATAGGTCACCCTCAATATCATACCACCTTTATCTATAGAACTTCTTTACACACTTCCCTGCAGACTTGCTTTTCTTCCAGCTAACTGATGAGCGTGCTACCTTTTGAGCCAGTTGCTGTATTGTTAATTAGTTGGAAGACATACTATTATTAGCAAGACTGGCCTTACAGAAAGGTTGAGTAGGCGGCCGCCTCTTACTGTTATTTCAGTGGCAACAAGAAGGCGTCCTTGACCAAAAATATCTCTCTAGCCTGTTCTCTGAGGCTTGAAATCAATTAATGAGGACTTTGCATTCTCTTTCAGAATTAGAGATAAAGACGATAAATCAGAAACTCTTGGGAGAAAGAAATGGCTTCCCACTGCATTTGGCTCCTATCTCTGTAATAGCACTTAACTACATTGCATTCTAATTTGTCTGTTTGGTTGCCTGTCTACCCCACTATGCTGTGAATTCCTTAAGGTCAGTGACCATGCTTCACTCCTTACTGATTCCACAGATTTATCCCAGTGCCTGGCAGAGAGCAAACACTCAGTAAACAAAAAAGCACCAGACAAAATCTAATAAATGAACAGATTTATATTTCTCATTAGGTGTAAAGGATTGATAAGAAACCCTGTCATGGAAATAAGGATGGAAGGGAAAACAAAAATCCTATCAAGGCCCCAAAAGAGATGTGGTTGTGGTGATTATGTGCTGCAGATTCGAGTCGGTTCCAACTCATAGTGACACTGTATAGGGTGTCTGAGGTTGTAAATCTTTACGTTAGCAGAAAGCCTCATTTTTCTCCCGAGGAACAGCTGGTAGTTTTGAACTGTTGACCTTGAGGTTAGCAACCCAACTACCAGAGCTCCTTAAAAGAGGTATTGTTATTGTTAGGTGCCATCAAGTCAGTGCCAACTCATAGTGACCCTATGCACCAAAGAATGAAACACTGCCTGTCCTGCGCCAACTTCAAATGTGTTGTTACATTTGAGTTCATCACTGCTGCCACTGTGCCAGTCATCTCCTTGGGGTTCTTCCTCTTCTCTGACCCTCCATTTTACCAAACATGATATTCTTCTCCAGGGAATGGTCCCTTCTCACTTTATGTCCCAAGTATAAGATACAAAGTCTGGCCATCCTGGCTTCCAGGGAACATTCTGGCTGTACTTCTTCCAAAAAAGATTAGTTTGGTCTTTTGGTACTTTTAATATTCTCCTCAAACACCAGTCCATGGTACTTTTAATATTCTCCTCAAACACCATAGCTCAAATGAATTGATTCTTATATGGTCTTCCGTATTCACTATCCAACTTTTTGCATACATATGAGGTTATTGAAAGTACAATGGCTTGGGTCAAGCACATCTTAGTCCTCACACCGACATCTTTGCTATTCAACACTTTAAAGAGGTCTTGTGCATGCATCAGATTTGACGAATGCAATACGTCATTTGATGTCTTGACTGCTGCTTCCATGAATGTTGATGGTTGATCCGAGCAAAATGAAGTCTTTGACAACTTCAATCTTTTCTCCATTTGTCATGATGTTATGTATTGGTCCAGTGGTGAGGATTTTTGTTTTCTTTACCTATGGCTTTTGTCTTTGATCTTCAGCAATAAATATTTGAAGTCCTCTTCACTTTCAGTAAGGAACTCTGGTAGTGTAGTGATTACGAGTCAGGCTGCTAACCTCAGGGTCAGCAGTTCGAAACTACCAGTGCTCCTGAGGAAGAAAATGAGGCTTTCTGTTCTCGTAAAGATTTACAGCTTCAGAAACCCTGTGCAGGGTTATGAGTCAGAACCAACTCTACAGCACACCACCACCACCTCACTTTCAGTAAGCAAGGTTGTATCACTGCATATCAAAGGTTGTCAATAAGTCTTCCTCCTACACTGATGCTACATTTTTCTTCATATATGGCAGCTTCTCAGATTATTTGCTCAGCATACAGATTGAATAAGAATATATCCCTGCTTCACACCTTTTCTAATTTTAAAACATTCAGTGTTCCCTTGTTCTGTTTGAACAACTGCCTCTTGGCAGTGTAGTAGGAGAATAATTATTTTTTCCCACTACAGGGATATTTTATACACTTACGTTTCAAGAGATATTTTATACGTTTATTTTTCAAGGTACTACATCTTTACTGCTTGAATTAGAAAAACTGAACCATAGTGTATTTCATTTCAAAAGAAACCAGAAAAAAACACTGAACTTTACTGCTTCTTTAGAAAAGTGGCTTTCTCTGCAGCAAGCAGTTTGTGAACAGTCTGAGGTAAGAGTAACATTAATGTAAAATCTTGTATGAAATGAAAACTTGACCCAACTCCAGGTCTGTATTGGGAATATTAAAAGCCCTTGCCTGGTTGGTTAATTTTTCTGTTTCAACTATCTTTAGCACATGATGGGTGTTGTAATAACCAAGTCAACTCTGAGTCATGGCGAACTTGTATACAACAGAATGATGTCATCCTCACAATTTCCAGTATGTTTGAATCCATTGTTTATGCTGTTTTGCCAATCCATCTTGCCAAGGTTCTCCCATGCTTTTGTTGGCCCACTACTTGACCAAATATGATGTATTTCTCCAGAAATTGATACCTTCTTATGATGTGTCCAAAACAAATGATTTGGACAATATCCACTCCCTAACTTGGTGAGTAGTACCTATGATCAGAGAATATCAGAAGGATGTTTACCTGTGCTTTATTGACTACGCAAAGGCTTTCGATTGTGTGGATCATGACAAGCTATGGACAACATT
>NW_006408773.1:692270-696905 GCF_000296735.1 Chrysochloris asiatica | reverse complement strand
GCCCAGTGAAGGAGGCTTCCTGTGGAGCCTCTGCAATACATAAGACTATAGGTAGAAGCCTGAACCACATCTAGATCTCCAGAGATGGGAAATTTCCATTTGAAAGGACGAGCAAACCAGCCTGGAGTGTCTAGAAGACCTACAGGAAAAATACAAAACAATAGAGACAGACAGACTGTTATTACAAAAAGAAACAAGTTGCTTGCCCAGGAAACATCAAGGCAAGTGGTCGGGTCCCTTCAATGCAAACCCCCTTCCAAGACTAAGACCCAATGGGAATACATGCTCTGATTGGTGACCAAGCTCGTCACCGATAAGGGGAAGTGAGGGAAAAACAGCAATGAAATGGTGAGCTAAGCTCTACAATGTGGAGAGTGAGGCATGCATCTGATAAAAAGAGAGGGCATATGCACAAGAATACCCACACTTGCAGATAATACCCAACTTGACCTGGCTTCAATGACTGCATACCAATAATAACAGTGCTGAAAAAGACATTAGGAAAACAATACAATTTACAATAGCCACCCAAAGGATGAAATATCTAGGAATAAATGTAACCAGAGAAACAAAGGACCTATACAAAGAAAAACTACAAAACACTACTGAAATAAACCAAAAGAGACCTACAAAAATGGAAGAATGTATCATAAGAAGGCATAATATTGTGAAAATATCGATACCTTTCAAAGCAATTTACACATATAATGCGCTCCCAATCCAGATTCCAACAGCATTCTTCAAAGAGATAGACAAAACTATTACAAACTTTATATGGATAGGAAAGAGGCCCAGGATAAGTAAAGCTCCTCTTAAGAAGAAGAAGGTTTGAAACCACTCACTCCCTGATTTCAAAATTTATTACATGGCTACAATGGTCAAAACAGCTTGGTACTAGTACAAAAAAAAAAGATACAATGATCAATGGAAAAGAATTGAGAATCCAGAAATTAACCCATCCACATACAGCCAACTGATTTTTGACAAGTGCCTAAATATATCCCATGGGGAGGTGATAGTCTCTTCAACAGATGATGCTGGCAGAACTGGAAAGCAATATGCAAAATACTGAAACAAGACCTTTACCTGACACCTTATAAAAAAACTAACTCAGCATGGATGAAAGACTTAAATGTGAATCACAGAATTATGAAGGTCATCAATGCAAAAATAGGGACAAATATGAGGGCTGTAATTCAGGGCATACACAGACTATCAAACATTTTGAAAACTATGCAAACTAAAGTAGACAAAATAGATGATTGGAGCATACTAAAAATTGAAAACTTATGTACATCAAAAGACTTCACCAAAAGAGTAAAAAGGGAACCCACAGAATGGGAAAAAAAAGAAAAAAACTTTTGTAATGACACATCACACAATGGACTCATTTCTAAAATATACAGGAAACTACAACACCTCTACAAGAAAAATACAAATAATCCAATTAAAAATGGGTACAGGACATGAACAGCCACTTCACCAAGGAGGAGATCTGGGCAACCAACAAACATATGAGGAAATGTTCACAATCACTAGCCATTGGAGAGATGCAAATCAAAACAAGAGTGAGAAATCATCTCACACCAGCAATAACAGCAAAGATCAACAAAGTAGAGGACAATAAATGGTGGCGAGGATGTGGAGAGACTGGGATGTTCCTGCATTGCTGGTGGGAATGTAAAATGGTCCAACAACTATGGAAGCAGTATGGCACTTCCTCAGAAGGTTGGAAATAAAAATACCTTATGATCCTGCAATTTCTCTACTTGGTATTTATCCAGAAGAAATACAAGCCATAACACAAGTAGATATATGCACACCAATAGCAAAAAGATGGAGACAACCTAAGTGCCCATCAAAGAAAGAATGGATAAACAAACTGTGGTACATACTCACAATGGAATATTCTGCTACCTTGAAGAACAACAAGCTGTAAGCCACCACATAACATGTGGTGAACCTTGAGGACATTATGTTAAGTGAAATTAATCAGTCACAAAAGGAGAAATACTGCATAGGACCACTGTTATAAATGACTAAGGAAAAGAACCCATAGGAAACGTGGGGAGGGGGGTGATGGTGAGATTCTTTGCTGATTACCTGGATGTGGGTGTTGGGGTGAGGGGAGGGAAGAGAAGGTGAAGCACAGGGTAGGGTATAGGCACAGGATAGTTTAGGTGCTGAGGATGGGGGCAATACAGAAGAAGGGGGAGGAGAATGGAAAAACAAGGCTGATGGGAGAACAGTTAGGCATGTTTGCACGGGTTAAGTGGGACAAGGTAAATAATGATGTATGTACAGCCTTGGGAAAACAGGGCTCTAGGATACATATATTGAGACATGGTTTGAATAGGTAAAAGGGGGAAACAATGTTAAGATGCATGGCTGTCTTTTGAATCTTGGTTTCCTTTGCATACTATTGTAAAATAGACACTTGAGAGGGAGAGAAAGGAATAGCCAGAAACATCACCATAGAAAGCTTGTAAGTCCATCTTCAGCCTATAACTCATTAGAATACCTAAAATGGGTTTATAAATTGCCAACTGAAGGAGGCTTTCTGAGGAGCCTTTTCATTGCATAAGACCATAGGTGGAATCCTGAACCCCATCCAGAATCTTCTGAGGTGGGAAATCTCCAGTTGAAAGGAAAAGTAGATCAGCTTGAAGCAGCTTGAAAAACAAGAGAAATGTCTTGAAAGAAAGACCGACAGGAAAAATAAAAATAAGAAACAATAACATCAGTCCAATTGACTGCTACAACAACAAGCAAGTTGCTCACCCAGGAGACATTAAGGTAAGTGGTCGGGTCCCCTCAGGGAAAACCCCCTTCCAAAACTAAGACTTAAGGAAAATACACAAGCAGGCATGCAGTCTGACTGGTGATCATGTTGGTCACTGATAATGGGAAGTGAGGGAAAAACAGCAATGAAGGTTTGAGCTAAGTTCTACCACGTTCAATAGACTCCTGTGAACCCTGCTAGAGACCTGGTTTTCCTGCAGTATGGCAAGACCTGGGGACTCCTGGGCCCAGCGAAAGTGGCATAGCCACAGAGGACTAAAGTGGAGAGTGAAGCATCCAGCTGATAACAAGAACACCCACACTTGCAGATAATACCCACTTGACCTGGCTTCAATGGCTGGATGATCAGAGCTAAACTAGAAGAAAAGTGAAGAGGAAAAAAAGAGTAATCTGATACAATTTGATGAACTTGACCTACACCTATGGATGCAGTAGCTCAAAAGAGGGACCATTCAGATCATTCTCACCTCCTGGATACACAGAGTAGACAAGGATGGGCAACTTGGACATTGGCTACCCAAAATGGAATGGAAGGAGGGGGGGTGGTTCTACAAAGGCAAGAAATGACTGGCTTACAATCTTTCAAGATGGAACCTGGATCCAGAGAGGGTGGAGCAAGGTAGAATTTCCACTGAGTGGTAGCCAACCTGTCTGGGCAGGGGTGCTGAAAGGAGATGTAGATAGGCCTCTTGTGTTACAGTAGTGAATAATTGCTATCAGGACTGATTGTGAGGGGTGGAAATGTAAAGGTAGATGTTTTGTAGCAAAAGGAGGGGAGTGGTTGACTTTGTCATCCAGGAGCTAAGGTCCCTGGGACCATCAAGGGAGAAAATCAGAGTGTGGGACCCTACCCAGAGAAACAGTGATGCCCAAGATAGAGGTAGAAAAGATGACATGGAGAGATGGAGCAACTGGGGACTCTAGACCCAGATAGGGGAAGGAGCTGTGTGCTAAGGACTGAGGGGTAGTCTTGTGGGTTAAAACACTTGGTTATTTGATGATGGAGGGAGGAGATTGTAATCATGGCAACGAAACAATATATGATAGGATGAATGTAAAATTAATGTACTGCCATGTAAATATCACAATATTTTATATTTATATTGTACATTATAATTCGCAATAAAAACTTTTTTTTAAATGATGATGAAAGACAAACAAGATGGCGGATCCGGTAGAAGTGCAGTAAGGAGCTCTACCAACAACAACACAGAATACCTGACCAAGCAGGCTCAGGGGCTAGTCCAAGAACTCTGAACCACATATAAAGGAATATCTAGAAGGTTGGAAGGCTTACAGCTGGGGAAATTTGTGGCAGAAGCAAGAAATCTATTGCTTTCTAGTCTAGGACACTCGGCTACTCCAGGAGCCTCCATCTTGGGTGAGACCAAGCGGGGGAAGGATCGGAGTGGACACAGACACCTGACAGAACCTCTAAGATAAAGGTGTGGACATTCTTTTCTTTTGGTAGCTGTTCATTGGTCCCTTGCTATCTGTGCACCTCCATTCTGGTGACTATAGGGGTGCCTGAGCTAATGGGCACTGCAGCCCCACCACCAGAGGGTTCTACTACGCATGTGCACAGATCTCCTCGAAATTTAAAGAGACAGTTTTCAATTAAAACCAAATTGCCACAGCTGGCCCTGAACTGTTTCCAACTAGAAAAAAAGGCCTGAATGGGGATTGTGGAGCGGGACAAGCAGACAAAAGAGGAAATAGGCCAAAAATTAAATCCTAAGTTACATCAAAACGACCGACAGTGATATCTTGAAATTTCTCAGGAAGAAGAGTGAAAAGGGAGGCCCATTTCCTGATCACATCTACCTAGAGGCA
>NW_006408773.1:652709-684695 GCF_000296735.1 Chrysochloris asiatica | reverse complement strand
TGGCATCATTGATGGACTCAGGTGTGGCAGCGGTAGTGAGGTTGGCCCAGGATCGAACATTGTTTCGTTCTGCTGTGCATGGAGTCGCTATAAGTCGGTTCCGACTCGATGGCACCTGACAACAACAACAACAACCTATGATCTTAAAAGCTTGCATCCATCTAAGACAGAATTGGTCTCTATTTGCCTGGAGCAGCAGAAGAAGAAGGAGACTGAGTTATCAGAGAAAGAACTGAACTGCAGGTCCAATTCATAAGCAATTGCCTCATTTGCCATGCAAGCAGAAGAACTAGATAGTGGCCAGCTATCATTACTGAATGTTTTTATCAAGGACTCAAAATATGAATCCTGATAAAAAATGGGGAAAATGTGGAACAAAAGTTTAGCTTCTTACAGAATCCAGACTTATTAGATCTATTGCCCAGAGAAAATCTTTAAACCGTAAATAAAAACTGTCCCTTGAAGTCAACTTTAAATAAGCAACAGATTAGCCAAATTAGTAAAGCATGTTCACCTTGAGCACAGTGCTCTATTAAACAATTATGTCTATGAGGTCAAATTGTCAACAGTAACTTTAAAACATAGAGATGTTTACTTGCTGCAGTTGAGTCGATTCTGATTTACAGTGACTCTAGAAGACAGAGTAGAATTGATCCCTAGGGTTGTCAACACTGAAAATCTTTACAAGCAGACTACCTCATCTTTCTCTGTGGAGCAGCTGGTGGTTTCCGATCTCTAACCTTTATTGGTTAGTAGCCCAATGCTTACTACAACACCACAAGGGCTCCTGTAGGGAGAAGTTTGTTGTCATTGTTATTAGGTGTTATGGAATCAGTTCCGATTCATAGTGACCCTATGTACAATAGAACAAATATTGCCCAATCCTGCACCATCCACAGAATTGTTATGTTTGAGTCCATTTTTGCTGTTGTTATGGCAATTCATTTCATTGGAGTTCCTTTTTTTTTTTTTTTTTTTTTTGCTGACCCTCCACTTTTCCAAGTATGTCCTTTTCCTGGGACTGGTCCATCCTAACATGTTCATCCTCGTCATCCTCGCTTCTAAGGAGCATTCTGGTTGTACTTCTTCCAAGGCAGATATTTTTGTTCTTCAGGAAGTCTGTTCTACTTTCAACATTCTTCTCCAACACCATAATTCACATGCATTGATTCTTCTATGGTTTTACCTATTAATTGTCTAACTTTCACATGCATATGGGATGATTGAAAAATGAAAGTACCACATCTTGGGTAAGGTATACCTTAGTTCTCAAACTGACATGTTTGATCTTTACCACTTAAAATAACTATTTTGTAGGATATTAGCCTAATGCAATATGCCATTTGATTTTTTGACTGCTGCTCCCATGCATATTGATTGTGAATCCAAGCAAAATTAAATGTTTGAAAACATCAACATTTTTTCTGTTTATCATGAAGATATTTGTTGGCCCAGTTGTGAGAATTTTCATTTTCTTTACATTGACATGTAATCCATCTTTAAAAATTCCACATTATACAAACTGATAGATTCGAGGGTAGTAAACAAATTCAGTTGTGAGAAAAACAATATTAGTAGAGAGATTGAGAATGGTGACATAATATGAAGAATTTAACCAATGTCTTTGATTTGCACATATAAAAATTATTGAATAGGCTATGTTCTGTTGTATATATTTTTACCAAAAATGCAAACAAATAATTCATTCTTTTAGAAATTATTCATTCCCTTCCCAGCCACCTGCCAGCTCAGCTCCTGTCTCCTTATCCCTCCTCTGTCATGCCTAGCACATTGTCAGTGGCCAAAGTTGAGTAGAAACAGTTCTACCTGTTTCTGGGAAACCTGGTCAGCCCAGACAATGTGGTCCAGAAACAAGCAGAGGAACCAATAAGACTATCCCAGTTCAGTCAAAGATCACATTTCTCTTACAAGCCATCAGAAATACAAACACTGATAAGGAGGATAGACAAATGGTTGCAGCAGCTCTCCTAATAGAATATAGGGTAACCTCAAAGAAAATTAATAATTCACAACAAACCAAGAAAATGAAAATACATGAAAACATTAAAACGATGATGAAACTGACAAGAAAGAATGCAAAAAAAAAGCATGAAATCAACACAGGAAGGCATGCAGAACAAAGAAACAAGCAGCACCACATACACACACACACACACACACAAAAAACAAGCATAATGACAGCAATTAATTCATACCTATTGAGTCCTGGTGTGGCACTGTGGGTTAATGCACCAGACTGCAAAGCCATTTGAACTGCAAGGTCGACAGTTCAAGCTCATCAGCTGTTACTTGGAAACCCTATACAGGGTCACATGGGTCGGAATTGACACGACGGCACATGACAACAATAACATTGACAATTACACTGAATGTCAATTGATTAAATACATCAGTTAAAAGACAGCAAGTGGCAGAATGGATAAGAAAACAAGATCCTTCAATATGCTGTCTGCGAGAGACATACCTTACACACAAAGACAAAAACAGATTTGAAAGTTAAATGATTGAAAAAAACATAACAATCTAATTGCAGTAAAAAACGAGCAGGAGTGGCAATACTAATCTATTATAAAGTACGCTTTAAGGCAATAAGCAGCATAAGAGATAAAAGATTAAAGGGTCAATTGAACAAGATGACATAACTATAATAAATATGTACACTCCCAATGAAAGAGCTCCAAAATATAAAAAGCAAAGCCTAATAGAATCGAAGAACTAAATAGTAAAATCTGCAATAATAGTGGGAGATTTGATTACGTGACTTTCTAAAAAGTATACCACTGTGCCACTCGCTCTCCTTGGGGGTCTTCCTCTTTTCCACTGACATTACCAAACATGATGCTCTTCTTCAGGGACTAGTCCTTCATGACAACATGCCCAGAATATGAGAATGTCGTGTGTGTCATCCCCATTTTTAAGAACATTCTGGCTGGACTGCTTCCAAGAGAGATTCGTATGTATTTCTGGCAGTCCATGGTACTTTCAGTATTCTTCATCAACACCATAGTTCAAATGTATCAATTCATCTACAATCTTCATTATTAATTGTCCTATTTTCACATGCATTTGAAGTGATTAAAAATACTATGGTTTGGGTCAGTCACACCTAAGGTCCTCAAACTGACATCTTTGTTTATTTATACTTTAAAGAGATCTTTTGCAGCAGTTTTATCTAGTGCAATACACCCTTTGATTTCTTGACTCTGCTTCCAGGAGTGTTGATTGTGGATCCAAGCAAAATAAAGTCTTCAACAAATTCCATATTTTCTCAGTTTATCATGATGTTATTTATTGGACGAGTTGTGAGGATTCTCATTTTCTTTATATTGAGGTGCAATCCATATAGACGGCTGTAGTCTTTGATCTTTACTAGTGAATATTTCAAGTCTTTTTCACTTTTAGCAAGCACGTTTGTATCATCTACAAATCATAGGTTATTATTGAGTCTTCCTATAAATTTGATGCCATGTTCTTCTTCATAAAATACTCCAACTTCTTGAATTATTTGCTAATAATATAGACCAAGTACATATGAAAAGGATGCAACACTGGTGCACAACTTTCCTGATTTTAAACCATTCATATAGCCCTTATTCTGTTCTAAGAACTGCCTGTTGGTCTCTGTATAGGTCCCTGATGAGCATAATTAAGTGTTCTGGAATACCCATTTTTCACAATGTTATCCATAGGTTGTTATGATCCACAAAACCCATGCTTTGATATAGTAACTAAAGCACAAGTAAACATCTTTCTGGTAGTCTACCAAGTCATTCTTCCAAGATCCATCTGATGTCAACAATAATATTCCTAGTTTCTTATCCTTTTGTGAATCCAGCTTGAATTTCTGGGTATCTCCTGAGCATGTATTGCTGTAACAGCTGTTTAAATTATTTTAAGCAAAATTTTACTTGTTTGTTATATCAATGATATTGTTCAATGATTTACACATTCTGGAGCTCTTCCAACCAGTTGACCAGGTAGTTGTCTTCTAAAGTTTTTGGCATAGACAAGTGAGCACCTCCAGGGCTACATCAGTTTGCTGAAACATTTTCACTTGTATTTCATTAATTTCTGTAGCTTGTTTGTGTTTTAATTTTTTTGCTAATGTCTTCAATGCAGCTTGGACTTCTTCATTCAATACCATTGGTTGCTAACCATATATTATCTCTTGATCAACCATTTCTTTATGGTACATGACTCTGTGTATTCCTTCCATCTTCTTTGGAATATTTCATCCAATATTTTGCATATAAATTCCTTCAATATTCCAAATCGAAGTTTGAGTTTTTTATTCATTGCTTTCAGCTTGAGAAATTCTGAGCATGTTCTTCTCTTTTGGCTTTCTAACTCCATGTCTTTGCATTATAATACTTGACTTTATCATTTCAAGCTACCCTTTGAAATCTTCTGTTCAGCTCTTTTACTTCTTCATTGCTTCCAGTCGATTTAGTAGCTCAACTCTCAAGAACAAGTTTCAGAGTCTCTTTTAACATCCGTTTTGGTCTTTTCTTTCTTTTCTGTCTTTTTAATGACCTTTTGTTTCTTCATGTAAATTATCCCACAACTATTCTGGTCGCCGGTCATTAGTGTCTAATGCATCAAATCTGTTCTTGAGATGATCTTTAAATTCAGGTGAGTTATACTAAAGGCCTGATCATCTTTCATACTTTGGACATATTTTCAGGAGGGACCAATTCTTTGAGAAGGACATCATTCTTGGTAAAGTGAAAGGACATCGAAAAGGAAGACCTCCAATGAGGCAGATTGTCACAGTTGCAGCAGTAATGACTCGAGTGTAACAATGAATGTGAGGATGGCACAGGACCGTGCAGCATTTCATTCTGTTGTGAGTCAGAATTGACTCAATGGCTCCAAACAACAATAACAACAACGTATTCAAAGACATACTGTTTTTGGAGTGTGAACTTGTTTGCATTTTCTAAAGTTTCTGTCTAAACTTGCATATGTTTCTGTCTAAACTTGCAATTGATTGTCTGTTCTACAGTTGACTCTTTGTCTTATTTTGACTGATGATATTGAGCGACTCCATCACCTTTTCCCACAAAGGTAGTCAGTTTGATTCTTGTACACACCTTCTGGTGAGATCCACATGTATAATCATGGCTAATGTTGTTGGCAAAAAGGTATTTTCAATGAATAAGTCATTAGTCTTTCAAAATTGTATATGGGATATCAAGAATCATTTGTATTATGAAGTCTATGTTTTCCAACTACCAATCCTTCCTCTTTGCTTCCAATTTTCACATTCCAATCACTAGTAATTATCAATACATCTTGATTGCATGTTTGATCAATTTCAGACTGTAAAAGTTGGTAGATTTCTTCATTTTCAGCATCATTAGCTTTAGTAGCTGGTGCTTAAATTTTAATAATGGTTATATTTATTGGTTTTCATTGTTGGCATATAGATATTATCCTATCCCAGATAGCATTGCACTTCAAGATAGATCTTGAAATGCTATTTTTGACAATGAATATGACACCATTTTTTTTTTTCAATTTGTTGTTCCTGGACTAGTAAACCATATGATTTTCTTATTCAAAATGACCAATCTTTATTTCAGTTCATTAATGCCTAGGAGATCAATGTTTATTCATTCCATTTTATTTTTGATGTATTTCACTTTTCCTAGATTTATTCTTCATACATTCCACATTCCAATTATTAATAGACATTTGCAGTTGTTTCTTCTCATTTTGTGTGGTGCTCCATTAGAATCTTAAGGTCCTGAAAGCTTTGCTCCATTCATGTCATTAAGGTCAACTCTACTTTGATGAGGCAGCCCTTCTGCAATCATATTTTGAGTGCCTTCCAATATGATGGGTTTATCTTCTTCCTACGCTATATTATATAATATTTCACTGCTATTCTTAAGATTTTCAGGAGTTAACAATTCAGGTCTGCCTCTCCTTCTTGCTAGTCTGTCTTAATCTGCAAGCTCTGCTGAAATCTGTACATCAGGGTGAACATGCTGGTATTTAAAATACTAGTGTAAGATCTGTCAGCATTGCAGCACACCCAAGCCACCACAAT
Organism: Chrysochloris asiatica; assembly: GCF_000296735.1. Classification (NCBI taxonomy): domain Eukaryota; kingdom Metazoa; phylum Chordata; class Mammalia; order Afrosoricida; family Chrysochloridae; genus Chrysochloris; species Chrysochloris asiatica. Next base: position 678,619 of record NW_006408773.1, on the reverse strand, counting down.
ATGATAAACTGACAGATGAGTGGTGGCACAAACCTATAAAGTATGTATAGTTATCACCTCATATTTAATGATTGAGGAAAACCAGACTGATTTGAAGAAAAGCAACTTATCCAATATGACACAGTAAGTGATTTGAACCTAGGCATTTCAGTTGTAGCACCAATTAACTTGCCAAGTTTCCTAGTCTATCCCTTACTATATTTACTACACTATTTTTTTTAAATGCCCAATATAAAAACTTAGATTAAAGATATAAAATCCTTTAGTTTTAATTTAAAGTATCAGGTGGAGGATGTAACTCACTTGGTAACCTAGAACCTTTCAGTCTGTATTGAACACACATTATTGATTCAAAATCCCCAGACTGACTTCACCATTTCAACAATTGTTGAATTATTTAACGTTTTTCCAAAAGGATTATTTGTCCCTTGAGTTCAACCACATTAATTTATTTCATGTTACTATGATCCATCTTCTCATACCATTTATCAAATTGCTTATGTTGATTGGGTTTGAGTTTTGGTTTTGGTTTGAGTATGAGAAGAGTTTGTAGCTTAGGTTCTTTTTAATTAAGCTTTTATTGTGAATTGAGTGAAGATTTACAGAGAAGATAATCAGTTTTACATTCAACAAATTATATAATTTGCTTCATTAGAATGATTGCCATCGCCTCTATTCACTATCAGTTACCAGTATTTCCTCTATTCTTGCAATTTTCCCTGTGTCTCCCACTACCATTATTTTTCCTCTGCCAAGCTCCCTCTTATATATTGGCTACTCCATTACTCATCATAGAACTTTTTATTAACATTTTACAACAGTGTTCTCATTAAATATTTGTCATTTTGTGAGTGACTATTTCATTCAGCATAATGTCCTCCAAAGTGTCCTGGTGTGGTGCTGTAGGATAAGCACTCTACCACAAGGATGGTATGAAACTCACCAGCAACTCCTTGGAAACCCTATAAATGGTTGCTATGAGTCGGAACTGACTCAATGGCACTTAACAACCACAACAACAATGTCCTCAAGGTTCATCCATGTTGTGAAATGATTTTCAGTTTCATCTGAATTCTTCAACATTAAGTAGTATTCCATTGTATGTATGTACCAAAGTTTGTTTAACCATTCTTACATTGATGGATACTTAGGGTTTCTCCATCTTTTTGCTTTTATGAATAGTGTTACAATGAACATTTGTTGTTGTTATTAAGTCTTATTGAGATAGTTTGATTCATAGTGACCTTGTATAAGGTTTCCTAGGAGCAACTGGTGAGTGTGCATATATTTATTTGTGAAACGGCTCTTATTTCTTGAGGATATATACCAAGTACAGCAATTTCCAGGTTCCATGGCATTTCCATGTCAAACTTTTTTAGGCAGTGCTATACCATTTTCCACAGTGATTGCACCATTTTACTCAATTTTCCATTAGAGTAGGAAGGTTCCAATCTCTCCAAACCCTTGCAAACACTTGTTGTATTCTGTTTTTTTTAACTGTCATGTTAATGCTGGAGTAAGATGATCTCATTTTTTTTTATTAGCATTATTTAATTTTTGCATTTGCATTTCTTCATGATTTGCATTTATTCATACGATTGCACTGTGTGCATTTCTTCACATGTTTGTTAGCCAACTGTATGTCGTTTCAGTGAAGTATCTGTTAATGTCTTCTGCCATTTTTATTATGATTAATATTTTATTTTAATATTTTTATTGTAAATTGAGTGAAAGTTTAACAAATCATATACTCTGTTTCATCACAATGATTATAATCCCCACTATATACCATCAGTTAACAGTATTTCTCTCTACTCATTTTAGTCCTCTTTCTTTTTTTTTAAACAGTCAGGCCTATATAATAATTTACACTACCAAAGGGCACATTCTGCAAGTCTGCTTCCTGGCTGCAAGCTCTCAGTCCCTCTCTTTCCATGAATCTAGAGTCCTTAGCAACTCCTTATATCCACGTCCCCATCTCTGCTTCCTTCTCTGGTGTCACTGTTTCTCTGGATAGGGTCCTGCATTCCACTTGTGCTTTTCTCCCTTGATGGTCCTAGGGTCCTCTTTCTGGGCTGTAAGATTAACTACTCCCCCATTTTTATTACAAAACTTCTACCTTTACAGTTGTGACAGTCACAATTAGTCATGATAACAATTACACACTATTGAATCATGTGAATCTTATCCACATTTCTTTTTACCAGACCCATCTAGACAAGATGAAAACTACTCCGTGGGGACTCTATATTCCCACACACTCAAACTAAACTCCCACTTGAAACCTTGTAAGCCAGTCACTTCGTGCCTTTATCACCCTCTCATTTTAGGTAGCCAATGTCTAAGTTGCCTGTCCCTATCTACCCTGTTTACAGAGGGGTTAGTATTGGTATTTGATGTGAAGACTCCTTCCCTCTCTGTTGGTATTTTGAGCTACTATCTAAATAAGTATAGGTCAAGTTCATCAAATTGCAGAAATTTATCCTCATTTCCTTTATCAAAAATTGTTTTCTTTTTTATCTTCCTCTAGTTGAGTTCTAATTTATCAAGCCATCGAAGCTAGGTAAGATGAATACTATCTGCAAGTTTGAGTGCTCTTGTGTATCTCCCCTTCCATCATATCAGCTGGATGCTGCACTCTCACCTCTAGCCCTATGTAGTGATGTCCTTGTCCATGGACTCAGGTGTCCCCAGGTCTCACTACACTTTGGACCAATCAGCCCTTACTCTTCTTTCTCTGATCTCCAGGTCAATGGGAGTCTATGGAATGTGGTTGAACTCAGCCCATTTCTTCATTGTTGCATTTCCCCCCTCTTCTATTCACCAGTAGACCAGTGTGGTCACCAGCAGGCTTACATGCCTGCTCTTGTGTTCCCTTTGAGTTTCAGTCTTATAAGGGGCTTTGTTCTGAAGGGACTTGCCTTGATGGCTTCCTGGCAAACAACTTGCTTATTCTTGTAGTAGCTAACCATACTGCCATTTTTATTTTTGGTTTTTCCTGATGACCTTTCATTGAGGATGTATCTTCTGTCACTTTAGCTGTTCTAGGTTGGTCTGCTTGTCCTTTCTACTGGGGATGTCCCACCTCAGTAAGTTCTGGATGGGGCTCAGGATTCCACCTAACATCCTATAAACTGAAAAAGGCTTCACAAGAAGCCTATTTCATCCGGCAAGTTGTAGAACCCCTTGCAGATATTCCAATCAGTTATAGATAGGCTGGTGACTGGCTTACAAGCTTTCTGTAACCATGTTTCCTGACATTCCTTTCTATCCCACTCAACTGTCTATTTTACAATAGTAGGCAAGTGAAACCAATATTCATAAGACAGTCAAGCATCTTAATATTATTTCCCCTCTTTGGTATGCCTCAATCCCTGTATCACAGAATCTTGTTCCAAGTTTGAGCATGCTTCACTATTTACATCTGTCCCATTTAACCCATGGAAACCTATCTCAGTGTTCCCCTATCTACCTTGTTTTCAACAATTCCCCCTTCTTGTATATTGCCCTCTCTAACTCCTGAACGCTGATGTGCCTGCCCCCTATCCTGTGCTCTACCCCCAAACTCCCCACCTTCTACTGGGACACAACAAAGATTTGTTCCCCCTTTTAGTATGGGTATCTTTTCTTAAGCTTTTACAATAATGGTCTTATGCAATATTTATTCTTTTGTGACAGACTAATTATTTCACTCAGCATAATGTCCTCTTAGTTCATCCGTGTTATGTGGTGGCTTACAGCTTCCTTTTATTCTTCAGGGTAGCATAATATTCCATTATGTGTATATACCAAAGTTTGTTTAACCATTCTTCCAGTGATGGGCACTTAGGCTGTCTCCATCTTTTCGATATTGGGAATAGTGCTGCTGTGAACATTGGTGTGCATATATCTACTCATGTTATGGCTCATATTTCGTGTGGACATATACCAAGTAGAGGAATTGCTGGATCATATGGTATTTCTATTTCCAACGTTCTGAGGAAGCGCCATACTGTTTTCCAGAGTGATTGGACCAATTTGCATTCCCACCAGCAGTGTAGGATGGTTCCAGTCTCTCCACATCCTCGCAAGCATTTATTGTCTTCTTCATTTTTGAACTTTGCTGTTATTGCTGCTGTGAGATGATATCTCATTGTTGTTTTGATTTGCATCTCTCTAATGGGTAATATTGTGAACATTTCTTCATATGTTTGTTGACTGTCTGAATGTCTTCCTTGGTGAAGTGTTTGTTCATGTCCTGTGGCCATTTTTTAATTGGTTTACTTTTTGTAGAGATGTTGCAGTTTTCTGTATATTTTTGAAATTAGTCCCTTGTCTGTTTTGTCATTGCAACAGATTTTTTTTTTCCCATACTGTGGGATCCCTTTTTATTCTTTTGGTAAAATCCTTTGATGCACATGTTTCTAATTTTTAGAATATCCCACTCATCTATTTTGTCTTCTTTTGTTTGTTTAATTTTTGCAATGCTTTGTAGTTTGCATGTGCCCTGGATTATAGCCCTGAAATTTGTCCCCATTTTTTCATTGATGACCTTTATAATTCTGGGATTCACATTTACGTCTTTAATCCATGCTGAGTTGATTTTGGTATATGGTGTGAGGTAAAGGTATAGTTTTAATCATTTGTATAAAGCCTTCCAGTTCTGCTAGCACCATCTGTTGAAGAGAATATGTCTTCCCCCACTCAGTGTATTTTGGCCCTTTGTCCAAGATCATTTGGCTATATGTGGATGGTTAATTTCTGGGTTCTCAGTTCTGTTTCATAGATCTATGCATCTTTCATTATACCAGTACCAGACTGTTTTTATCACTGTAGCCATATAGTAAATTTTGAAATCAGGGAGTGAGAGGCTTCCAATTTTGTTCTTCTTCTTAAGCAGTGCTTTGCTTATTCTGGGACTCTTTTCTTTCCATATAAAGTTTGTAACTCTTTTCTTCCATCTCCCCAAAGAATGTCATTGAATTCTGGATTGGGATTGTGTTCTATGTGCAGATTGCTTTGGATAGTATTGACATTTTTACAATGTTACGTCTTCCTAACAGGGAGCATGATATATTTTTCCATTTTTGTAAGTCTCTTTTTGTTTCTTGTAGTAGTGTTTTGTAGTTTTGTTGTATCGGTCCTATGTTTCTCTGGTTATATTTATTCCTAAATATTTCATCCCCAAAGGATGGCTATTGTAAATAGTATTGCTTTCCTAATTTCCTTTTCAGTGTTGTCTTTATTACTGTATAGGGATCCAGCTGAATTTTGTATGTTGATTTTGTACCCTGCCACATTACTGAAACTTCCAATGAGTTCCAGTAGGTTTTTTGCTGAGTCTTTGGGATTTTCTATGTATAAGATCATATCATTGGCAAATACTGAGAGTTTTAGATCCTCTTTGCCAATTTGGATGTCTTTAATTTCCCTATCTTACCTTATAGCTCTTAGACTTTCAAAACAATATTGAATAGGAGTGGTGATAAAAGGTATCATTTTCTCCTACCTGTTTGCATGGAGAAGGTTTTCAGTTTCTCTCCATTGAGACTGATATTAGCTCTTGGTTTTGTATAATGCTCTTAATTAGGTTGAGGAATTTCCCTTCAATTCTTACTTTGTTGAGCGTTTTTCTTAAGAATGGTTGTTGGATTTTGTCAAATGCCTTTTCTGCATCAATCGATATGATCATGCAGTTCTTTTCTTTTTTCTTATTTATATGGTAGATTACATGGATTTTCTAATGTTGAACCATACTTGCATCATGATGTATTACTTTTTGATGTGTTGTTAAAGTCTGTTGGCTAGGATTTTGTTGAGAAATTTTGTATCCAAGTTCATGAGGAATATTGGTCTGTAATTTTCATGGTGATGCCCTTTCCTGCTTTTGGTATGAGGGTTAATCTTGCTTCATATAATGTATTAGGGAGTTTTCCATCCTCTTCTATATTCTGGAATGATTTGAGTAAAATTGGTAACAGTTCTTCCCTGAATGCTTGGTAAAAGTCATCATTGAAGTCTTCTGGTCCTGGACGGTTTTTGGTTGGGAGTTTTTGATAACCTGGTTAAATTCTTCCTTTGTTTTAGGTCTGTTCAAGTTTTCTAATTCACTCTGTGTATGTTTAGGCAAGTCGTGCTTTTCTAAAAATGTATCCATCTCCTCTAGATTTTCAAATTTATTGGAGTACGACTCTTCTTAATATTCTGTGATTATCCATTTTATTTCTATTTGTTCTGTTGCGACATCTTCCATGTGGTTTCTAATGTGTGTTATGTGTGTTTTATCCCTCTTTTCTTTTGTTAGTTTTGCCAATAGTTTGTGACTTTTATTAATGTTTTCAAAGAACCAGCTTACTGTCCTGTTGATTCTTTCTATAGTTCTTCTGTTTTCTTTCTCATTTACTTCTGCTCTAATATTCATTATTTCCTTTCTTCGGTTGACTGTAGATTTACTTTGCTGGTATGTTATTAGTTGTTAAAGATGTTGTATTAATGTGTTGATTTTGGTTCTTTATTCTTTTTGGATATGTGCATTTATTGCAATAAATTGTCCTTTCAGCACTGATTTTTTCCGTGTCCCAAAGATTATGGTATGTGATGTTTTTGTTGTCATTTGTCTCTAGGAACTTTATGAATTAATGTTTTATTTCTTATACTACCCAATCAATTTTCAGCAGGATGTTATTCAGTTTCTATGTATTTGACTTGATTTCCTTGGTCTTCCTATTGTTGATTTCCAATTTTTGTAGAATTATGATCTGAGAAGATGCTTTGTAGTATTCTTTTTTTTTCAAAATTATTTTAGCATATGAAATCTGATTACATTAATTTTTTTTTAAGTTTTTTTGTGAACTGAGTGATAATTTACATCAGAGAAAATCAGCTTTACATTCATCTTATTGTATTTCCTGTCACTGCAATGATTACAGTTTCCTCCATGCATCATCAAATGTCACTGTTTCTCTGGATAGGGTCCTGCACTCCACTCTTCTCCCTTGATGGCCACAGGGTCCTCAATTCCTGGACTGCAATATCAAATACTCCCCTCCTTTTGTTACAAACGTCTACCTTTACATTTGCAACTCTCACAGTCAGTCCTGATAGCAATTATTCACTATTGAACCACAAGAGTCTTATCCCCATCTCCTTTCACCAGCCCCATCGAGACAAGTTGGAAACCACTTAGTGGAGATTCTAACTTCCCTCCCTCTCTCTGGAACTAGGATCCCTCTTGAAACTTGTAAGCCAGTTACTTCATGTCTTTGTATCCCCCACCCCCAATTTGGGTTGCCAATGTCTAAGTTGCCCATCCTTATCAACCCTGTGTACAAAGGGAGTGGAAATGATCCTTGCTATAAAGATTTGTTCCCTCTTTTGAGCTACTACAACCATAAGTATAGCTCAAGTTCATCATATTGAAGCAGATTACTTTTCCCCCCTGTTCTTTCTTCCTCTACTCAAGTTCTGACCACCCAGCCATTGACACCAGGTCAAGTGGTATGGGTGTTCTTGTGCATCTCCCCTCACTTCATATCAGCTGGATGCTTCACTCTTCGCTCTAGTCCTTGGTAGCCTGTCCCTGGGCCAGGAGTCCCTAGGTCTTGCCATACTGATGACCAACCAAGTCTCAACCCACCTTGACAGGAGTCTATTGAACATGGTCGGATTTAGCTCTCAAGTTCATTGCTATTTTCCCCCCACTTCTCCTTATCCATAAATCAACGTGGTCACCAGCAAGAATACATGCCTGCTCATGTATACCCCTTGAATCTCAGTCTTGGAAGGGGGTTTGCCCTGAGCGTACCCGACCAATTGCCTTGATGGCTCCCCAGTGAACAACTTTCTGGTTCTTGTAGTAGTAAATCAGACTGCCATTATTATTTTTTATTTTTCCTGCTGGTGTTTGTTTCAACTTGGGATCAACAGGAATAACTCCTTCTGCATATGCCTCTGTTGGCACCAGCTAACGCAGTGGCAGGTCTTCTGCCTGGTGGTGGACTCCTGCCTACTCCTAATCCACTTATGCAGATTGGCGCTGTTCCATTGATTGTTTTGGGAGCTCCTACTCTTGATCCTGCCCTTGTTGCACTTGGGCTTCCTGGAGCAAACTTGAACTCTCAGTCTCTTGCCGCAGATCAGTTATTGAAGCTTATGAGTACTGTTGATCCCAAGTTGGATCACGTAGCTGCAGGTCTTGTTTCACCAACTCTGAAATCAGATACTTCTAGTAAAGAAATAGAGGAAGCCATGAAAAGAGTACGAGAAGCACAGTTCCTAATTTCTGCTGCTATAGAGCCAGATAAGAAAGAAGAAAAACGAAGACATTCAAGATAAAGATCACATTCTAGGAGGAGGAAGACTCCCTCATCTTCTAGACACAGGTGATCCAGAAGCAAATTGCGGAGGAGATCACATTCTAAGTCAAGGAGTAGACGACTATCCAAAAGTCCGAGACAGAGACGATCTCATTCCAGAGAAAGAGGTAGAAGATCAAGGAGTACATCCAAAACCAGAGACAAAAAGAAAGAAGATAAAGAAAAGAAACGTTCCAAAACACCACCAAAAAGTTATAGCATAGCCAGATGTTCTAGAAGTGCAAGCAGAGAGAGAAGACGAAGGAGGAGCAGGAGTGGGAAAAGGTCTCCTAAGAAGCCCAGGTCTCCTAAAAGTTATCTTGCTCACCATCCCCTAGGAGACATAAAAAGAGAAGAAGAAAGACAAAGAAAGAAGTAGAGATGAAAGAGAACGATCAACAAGCAAGAAGAAGAAGAGTAAAGATAAGGAGAAAAATGGGAAAGAAAATCAGAGAGTGACAAAGTTGTAAAACAGGTTACACGAGATTACGATGAAGAGGAACAGGGGTATGACAATGAGAAAGAGAAAAAAGAAGCCAACGGAAGAAGGTTCCCCTAAAACAAAAGAATGTTCTGTGGAAAAGGGAACTGGAGATTTACTCAGAGAATCCAAAGTAAATGGGGATGATCATCATGAAGAAGACATGGATATGAGTGACTGAATATTGCCTCTACAGGTATCCAACTGTATACATGCATCAGTGTCATTCTTTTGTGTGATTTCTTCATGCTGTATTTGTTCATCTCAAATCTAGATGTATACAGCTCTGAGTTATAAAATGGTCATATAAAGCTCCTGATAATGATATTAGTTGCTTACATCAAAAGCTTTTAGAAAATGGTGGTACATGGTAGCCAATTCTTGTCATGGTGAAATCTGATTGAGTAAACAGCAGTTTTCTATTCTGGTGTTGCTTCATAATAAAAATGAAAAGCTGCATGCATCTACAGCAGGCATGGATTGTTTATGTTGTATGATCTCCTTTATTAAGTAGGTTCACTTATAGTATTTCTAGAATTTGATTCATTGCCGTAATACAGCCATGTAGGGAATGCACTGATTGCATGTTAATTGTGGCAGGAATATTCTAAATGTCATTAAAATCCTTCAACATAATGGATCTACTTAGAGTCTTGTTTGTTGACACAACAAATTAATATTCTTATAGTTACATCTGAAAATGAGCATTTGAAATAGATAATCCTTTTAAGCCTTGTGGATAAATTTTTGTGGCTTTTGTTTAACTTTGAAAGGTTTGTGTATATATATATACTAACCTTTTTGATCACTAATTAGGCTTTAATTACAGAAACAGAAGATTTCAAATAAAACTTTGGCAGTGAGTAGAAGCATACTTTAAAAAAGCGTTGTATACTTTTTCATAAGGTATTTGGGATTTGGTTGTTGTTGTTTTTTTCCCTGAAATAATTTATTCCATTATCACCATCAATGAAAGCTTTCTGCCTGGAAATCCATTTGTAAAAGAGAGTTCTATCTTGCCCTGATTTTCAGTTTTTCCATTCTTACTAAATTTGTTTTAAGCTCACTATTAGAAAAAGGGGAAAGTGCATTTTAAACTGACCTTCTTCGTATGCTTTTACAATAAGACAAATAAACTTGATAATGCACTTATTATTTGCTCTCAAGTTGTATAAAACCAACAAATTTGTGTTACTGTTACTGCAGTAGTATTGTTATGCACAGTGATTTCATGTTATATGCAAAGTAGTTAGGCAACTGTTTTCTTAGTTACAGGAGTTTACGCTTCACTTTTGTGCAGTCAAAGCAAAAGTAGGCTACAGTCTGTGTCATGTTGATGTACAGTTTCTGAAATTGTTTTACAAGGACTTTGATAATAAAACCCTTAAAAAAAAAAAAAAAAAAGTATCTTCTGTTCTTCAAGCCACTCAAGCAAGGCTGGTCTGCTTGTCCTTTCAAGTGGAAATTTCCCACCTCAAAAGATTCTGGATGGGGATAAGGATTCTACCTATGGTCTTATGCAATGCAAAGGCTCTGCAGGAAGCCTCTTTCACTGGGAAAGTTCTAACCCCATTTTAGGTATTTCAATCAGTTATAGAAGTTATAGAAGATGGACATAAACTTTCTATGGCGATGTTTCTCACTATTCCTTTCTCTACCCTCAAGTGTTTATTTTTCAATAGTATGCAAGGGAAACCAAGATTAAAAGACAGCCAAGCATCTTAACATTATTTCCTCATTTTTACCCATTCAAACCATGCCTCAATCCCTGTATCCCATAGCCCTGTGGTTCCAAGGTTGATCATACATCATTATTTACCTCTGCCCCACTTAGCCCTTGCAAACCTGCCTAAATGTTCTCCCATCTACCTTGCTCTTTCATTCCCCTCTCCCTTCTTCTGTATTGCCCACCCACCAGTACCCAAACTATCCTGTGTCTGTTTCCTAACCTGTGCTCCACCTTCCTCTCGCTCCCTTCATCCCATCCCATACACTGTGGTAACCAGCAAATACTTTTTTTTTCCCTTTTAGTGTAGGTATTTTTTTCTTAAGCTTTTACAATAATGTTCCTATGCAGTATTTCTCCTTTTGTGACTGACTAATTTCACTCAGCATAATGTCCTCAGTGGTCATTTATGATATGCGGTGGCTTGCAGCTTCCTTGTTATTCTTCAAGGTAGCATAATATTCCATTGTGTACATGTACCAAAGTTCATTTATCCAGTTTTCCATTGATGGACACTTCTGTTGTCTCCATCTTTTTGCTATTGTAAATACTGCTGCTATGAACATTGGTGTACATATATCTACTCGTGTTATGGCTCATATTTCTTGTGGAAAATACCAAGTGGAAGGATTTCTAGATCATAAGGTATTTCTATATCCAACCTTCTGAGGAAGTACCATATTGTTTTCCAGAATGATTGCACCATTTTGCAATCACACCAGCAATGTAAGACCGTTCCAGTCTCTCCACATCCTCGCCAGCATTTATTGTCCTCTTTTTTTTTTTTATCTTTGCTGTTATTGCTGGTATGAGATGATATCTCATTGCTGTTTTGATTTGCAACTCTCTAATGGCTAATGGAGTCCTGGTGTGACGCTGTGAGTTAATGCGCCAGACTGCAAAGCCTTTTGAACTGCAAGGTTGGCAGTTCAATCTTACCAGCTGCTCTTTGGAAACCCTACACAGGGTCGCTATGGGTTGGAATCAACTCGATAGCACTTAACAACAACAACAACAATGGCTAATGATCGTGAACATTTCTTCATATGTTTGTTGGCTGCCTGGATATCTTTCTTGGTGAATGTTCTGTGCCCATTTTTTAATTGTGTTATTTGTCTTTTTCTTGTAGCGATGTTGTAGTTTCCTATATATTTTAGAAATGAGTCCCTTGTCTCATGCATTATTGCAAAAGCTTTTATCCCGTTCTGTGGACTCCATTTTTACTCTTTTGGTTAAGTTTTTTGATGCACGTAGGTTTTTAATTTTTAGCATGTCCTAGTCATCTATTTTATCTACTTTTGTTTGTATAATTTTCAAAATGTTTGGTAGTCAGTGTGTGCCCTGTACTAGAGTCCTCAAATTTGTCCCTATTTTTTCATTGATGGCCTTTATTTTTCTGGGATTCACATTTAGGTCTTTAATTCATGCTGAGTTTGGTTTTGTATAAGGCATGAGGTAAAGGTTTTGATCCAATCTTTTGCGTATCACTTTCTATTACTGCCAGCACCACCTTTTGAAGAGATTATCTCCTCCCCATGCAATATACTTTGGCCCTTTGTCGAAAATCAGTTGGCTGGGTGAAGGGTTGAGAGGCGGAGCGGGGCGGCCAGCTGGGTCGAGAGGGAGCTGGGTTAGGATGAACGAGGACGTGCTGACTATGCTTAAGATCCTCATCATCGGCGAGAGTGGGGTGGGCAAGTCCAGCCTGCTCTTGAGGTTCACAGATGATACTTTTGACCCAGAACTTGCAGCAACAATAGGTGTTGACTTCAAGGTGAAAACAATATCAGTGGATGGAAATAAAGCTAAACTTGCAATATGGGATACTGCTGGTCAAGAGAGATTCAGAACATTAACTCCCAGCTATTATAGAGGTGCTCAGGGTGTTATATTAGTTTATGATGTCACAAGAAGAGACACCTTTGTTAAGCTGGATAATTGGTTAAATGAATTGGAAACATACTGCACGAAAAATGACATAGTAAACATGCTAGTTGAAAGCAAAATTGATAAGGAAAATCGTGAAGTTGATAGAAATGAAGGCCTGAAATTTGCACGAAAGCATTCCATGTTATTTATAGAGGCAAGTGCAAAAACCTGTGATGGTGTACAATGTGCCTTTGAGGAACTCGTTGAAAAGATCATACAGACCCCTGGACTATGGGAAAGTGAGAACCAGAATAAAGGAGTAAAACTGTTGGACAGAGAAGAAGGCCATGGAGGAGGAGCGTGTGGTGGTTATTGTTCTGTGCTATAAACTCTGGGAAATTCCCTCTCTGGCATAGTTGATCAGATAATGACATCTTTCTGTATATAAACTCTTTAACTGCTATTTTAGGGACCTTGAAGTTTGCACATATTTGTTTTGTATCATGACAGTAAATATTTGCAGGAAATCTCACTCATTGGCTTTCCCAGGTAACATGTTATGGTAAGCATGCACAGTTTGCAGTCTACAGGTTGTTGGTTTTTTTATTTTATTTTTTAATTATTAATGTAACGTAAAATAGGTGTACCTTTTTAAGTACATTTGATTTTATGATTTACAGTTATCATGTAATTTTTTAAAAATCCATCTATTTAGTATCTGTTGATACAAGGTCTGCTTTTGATCTCCTTTTGCTTAAATACTCCTATTGATTATTGAATTACTTGGTATCTAGAACTCCTAGGAACATTGGGAGGTATACATATTCATCAAACCTGGCAAAATTCCTTTCAGGAATAATGAAGAGCATGACTCCACAGCTTTTCTAGGATGTTTGTTGACAGATTCTCTTATAGTATTAAAAATTTTTCTCCTAACAGAAAGTAGCCCAGGCCAATTTATAATTAAATCTCTATTTGTTCTGATGATGCTTCTAAACTAGCATTGATAGGTTAAAGAAGTTTGGTCTTTTTAATTAACTTCAATGAGTATCTCAGTGGTTTAACTGAGTTTTAATTCTATGTATCTACCTGGCGGTCACAGTTCTGTGCAGCATTTTAGTTATGTGGCAATTGGCAGATTGTTTTCCCCGTTTTGATTTCAGAAGCACATGAATAGTGTGTTTATTGTAATTCATGTAGTTCTTACAACTTTTAAATCAACTCCCTTTTTTCATAAATGTTGGTTATGTTTGTCCACATACCTCACCTGTAACTTGTATAATGTTTATGGCTATGTTTGTATCTTAAGATAATTACTAGTTGATATACAAATCTAGTTCTGTATTTTGAGGAGTGGGAGGGGAGAAAACAAGCTAGAAACACTAAATGACAATTTGAGAAAGGCATAATGCTTCCAGATTCTGATGTGAGTGGTAAACTTCTGTTTCAATGAAAATCTTGATCATTTACTGTAACAAGTAGTCAATAGCTTTCCGAAACCAACTTGTACAGACTAATAAATCTTTTCCACAGTATTCAGTTTTCTAAAAAAAAAAAAAGAAAAGAAAGAAAATCGATTGGTTGTATGTGTATGGATGAATTAATTTCTGGATTCTCGATTCTGTTCCATTGATCTATGTATCTTTCATTGTTCCAGCACCAAGCTGTTTTGACCACTCTAGCCATGTATTTAATTTTGAAATAAGGGAGTGAGAGGCTTCCAAATTTATTCTTCTTCTTAAGCAGTTATTTACTTGTTTTGGGTCTCTTTCCTTTCCATGTAAAGTTTGTAATTGTTTTTTTCATCTCCTTGAAGAATGTCGGAATCTGGATTGGGATTACATTATATGTGTACATTGTTGTGGGTATTATTTACATTTTCACAATGTTAAGTCTTCTTATCTAGGATCATGGTATAGTCTTCCATTTTTGTAGGTCTCTTTTGGTTTATTGTAGCAGCGTTTTGTAGTTTTCTTTGTATAGGTCCTTTGTTTCTTGGGTTACATTTATTCCTAAATATTTCATCCTTTGGGTGGTTATTGTAAATGGTATTGCTTTCCTAATGTCCTTTTCAACGCTGTTTTTTTGGTATAGAGGAATCCAACTGATTTTTATATGTAGACCAATGAGGTCTAGTAGCTTTTTTACTGAGTCTTTTTTTTGGGGTTTTCTATGTATAGGATCATATCTTCTGCAAATACTAAGAATTTTCTTCCTTTTTTGCCAATTTGGATGCCTTTAATTTTGTCTATCTTGCTGTATAGCTCTGGCTAAGACTTTCAGCACAATATTGAATAGAAGTGGTGACAAAGGGCATCCTGGTCTGGTTCCTGTTCACAGAGGAAGGTTTCAGTTTCTCTCCATTGAGAGTAATGTAGGCTGTTGGTTTTGTATGTATACTCTTGATTATGTTGAGGAATTTACCTTCAATTTTTACTTTGTTGAGTGTTTTTATCAGGAATGGATGTTGGATTTTGTCAAATGTCTTTTCTGCATCAATCGATATGGTCATGTGGTTTGTTTCCTTTTTCTTATTTATATGGTGGATTACATTGATTGAAACCTGGTGTGGCACTGTGGGCTAATGTGTCAGAGTGCAAAGTCATTTGAACTGCAAGGTCGGTGGTTCAAGCTCACCAGCTGCTCCTTGGAAACCCTATACAGGGTCGCTATGGGTCAGAATCCACTCGACGGCACTTAACTACTACTACTACTACATTGATCGGGTTTCTAATGGTTTACCATCCTTGCATCCCTGATATGAATTCCACTTGGCCATAATATTGGTATTATTTTTTTTGATGTGCTGTTGGATCCTGTTGGCTAGGATTTTATTGAGAATTTTTGCTTCTATGTTCATGAGGGATATTGAGCTCTAATTTTCTTTCTTACTGATGTCCTTCCCTATTTTTAATATGAGAATTATGCATGCTTCATAAAATGTATTAGGAAGTTTTCCATCCTCTTTTTGACTGAGGATGTGAAACTTTTCAATCATCTCTTTCCACAGATATAACCAATTTGATTTCTGTGTATTCTATTTGGTGAGGTCTATGTGTATAATCGTCTCTTTTGCTGTCTAAAGAAGGTATATCAAATGAACAAATCATTGTTTTTTCAGAATTCTATCATGTGATCTCCAGCATCATTTCTATCAGCAAGGCCATATCTTCGAATTGTTGATCCTTCCTCTTTGTTCCCAATTTTTGCATTCCAATCACCAGTAATGATCAATAAATCTTGATTGCATGTTTGATCAATTTCAGATTGAAGAATTTAGTAGTATTCTTCTATTTCATCCTCCCTGGCTTTAGTGCTTGGTGCGTAAATTTGAATAATAGTGTTATTACCTGGTCTTCCCATAGGAGAATGGATTTTATCCTATCACAGACAGCATTGTGCTTCATAACTGCTCATGCTATGTTCTTTTTGACAATGAATGCAACACCATCCCTCTTCATTTGGTCATTCCTGGCGTAGTAAACCATGTCGTTGTCAGATTCAAAATGGCCAATATTAGATGAGCCTCCTGTAAATGTTTACAGCCTCGAAAACCCTATACATGTTCGCTGTAACTCAGAAGCTACTCCACAGCACATAGACAACCAACCAACCATAGTTTCCCTACACTGACAATTTGTTAAGCAGGTAACTTTAGCTTGACTTGTATATGAGGATAAGTCAAAAAGTATCCATACTGAATGTGTATTAAAATGTCCCCGTCCATGTTCACAGCAGAAGACAACATTTAGCGTGTCAAATAGATGAGTGACAGTGAACTATGTGGCAAATTATTTTCAAATCAGCCATGGTTCTGTCTATGAAATAATCCATGACACGCTTGGGTTTTAGAAAATATGTTTTAGATGGGTGCTGAACAAACTCATGGAGGAGCATAAACAGGAGTGTTTGGACATCTCCAAACAAAATATCGACCAATCCTCAAAGGAAGCCAAAGGTTTATTTCAAATAATTGTTATTGGTGACAAGACATGAGTTCATTATTATGAATCTGTGATTAAATGACAGAGAAAGGTAAAAAATCAACAATCATTTGGAAAATTGATGCTTACAATTGTCTGGGATTCTAAGGAATAGTGTTGGAACACTATCAGGAGAAAGATTCAACAATCAACAGATGCTCACTGAAGAGCTGAAGCCTAAACTTCTGATTAAATGCAGAAGACTGCTATCCTTGTGATCTTTCATGACAATGAATGTCCACACACCTCTGCTCACAATGTTGATACAATGCAAAATCTACATTTTAAGGTGTGAAATCATCCTCACTATAGTCCTAATCTTGCTACATCTGACTTTCAGCTATTTGGTTCCCTGATATAAATCATTTGAGGACAAAGATTCACCTCTGATGAAGATGTGAAGACAGTGGTATATCTGTGGCTCACAGCTCAGCTTAAAATATAATAGAGAATATGAAAGCTTGTTGACAGATGGAAAAAGTGTATTGAAAATCAAGGAGATTATGTCAAAAAATGATACATTTGTCTTTTCTAGAAGTTGATTAAAATAAATTCTATACCCTGAGTGCAGATAATTTTTGACTCACCTTTGTATATACACCAAATAATTTCAGCCATTACTAGTAGGGATTCTGGTATTGAATTATGTCCAGTTCCTATTAAGAATTCATGAAACTTTTAGTCAAACGGCTCTGTCCTTGTTTCATCCAAGTCATCTTGATCTTTTATTATCATGTCTACATTCAAGATCTGCCTCTCTTTTTTGCATTTTTCCTAATATTCAAATTGCAAACAATCTTTAATCTCTCTGTATTCAATTGCTCAAATTTCAGACTTGGAAAGCTGTGATTTCAAGAACCTGGATAATCTTCAAATCCATTAAACCAGAATCTTCAGGTAGTACTTTTAAAGTGACCTAGGAGATTCAGCCAGGTTTGCAAGCCATTGAACTAAGACAGTTTTCCTTAAATGTATTTCTATAGCTCTTTTATACATTTCTATTTACTATTGCAATTATGTTTTTAAATGCTCAAAGAACTAAAGCAAGTGAGGCTCTTCTATCATGAGTTCTGCTCAATAGATGTGCATATTCCATCTGTCTGAACTGTAGTCCACGCAACACTAATGTCCTCAAAAATATTAATAAATGTTGCTCATAACAACCAAAATAGTGCTCTTGTCAACTGAGTTTTGGAAATGGTGGGGTAAACAAGATACCTTATTAAAATGATTCTCAGTACTTGTAATAATACACTAATATTAAATTCCGGTCTGGTGCTGTAGGATAAGCACTGGGTCACAAGTTCAATTTGAACTGGAAGGTTCAAACTCACCCGCTGTTACTTAGAAACCCTATACAAGGTTGCTATAAGTGGAACCGACTCCACAGCACTTAACAACAACAAGAACAATATTAAAAGTGAAATCTTGGCGTGGTGCTGTAGGATAAAGCATTGGACCACAGGTAGTTTTGAACTGCAAGGTGGTGGTTCAAACTCACCAGCTGCTCTTTGGACACCCTATGAATATCACTATGGGTCAAAATCGACTCCAAGGTACTTCACAACAACAAAAATATTAAAGGCAGAGTCCCGGTGTGAGGCTGTAGCATAAGCACTGTATTGCTAACTGCAAGGTCCATGGTGGTTCAAACCCATCAGTTGCTCCTTGGAAATCCTATACAGGGTTGTTATGAGTTGAACTCGAATCCAAAGCATTAAACAATAGCAATATTCAAGGCAAGTTCCCCAAAGAAGATTCCAGACTGAAATATTTCTCAAATTAATTTTGAATATGGGAATATTTTCTCTTGGAACATTTATTAATATCCTATAGTTATGGAAGTCAAATGATGTATAGCATTAGGCAAATCTACTGCACAAGACTTTTTTAAAGTGTTGAAGAGCAAAGATGTCTGTTTGAGGTCTAAGGTGCGCCTGACCCAAGCCATGGTATTTTCAATAACCTCATATGCATGTGAAAGATGGACAGTGAATAAGGAAGAATGTAGAAGAATTGATGCTTTTGAGTTATGGTGTTGGAGGAGAATATTGAAAGTCCCATGGGCTGCCAAAAGAACCAATAGATCCATTTTGGAAGAAGTGCAGAGTTCTCCTTGGAGGCCAAGATGACCAAACTTCTTCTCTCATACTTCATACGTATTGTCAGTAGGGATGAGTCACTGGGGAAGGATATCATGTTTGGTAAGGTGGAGAAAAAGGAAGACCCCCAACGAGATGGATTGGCCAAGTGGCAGCATTGATGGACTCAAGCGTGACAACAGTAGTGAGGTTGGCCCAGGATCGGGCAGTATTTCGTTCTGCTGTGCATAAGGTCGCTATGGGTCAGTACCGACTTGATGGCCCCTAACAACAACAACATAAGCAAAGTAAATGAAATCAATGTAACCAAGAACATAATTTGGAAGACTTTATTATAAGTTGCTCTGGATTCTGCCAAGGAAAACAGCAACTTCTAGACTCTGTGAAATCTCAAAAAGTACTCTCTAATCACACAAGATAGGTTTTGTGTTTTGCTACCTGACATCCTGCACTTAGAAAGCTCACAATCTCTAAGGGAAGACAGAACATAACCACATTTAATAATTACAACAATAGAAGTATATATGCAAATGCAGCCTGGAACAATGAGAGCAACAGAAAATACTTCTCAAAAGAAAAAACAGCAGGAAAAATCAAAGACAAAAATGGCAGTATGATTGCAGTATGAACAAGCAAGTTGTTTACCGGGGAACTACCAAGGCAAACAATCAAGTCCCTTC
This sequence comes from Chrysochloris asiatica, assembly GCF_000296735.1. Taxonomy (NCBI): domain Eukaryota; kingdom Metazoa; phylum Chordata; class Mammalia; order Afrosoricida; family Chrysochloridae; genus Chrysochloris; species Chrysochloris asiatica. The sequence continues at coordinate 659,445 of NW_006408773.1, read as the reverse complement.
AGGACAAAAGCCCCTCCAAGACTGAAATTCAAATGGAACACATGAGCAGGCATGTAAGCTTGCTGGTGCCCATGTTGGTCTGCTGGTGAGTGGAAAAGGGGGAAAGGCAGCAGTGAAGATATGAGCTGAGTTTGAACATGCCCCATAGACTCCTGTCAACCTAGAGATGAGACAGAGAAGAGGAAGGGCTGGTTGGTCCAAAGTATGGTGAGACCTGGGGAGTTCTGAGCCCATGGACAAGGACATAGCCACAGAGGGCTAGAGCTGAGAGTGAAGCATCCAGCTGCTATGAAGTGAGGGAAGATGCACAAGAATGCCCAAAGTTACAGATAGTACCCATGTGAACTAGCCTTAATGGCTTGATGATCAGAACTCAGCTAGAGGAAGATAAAAAAAGAAGAAAAAAATTCTTTTGATAATGGAAACAAGTGTAAATTGCTACAATTTTATGAACTTGACCTATGCTTATGGATGTAGTAAATTCAAAATACCAACTGAGAGGGAAGGAGTATTAACATCAAGTATCAATCTTATCCCCTTTGTATACAGGGTTGATAGAAATAGGTAACTTAGACATTGGCTACCTAAAATTGGGGTGGGGGCTATAAAGGCATGAAGTGACTGACTTACAAGTTTTCAAGAGGGAGTTTAGTTTAAGAGTATGCAGGGGATGGTAGAGTTCCCACTGAGTAGTTTTCATCTTCTCTAGATAGGTCTGGTGAAAGGAGATGGGGATAAGATTCTTATGATATTTTCAATAGTGAGTAACTGCTATCATGACTAATTTTAATTGTCACAACTGTAAGGTAGAACTTTTGTTACAAAAAAGGGGGAGTGGTTAATCTTACAGTCCAGGAACAGAGGACACTAGGACCATCAAGGGAGAAGAGCACGAGCAGAATGTGGGACCCTATCCAGAGAGGCAGCAACACCAGAAATGGAAGCAGAGATGAGAACATGGAGAGAGGGAGCAGCAGAGGACTCCAGACTCATGGAAAGAGAAAGACTGAGTGCTGGCAGCCAGAGGCAGGCTTAAAGAATGTGCCCTTTGGTTGTTAAAATTATTATATATTCCTGAATGCTTTTGTGTATACCACCACCACCACCACCACAACCACCCCCAAAAAAAGAAGGAATAGAAGCAAATACTGTTGAATGATGATGCATGGAGGAGATTGTAATCATTGCAATGAAACAGTGAGTTTAAAACCGCTGTTCTCCCATGTAAACTATCACTCAATTCACAATAAAAACTTCTTTTTAAAGTATGTATGTAAGGTTGACATATTTAGAAATAAGTACAGTTTTAGTAATGAAATAATAAAGAAAAGTTTTTCATTCAAGACACTTTAGTAGTCCTGATCTGATTTTTAAACTCTGATTTTGTTTTGACCTGTATGAAACACAAGGACAAGTGTAAGGACCACTTGTATTATCTGAATATTCATTTTCCAAATATTCAAACTTAAGAACATGTAGAGGGAAGCAAAAGTTATCATAACTTAAAATAGTCACTAATGAATTGACCACTTATAAAATTAGTCTCTACTCAAGCATCTCTCCTTATTTAATATTTGCTTGTGTAGATCAGCCTCTCACTTATTTTCTGATTTTGTCATACAATACAAGGAAAATCAGTTTCAAATTGAAATTTCAAATCTCACAAAATATTAAAAAGTAAATGAAGTTGATGAAATAGATACTGAAGAACTACTCCAACCACATATAGCGCATTGAAAATTAAGAATCTAGTAAAGTAAGACAGCAAATAAAGGATAATACCAATGCAGACACACACACATAAAATGTTTTCTATATCAAAGGGTTAAGAGAATTCCTTAAGAAAATTGTAAAGTACTGGACTGTTTCAGCCTTTTAAACAGCACACTTTGTTGGTTCTGATAATAGTGAAAACCTACATATTTTACCTATGTTTGATCTATTGTCTTAAAAACTTTTCCTTTGGATATTTTAGTTTCATTTTTACAAAAATTGGAGTATATTGCCCCAGTACAGTTTTGTTGTATAGTACCATTACTAATCAAAGAGAATATTCCCTTATTGTTCTGGAAAAATTAGTCAAACACATTACACCATCTTAGTTATTTTGAGAAAGAATAGAACCTTCTTTATTTATTTCAGTTTGCAAATATTCTAGACATTTTCAAGTGGCAAATGTCTGAGCTCTAAAGGAAGTGGGTAACACTGTACTTAATTTATCTCCCTTTCCAGATACAGTACTTGGCATAGTATTGCACAATTAATTAATGCTCAACAAAATGATTACATTAATCTGAACCCCTTGCCTGCAGATTCACAACAAATAAAGTTTAGCCACTTTGATTTCCCAAACATGAAAAAAGCTCCAATGCAGTTACAAGCAGATATTTGTTCAACAAAGGAACAATGAAGACTTAGAAATTAAACTTTCTCTGGAAATACAATCATTGTGAAGATTATGTGTATGTCACAACCTTAAATATGGAGCCAGAGACTTCTGGACAATATGACAGTTTGAGTACATAGAGATACCCTTTAATTTCTATGATAGAGCCATATAAGATCAAAAGTTTTAATTTGTAGAATGAAGTTAATATTGTGTAGACATGATCTAAATTGGAAAGAGGCAAAGGATTATAATTTCCTTTCATATCTTTTTTTCAGAGTATTCATAGTTTCTACAAATGCATGGTATTTAGAAGTGCTGTTATTCATGAAATACAGCAAATGTATTAATGCATTATAAAACATGAAATATTAGAATGTATTTACTATTCTTGATGAAATGTCTGAAGGAAATTTTCAATCCTCAAACAGTATAGAGATCCACGATTATCATAAGTGATGGACATATACCACTTGTGTGCCAGTTTGACTGGACCATGATTCTTAATGTTTTGACAGTTATGTAGTGATATCATTTGGCAATTATAGAATGATGTTATCATCTCTATGGTTTGTTCTGATGTGATCAGCCAATTAGTTGTAAAGGAAGTTTCCTTGAAGGTGAGATCTGCATCCAATATTCATATAATTTCTCTGGCAACTTTGCTGGCTTGCTCTGGATCCTGTATCTGGCTCTTCATCACCTGACTTTATATTATTCGGATATGTTGGCCTCCACAGACTGTCATCCAGTAGCCTATCATCTGAACTTCTGATCATGGATTTATCAGCCTTTGTAGCTACAAGACTCAGTAGATCCTCTGGCCTAACTCCTACAATAGACTTTTTTTTTTTTTTAATGTTTTATTGTGAATTATATGATAGTTTACATGGGTGAACATTAGTTTTACATTCATTCTATAGTATATCGTTTCATTGCCATGGTTACAAAACCCTCCATGCATTATCAACCAACCAAAGGGTATACACTACCCCCCCCCAAGTCTTCAGCACACAGTCGCGCTCCCACTCTGGATCTAAAGTACCCAGATGCTCCATAGCTCCACTTCATCTTCTCTGCCTCCATCTCAGGCATCACTGCTTCTCTGGGTAGGGTGCCACTCTGGGCTCTTCTCCATTGATGGTCCTAGGTACCTCCGCTCCTAGATTGGAAAGTTAATCACTCTCTTTCTTGCTATAAAACGTCTACCTTTACATTTCCAACCCTCACAATCAGTCCTGATAACAATTATTCACTATTGTATCACAAGAGACCCATCTGCATTTCATTTCATCAGCTCTGCCTAGACAGATTGGATAGTACTCACTGGAGATTCTGCCTTCCTCCAGGCCCACTGACTCTAGGTTCCCTCTTGAAAGCTTGTGAGCCAGTCACTTCTTGCTTTTGTAGCACAACCCCCCCCCCCCATTTTGGGTAGCCAATGTCTAAGTTGCCCATCCCTGTCTATTCTGTGTGTGGAGGGGGTGGGAATGACTTTTGCTGTAAGGATTTGTTCCCTCTTTTGAGCTAATGCATCCATTGGGATAGGTCAAGTTCATCAAATTGTATCAGATTACTCTCTTTTTCCTCTTCTTTCTTCTTCTGGTTGAGCTCTGATCATCCAGTCATTGAAGCCATCTCAAGTGGGTATTATCTGCAAGTGTGGGTGTTCTTGTGCATATGACCTCTCTTTTTATCAGCTGAATGCTTCACTATCCACATTGTAGAGCTTAGCTCGCCACTTCATTGCTGTTTTTCTCTCACTTCCCCATATCAGTGATCAGAGCGTGTATTCCCATTGAGTCTTATTCTTGGAATGGGGGTTTGCACTGAGGAGACACGACCACTTGCCTTTATGTTTCCTGGGCAAGGAACTTGTTTGTTCTTATAGTAACAGTCCGTCTGCCTCTATTGTTTTGTATTTTTCCTGTAGGCCTTTCTTTCAAGAAGTAGCTTCTGTTCTTCTAGCCGCTCCAGGCTGGTCTGCTCGTCCTTTCAAGTGGAAATTTCCCAACTCTGGAGATCTGAATGTGGTTCAGGCTTCTACCTATAGTCTTATGTATTACAGAGGCTCCGCATAAAGCCTCCTTCTCTGGGCATGTTGTAGCCACATTTTACGTATTCCAATCAGTTATAGGCAGAAAACGGACTTATAAGCTTTCTATGGTGAAGTTTCTGACTATTCCTTTCTCTCCCGCTCCAGTGTCTATTTTATATTATAATGCAAGGAAAACCAAGATTCCAAAGACAGCCAAGTATCTTATCATGATCTCCCCCCCCCCATTTCTCCATTCCAACCATGTCTCAATCTCTATAACCCAGAGCCCTGTAATTCTAAGGTTGTGCATACATCATTCTTACCTATGTCCCACTTAGCCTATTCAAACTTGCCTAATTTTTCTTCCATCTGCTTTGTTGCTCCATTCCTCTCTCCCTACTTGTATATTGCCCCCTCCCTAGCACCCAAAATTTCCTGTATCTAGTCACTGCCCTGTGCTCCACCTTCCCCTCACTCCCCTCATCCACCCCCAACATATCAGCAATCAACAAAGAATTCCCCCCAACCCCCTTTAGTATGGGTTCTTTTACTTAGTCTTTTACAGTAGTGGTCCTATGCAGTATTTCTCTTTTTGTGACTGACTAATTTCACTCAACATAATGTCCTCAAGGTTCATCCATGTTATGTGGTGGTTTGGCTCTTCCTTGTTGTTCTTCAAGGTAGCATAATATTCCATTGTGTGTATGTACCACAGTTTGTTTATCCATTCTTCAGTTGATGGGCACTTTGGCTGTCTCCATCTTTTTGCTATTGTAAATAGTGCTGCTATGAACATTGGTGTGCATATATCTTCTTGTGTTGTGGCTCGTTTTTCTTGTGGGTAAATACCAAGTAGAGGAATTGCTGGATCATAAGGTATTTCTATTCTCAACCTTCTGAGGAAACGCCATATTGTTTTCCAGAGAGGTTGGACCATTTTGCAGTCCCACCAGCAATGCAGGAGTGTCCCTGTCTCTCCACATTCCCATCAGCATTTATTGTCCTTTACATTTTTCATCTTTGCTCTTATTGTTGGTTTGAGATGATATCTCATTGTTGTTTTGATTTGCATCTTTCTAATGGTTAGTGATTCTGAACATTTCTTCATATGTTTATTGCCTGTCCGGATCTCTTCCTTAGTGAAGTATCTGTTCATATCCTGTGCCCACTTTTTAATTGGGTTATTTCTCTTTTTCTTGTAGAGGTGTTGTAGTTTCCTGTATATTTTAGAAATGAGTGCGTTGTCTGATGTGTCATTGCAAAATATTTTTTCCCATTCTGTGGGTTCCATTTTTACTCTTCTGATGAAGTCTTTTGAAGCACATAAGTTTTTAATTTTTAGTGTGTCCCAGTCATCTATTTTATCTACTTTTGTTTGTGTGGTTTTCAAAATGTTTTGTAGTCCGTATATTCCCAGAATTAGTACCCTCACATTTGTCCTGAGTTTTTCATAGATGGCCTTCATAATTCTGGGATTTACATTTATGTCCTTAATCCATGTTGAGTTGGATTTGTATAAGGTGTGAGGTGGAGGTCTTGTTTCAGTCTTTTGCATATCATTTTCCAGTTCTGCCAGCACTATCTGTTTAAAAGACTATCACCTCCCCATGCGATATATTTAGGTGTTTTGTCAAAAACCCATTGGCTGTATGTAAATGCATTAATTTCTGGATTCTCAATTCTGTTCCATTGATCTATGTACCTTTCATTGTACCAGTACCAAGCTGCTTTGACCACTGTTGCCCTGTAGTAAATTTTGAAGTAAGGAAGTGAAAGGCCTCCAACCTTATTCTTATTCTTAAGCAGTGCTTTGCTTATCCTGGGTCTCTTTCCTTTCCATATAATGTTTGTAATTGTTTTTTCCATTTTTTTGAAGTATGTCATTGGAATCTGGATTGGGATCACATTATATGTGTAAATTGCTTTGGGCAGTATTGACATTTTCACAATGTTAAGTTTTCCTATCCAGAAGCATGGTACATTCTTCCGTTTTTGTAAGTCTCTTTTGGTTTCTTGTAGTAGTGTTTTGTAGTTTTCTTTGTATAAATCCTTTGTTTCTCTGGTTACATTTATTCCTAGATTTTTCATCATTTGGGTGGCTATTGTAAATGGTATTGCTTTCCTAATGTCCTTTTCAATGCTCTCTTTTTTGGTATAGAGGAATCCAACTGATTTTTGTATGTTGTTGACCTTATACCCTGCCACTTTGCTGAATCTTCCAATGAGATCTAGTAGCTTTTTTACTGAGTTTTTAGGGTTTTCTACATAGAGGATCATATCGTCTGCAAATAGGAAGAGTTTTACTTCCTCTT
>NW_006408773.1:650159-652152 GCF_000296735.1 Chrysochloris asiatica | reverse complement strand
ATCCTTGCATCCCTGATATGAATGCCACTTGATCATGATGTATTATCTTTTTGATGTGTTGCTGGATTCTGTTGGCTAGGATTCTGTTGAGAATTTTTGCATCTATGTTCATGAGGAATATTGGTCTATAGTTTTCTTTCTTAGTGGTGTCTTTCCCTGGTTTTGGTATGAGGGTTATGCTTGTTTCATAAAATGTATTAGAAAGTTTTCCATCCTCCTCTATCTTTTGAAATAATTTGAGTAGAATTGGTGACAGTTCTTTCCTGAATGTTTGGTAGAATTCACCAGTGAAGCCATCTGGGGCTTGAATTTTTTTGGTTGGGAGTCTTTTGTTGACCTGATCAATTGTTTCTTTTGTTATGGGTCTGTTCAGGTTTTCTACTTCACTGTGTGTATGTTTAGGTAGGTTGTGTTTATCTAAACAATGTAGCCATCTCTTCTAAGTTTTCAAATTTGTTGGAGTACAACTCTTCATAGTACTCTGTTATTGTCCTTTTGATTTCCTTTGGTTCCTTTGTGACATCACCTATGTGGTTTCTAATGCATGTTATTTGTGTCTTCTCCCTCTTTTCTTTTGTTAAGTTTGCCAATGGTCTATCTATTTAGTTATTTCTTTCAAAGAAGCAGCTTCTTGTCCTGTTGATTGTTTCTACAGTTTTTCTGTTTTATATCTCATTTATTTCTACTCTAATCTTTATTTTTATTTTTATTTATTTATTTATTTTTTGGTGACTGTGAGTTCCCTCTGTTGCTCTGTTTCAAATTATTGTAGATGCTGTGTTAATTTGTTAAATTTGGTTCTTTCTTCTTTTTGGATATGTGTGTTTATTGCAATAAATTGTCCTCTCAGCACTGCTTTTGCCAAGTTCCAATGGTTTTGATATGTTGTGTTTTTGTTCTCATTTATTTCTAGAAACTTTGTGAATTCACGTTTAATTTCTTCTGCTACCCAGTCACTTTTCAGCAGGGTGTTATTCATTTTCCATGTATTTGACTTGATTTCCTTGTTCTTCCTATTTTTGGTTTCTAATTTGATAGCATTGTGGTCTGAGAAGATGCTTTGCAGTATTTTGATATTTGTAAATTTATGGAGATTTGCTTTGTGGCCTAAAACATTGTCTATTCTGGAGAATGTTCCATGTGAGCTGGAAAAAAAATGTGTATTGTGCAGTTGTTGGGTTAAATGCTCTCTACACATCTGTGAGGTCCATTTGGCTGATTGTGTTGTTTAGTTCTCCTGTGTCTTTGTCAAGTTTCTTTCTGGTTGTTCTATCCATTTTTGAAAGCGGTGTATTAAAATCACCCACTATTGGGTAGAACAAGCAAGATGGTGGATCAGGTGGATGTGTAGTAAAGAGCTCTGCCAACAACAACATAGAATATCCAACCAAGCAGGCTCAGGGGCTGGTCTCAGAACTCTAAAGCACATATAAAGGAATATTTAGAAGGTTGGAAGGCTTTCAGCTGGGGAATTTGTGTCAGAAGCAAGAAATCTATTGTTTTCTAGTCCAGGATGCTTGGCTGCTACAGGAGCCACCATCTTGGGTGAGACCAAGCAGGGGAAGGCTCGGAGCGGCCACAGATGCCTGGCAGAATTGCAGAGATAAAGGTATGAGCATTCTTTTCTTTTGGTATCTGTTCATTGGTCCCTTGCTGCCTGCACACCTCCATTCAGGTGACTATAGGGGAGCCTGAGCTAGCAGGCACCCAGCCCCACCCTCAGAGGGTTCTACTACGTATGCACACAGATCTCCTCGAAATTTAAAGAGACAGCTTCCAATTAAAACCAAACAGCCACAGCCAGCCCTGAACTGTTCCCAACCAGAAAAAAAGGCCTGAACAGGGATTGTGAAGCGGGACAAGCAGACAAAAGAGGAAATAGGCTGAAAATTAAATCATAGGTTACGTCAAAACGACCAACAGTGGTATCTTGAAACTTCTCAGGAAGAAGAGTGAAAAGGGAAGCCCATTTCCTGATCACATCTACCTGGAG
>NW_006408773.1:639212-649234 GCF_000296735.1 Chrysochloris asiatica | reverse complement strand
CAACCCTGCTATGAAAAACATCCTAAAGGAAGTTCTGTGGACTGAGAACCAACAAGAACACATAAAAACTGCAGAATGATGTACATGGCAGCATCAACCTGAACTCAGTCAACAAATGAAAGAGTCAAGAACAGAATAAAATGATAAGAACTGAGGATCTGGGAGGTCAGTCTATGATCAAAACAATTACAATGTGAAAAGAGGTAAACACAGAGATCCAGGTGGTAGGAAAAGAGGGACTAAGAACTGGTGGCCTGGAGCAGACATGCAGAATGTGCCCTTTGGAGATGCAAATTATTATATGCCTGAGTGGGTTTTTTGGTTGTGTGTTTTTTAAAAAGCTAAAGTGAGTCAAAATACTTTTAACTCATGGTATATGGAGGGGATTATAATCAATGTAATGAAACAAGTTATATGAATGATTGAATGTGAAACTTCTGATGTGCCCTGTAAACTTTCACTCAATCCACAATAAAAAACTTAAATTAAAAATAAATAAATAATAAATGAGCTCTGGTAGCGTAGTGGTTACGAATCGGGCTGAGAACTGCAAGGTCAGCAGTTAGAAAATACCAGCGGTTCTGTGGGTGAAAGATGAGGCTTTCTGTTCCTGTAAAGATTTACAGCCTCAGAAACCCTGTACAGGGTCGCTATGAGTCGGTACTGACTCTATGGCACACAACAACATCAAGGAGTGGTTGGTGAGTTTGAACCACAGATCTTGTGTTAGCAACCTAGTACTTATCCTATGGGCCTCCTTTATCCAGATCTATACAAGTGGTCTTTCCACCTCATTAACCCCTCCACAAAGCACTCTATCTCTTTCATTTACACCATTTCAGAACAACATAATTGACATTAGTGAGGCACTGAGGTCATGTCCTTTCTAAACGCTGATTTTGAGGGACAAAAAGTACTCTGAAGGGGCAGGATTAGGGCCATAGGGTGGATGAAATAAGATTCCTCAATAAACTCATAGGGTAGTCCTTTCTAGCCTCTCAGAATGAGCAAGTATGTTGCTATTTTGAGAAAAGTTTCTTTGGTGCAACTTTCCTGGCCTTTGTCTCACTAATAAATAGTTGCCTGATGTGGCACTCAACCACAAGTTTGGTTTTGAACTGTAAGGTTGTGGGTCAAACTCACCAGCCACTACTTGGAAACCCTATAAAGGGTTGCTATGAGTCAGAACTGACTCAATGGCACTTAACAACAACAAAAAACTATTGCCATAACCTTCTGAGCTGACCTTTCTGCCTTGGATTGAACTATCCAGCAGATTCCCCTTGGTAGTCAATGTTTTCTCTGGATCTTATTGGAAAATCATGATCATATTTTATTTCATAGAATTGTCTGTGTTAGCTTCTAACAACAGCAATCTTGCTTAAAAGACTTATGGAAGATCAGCTCTCAGAGCTAGCAGATCTTTATGCAACACTTTTGCTTTTGACCATCAAGATGATACCTTGCAAAAAAAAAAAAAAAAAGATGATACCTTGCTGAAACCGAGATGTTTGCTTAAATTGAAAATGTGAGATCTCAACTTTGGTAACTATTGCATCAATGGTAATTCCATGGCCTTCTTTCACCAATTCCTGGACTTCAGTCACAGGTACTTTATTCTTTATTCCTTTCTTGTAACACTTTTGAGGTCTTCCAGACCTTCCTTGGAATCCTATTAAAAAGAATGTTTTATATGGGGCAGAATTCCCATAAACTTGTTGCAAAACTTCAATGATTTGGGAAGATGTCCACTTGAGTTTTGTTAAAAATCTGTTATTAACCTTGACCTAAAAAATTTTCCCCAAGGCATAAAAGCTATCTTATATTTTGAAGGCACCCTAACAAAATTAAATAAGTGTATTACTTGCAGAACTTGTCTGTTGTGTTTTGATTGAAATAAACCCATATATCATACCACTATTATTCAAATTTATGCAACAACCACTAAAGCCAGTGAAGATGAAATAGAAGAATTCTAGCAACTTCTTCAATCTGAAATCAGTCAAACATGCAATCAAGATGTGTTGATCATTACTGGTGATTGGAATGCAAAGGTTGGGAGCAAAGAGGAAGGATCAGTAGTTGGAAAATATGGCCTTGGTGATAGCAATGATGCTGGAGAATGCATGATAGAATTCTGCAAAACCAATGATTTGTTCATTTCAAATACCTTCTTTAGACAGCATAAGAGATAACTATATTCATGGAACACACCAGATGGAATACATAGAAATCAAATTGACTACATCTGCAGAAAGAGACAATGAAAAGCTCCATCTCATCAGTCAAAACAAGGCCAGGGGCAGAATGTGACACAGACCATCAATTACTCATATGCAAATTCAAACTGAAGCTGAAGAAAATGAAAACAAGTCCACGAGAGCCAAAATATAACCTTGACTATATCCCACTGGAATTTAGGGATCATCTGAAGAACAGATTTGATATAGTCAACACTAAAACCGAAGACCAGAAGAGATGTGAGATGACATCAAGAACATCATACATGAAGAAAGCAAAAAGTCATTAAGAAGACAAGAAAGAAGGGTAAGGTCAAAATGGATGACAAAAGAGACATTGAAACTTGCTCTCCAGCACAGACATGCTGAAGCAAGTGGAAGAAGTGAGGAGGTATAAGAGCTGAACAGAAAATTTCAAAGATCAGCTTGAGAAGATACAGCCAAATACTACAACAAAATGTGCAAAATAATCAATGTTTTTCCCTTTCACTGGAGAAAGAAAATTATGAGAGAAGGGAATTTATTAATAAAGGAAATAAAGATTCAAATGGCTTCTGCATTCAATAAGCAATTGATGGCACTATTCATTAGATGTACTGAATCTTCACAAATGTCCATTTTTATGCAGAAATTGCCATTAAAAGTAGCATTTCTCAAACTTTCTGTCTTCAAGAATAAAAGCACTTACATTATCCTGCTCCTATCCACTCCCATGTGCCTCTGTATCCCCTTCCATTCATCTATATATTCATTCCTACAACAACCATGTTAAATTTGGCTTTTGTGGTTGGTTAAAGACAAATCAGAGTCTAAAAGATTTCAGGACAATATCTTTGATATCCCATGCAAGTAAAGTTTCACTAAAGGTAATATAGAAACAGCTGCAAGCATACATTGACAGAGAACTTCCAGAGGTTCAAGCCAGATTTTGAAGAGGAATTTGAATGAGGGAAACCTTTGTTGATGTCCGATGGATCTTGGCTGAAAGCAGAGAATATCAGACAGATGTTTACCTGTGGTTTATTGACTATTGAAATCTTTTCGATTGTGTGGATCATGACAAGCTATGGACAACTTTGCAAAGTATAAGAATTCTGAAACACTTAATTGTGCTTATGAGGAATCTGTACCTGGACCAAGAGGCAGTTGTTTGAACAGAACATGGGAACACTGAATGATTTAAAATTAAGAAAAGTGTGTGACGGGGTTGTATTCTTTCACCATACTTATTCAACCTGTATGCTGAGAAAATAATACGAGAAGCTGGGTTCTATGAAGAAAAATGTGGCATCAGAATTTTCAAGAGGAAGACTCATTAACAACCTGCAATATGCAGATGATACAACTTTGCTTGCTGAAAGTGAAGAGGACTTAAAATACTTACTGATGAAGATCAAAGACCACAGTCATTGGTATGGATTACATCTTAATGTAAAGAAAACAAAAATCTTCACCACTGGACCAATAAACAACATTCTTATCAACGGAAAAAAGTTTGAAGTTGTCAAGGACTTCATTCTTCTTGGATCAACCATCAACACTCATGGAAGTAGCAGCCAAGAAATCAAATGACATATTGCATTAGGCATATCTGCTGCACAAGATCTTTTTAAAGTGTTAAACAGCAAAGATGTCAGCTTAAGATATGCCTGATCCAAGCCATGGTATTTTCAATAACCTTATATGCATGTGAAAGTTGGACAGTGAATACGGAAGACCATAGAAGAATTGATGCATCTGAGTTATGGTGTTGGGGAGAATATCGAAAGTACCATGGGCTGCCAAAAGAACAAACAGATCTGTGTTGGAGGCCAAGATGGCCAAACTTCGTCTCTCATACTTCGGACATATTGTCAGGAGGCACCAGTCACTGGAAAAGGATATCATGTTTGGTAAGGTGGAGAGTCAGAAAAAAGAGGAAGACCCCCAGGGAGATGGATTGGCAAAGTTCAGCATCAATGGGCTCAAACATGGCAAGAATTGTGAAGTTGGCCCAGGACCAGGCAGTATTTTGTTCTGTTGTGCATAGGGTTGCTATGAGTCAGTACCAACCCAATGGCACCTAACAACAACAACAAGCTATACAAGAATTCCTGGTGTGGCACTGTGGGTTAATATGCTGGACTGCATATTTATTTGGACTGCAAGGTTGGCTGTTCAAGCTCACACAGTCACTCCTTGGAAACCCTATAAAGGGTTTCTATGGGTCAGAACTGACTCAACAGCACTTAACAACAACAACAACAACAAGGTATACAAGTCCTGGTGTGTCACTGTAGTAAAAGCACTGGACTGTTAACTGCAAGGTTCGTGGTTCAAACACACCAGCTGCTCCTGGGAAACCCTATGCCAGGTTGCTATGAGTTGGAACCAACTCTATGACATTTAACAACAACAGAGGTATACAAAGCCTTTATGACATCTAGAAAGTTCTTAAAGATAATTCTTTCATAAGAGTTGCCTACTGTCTGATACTTCAGTTCATGCCTCATTTATTCAGAGGGCATCCAAAGTAAATGTTCACTTGAAAAGAAAAACATATACATATTAGACTCATACTTCTGTTTGACTTTGCTGTGTGAATAAAATCCCGAGAGCAATGTGTTCACTGTACCACATGTTGATGCAAAAAGAACATTCATCAAGTTCATTTCCTGCAGAGAAAACCCTCCCACATAATTCAGCCCAGTCACAACATCTGGATAATTGGCCCCAGCATGGTGGTAGGCCCCCACAGGATTTCTGGAGATTTCTTGATCATTAGGTATGCAAACTCTCCTCTATGCTCACCTTGAGCGTCTTTTCTCCCTTTTGATCCACCTATTGCCTGTAGTTTTAACTGCTCTCAAACTATCAAAGCATCTAAAGAAATTGAAGATAATGCTATTTGAAATACTCTTTTTTTTTTTTTTTAATGCAAGAAGCAAAAGGTGATAAGAAAACCTTTGTTTTCCTTGTGGTAATGCAGACAATAATCTCTCTCCTTCTTAGAGATTTCTGTTAAATATTTAGTTTACTTTGTTCTTCCTGTCTAGCTCTTTGTGGAGGGGGGGGTACAGAAATAATTCCAAATTATTTCCCTATTGCTTCTGTACAAAATGTAACCCAGTTCTTACTATTTTAGATTCTTCCCCTATTGCTCGTATACAAAAGAAGACCTAATTATCAACATTTTTTAGATTTTCCAAATGATCAATATCACTGTTTTCCATCAACACAAAGTATTTATCTTTCTAGATTTAAGAGGAAATTAAAAATAAAGCTCAACCTTCATAGAATTCTAGGACTGTAATGCATATTTCTTGAGGTGATAGGTCTTATATAACCAGCACTTGGTGCAGCAGATAGTAAATAGTAGGCATGGAATAAATATTTAATTATTTTGAATAATGAATGAATTACTCAGAGGTTGATTTTATATTCATAAAATAAGATTCATCTGGTGAAAATGTTATAGTCAGGGCTGATAATTAGCTGAAATGCATGGCAACAGTGCTTCAAGTGTTTAGGGGTTGCAGAGACCCCTTGACAGTTACTGCTCACTATACACTAGTAGTGGCGATGTAGTACCAGTACTGAACTGCAAACTACAAAGTCGGCAGTTCATACCCACCAACTGCTTCTCGGAAACCCTACGCAGGATCGTTATGCATCGGAACTTACTCATCAGCACTGAACAACAACACACAGTAGGTCCTCATTGGTAAATATTTTGAATGTCTCTCTAACATCAGAGTGCCTTATCACTTTTTTAAAAAATAAAGATATGTTCACTGAAATGTTAAGAGCCCAAGCTCTTCTGTTTGAATCATATTGACTGGGTTTAGCTGACTTTGAAAGTGGCAAGGTTTAGCCAGAAAAAAAACAGGCAGGCTGGAGATGGGAACAAAAGTATACTATCACGTCAGGGTTTTAAAAATGTCAATTAGGATCTGGAGTTATAGTTCTCCAGAGGTGAAGGTGCCAGGGACACAGAAAGTCAGAGCAATATCGCTATTTTTAAAGTCAGGAACAAGGGAGGTCAACTGCACAGACTGAAACAAGAAAGACCACAAGAGGCCCAATTTGTTCCCAGCAGAGTTTAGTATTTGCTGATTCTCAGCCTATTCTCTTTACCCTCCTAATCTAGGGTTCCAGATTAACCACTTGTTTTCCTATCAGTCTACTCCTGCACTTGAGCCTTAATAACATCCCAAAACTAAACTGATAGCTAAATAAAAAGTTTCAACTCATGCTTTTCAAGGGCCATGAAATTTTCTTCTTCTAAATCACTTCAAGCAGTGATTTGGATGACATGTGTGATGGGGGTAGAGAAGAGGGGTTAAGGGTGGCATTCTGCTGCTAGGTTAATGGTGTTTCTTTGCATGTTAAGTGAAGTATACTGAGATATTCCATTTTATTTTGAAGCTGAATTTTCAAATGCTGCACAGACTTGTGCAGTGTCCCTGATCATTTTCAGGCTCCAAACATTTACCATTTCAATGTCTCTAGCCTAACTAACTTTACATGCTATCAATATTTAAAAACAAAACAAAGGCAAAAACAAAACAAAACACAAATTGCTGTTAAATCGATTCCAACTCACAGTAACTCTGTAGGACATAAAAGAACGGCCCCATATATTTCAAAGGCTGAAATTTTTGCAAAAGCAGACTGTCACATCTTTTTCCCATGGAGATCAATATGTTGTTGTTGTTAGGTGTCATCGAGTCAGCTATGAATCATAACAACCACATGCACAGCAGAACAAAACACTTCCCATCTTGCATTATCCTCACAATAGTTGTTATGCTTGAGCCCATTGCTGCTGCAACTGTGCCAGTCCATCACGTTAGGGGAATTCCTCTTTTTCACAAAGTGTCCATTATACCTAGCATGAGGTCCTTCTTCAGGGTCTGGAAACTCCTGATAACATATCCGAAGTTTGTGAGACAAAGTATAGCCATCCTGACTTCTAAGGAACACTCTGGCAATACTTTACCTGCACAGATTTATTTGTTTGTTCTTTTGTCAGTCCACGGTAATTTTAATATTCTTCAACAAAACTCAAAAGCATTAGTTGTTCTACAGTATTCCTTAGAGGGGCTAAAATATCAAAATATTTTTAAAACACCTTTAGTTCAGAGATTAAAGTGTCAAAATCATAAATAACAGCATACAGTGTTTATAACACATAGTTGCATCATCTAAGTCAATATTGCTTTGAAATGACTTAGATACTATGCTGCATATTCTCCTTGTATGTAGAGTAAATTATGGAATTCTTTACTCAATTCAATTTGATATTTTTAACGGTCCAGAAATAAATACTATATGGTGAGACAAGATTATAAATGCTTCCTAAATCAAAAAGGCAGTTATCATT
Source organism: Chrysochloris asiatica (assembly GCF_000296735.1). Lineage (NCBI taxonomy): Eukaryota > Metazoa > Chordata > Mammalia > Afrosoricida > Chrysochloridae > Chrysochloris > Chrysochloris asiatica. Next base: position 641,629 of record NW_006408773.1, on the reverse strand, counting down.
ATTAACCCTGCTCAAATTATGCTAGTATAGAGCTCTGACCATCTGAATTAACAGAACACAGGTGGTGACTGCCCACCAACCCCCAATCTACAAGTAATTTCCAATATACCAACCCCTGTTCTGTCACTGAAGGACTGCATTAGTGCTGTGCTTACTGAATGAAGTATGTAGGATACAGATTACTAAAGAGGAAGGGTCATGCTTGAGAGTTTGCCATTCAAAATCCATTACAAAAATATCCTAACAGTATCACATTAATTCAGATAAGCATTTATGATTCCACATAACAAAAGACAATATTGCAATGTATTTATAGAGTTGACAGCTGGATTCCATTGAATACTGTAATGTCTGCTGCAATATTAAGTTGTGTCCATGAACATAAGATGGGGATTGAATCTTCAATGTACCTACCAATAATGAGTGTTTCTAGAAGAAGTTAAATAATAACACAGTTGATGTAGATTTCTAGAAGTTACCCGAGGTATGTGCAGTATGACTACTCTACAGAGATCTTGCACTTTTAATGATAAGAGAGAGGTGAAAAAACCTCTTAGGAATTGTCTTAGTTATCTGGAAATACCATAAGTGGATAGCTTTAACAAACAGAATTTGTTCTCAAGGTTTAGGAGACTAGAAGTACAAATTCAGGATGCCAGCTCTAGGGTAAGACTTTTTCTGCTGACCCTAGAGGAAGGTCCTTGTCTCCTTTCAACATCTCTGGGCACAGTGTCCCTTGGAAATATCCATGTGTCTTAGCATCAACCTTCCCCTGAGTCTAGGAGCTTCTCAGTGCAGGGACCCTGGGTCCATAGGACGTGTTTTGCCTACAAGTCTTATTTCTTGGTAGTATTGAGGTCCCTCATTTTCTACTCACTTCTCTTGCCTTTTATCTCTTATAAGATAAAAGTAATGCAGATTATACACAGGGAAACTCACTTTACATTAATTCAGGGCTATATTGCATCCCACCCTAATTCCCTTATTGCTTGTTGACTTATTATACCAGATAACATCATGGGGAATTATTATAATATTAGATGACTGCCAGGTTACATCATCACATAACTTCCAAAACACTGAGAATCATGGCCCAGCCAACAAGTTGATACACAACATTAACTTTCACAGGAAGTGACTAGAAAAGCACTTGCATACTTAGAAGTGCTGGTTATGGGATTTGGTAAGAAATTTCCTAAAGTGCCTTCCAGGAAACTGGGAGGTTATAAGCAGTCTGTGCTGTAGGCACAATGTCTATCTATCTATCTATCTATCTATCTATCTATCTATCTATCTATCTATCTATTTATTGATCTATCCATCTCCCCCTTCCATCTGTGAAAGATTTGAAGTAGATTACATGCAAGTATAAAAGAGGATAAAACAAATCATTTTAAAATCAGGGCAAAAATAATTGAATCAAGGGGAAGATTGACCATCAGAAATATATACCCATAATCCTATGAAGTTACATGTGTACTTCAAATTTTGGGCTTTAAGCTACCTACCTATTGGCCAAGGTGACAAAGGAAACATGATGAGTTATAGCATTCATTGTGGACACATAATAAATTTCTGAATCTACTCTTTCCATCTATGTGCTTAAGGAATAAAATATGGTAAAATATGAGCCACTGACATTATCAAAATAGTATCAGTCCTAAAAGTACTGAAGTACTGACCCCAAAGACAAAGATGTATAAAAATTAGTTTCAAATCCATGAAAAATAAGCATGATCAATTGATGAATGGATTCTAAAAAATAAAAATATCTTGCTAAAATTCCTTGAAAGTCTCAGAAATTTAAATTAAAATTTTAAGCCATACATCAATTACTGATAGGCAAATTCAAATTGAAGCTGAAGAAAATGAAAACAAGTCCACGTGAACCAAAATATGACCTTGAATTTATCCCACTTGAACTTAGAGATCATCTGAAGAATAGATTTGATATAATAAACACTAAAGACCGAAGACCAGAAGAGTTGTGGGATGAAATCAAGAATATCATACATGAAGAGAGCAAAAAGTCATTAAAAAGACAAGAAAGAAGGAAAAGGTCAAAATGGATGTCAGAACAGACTCTGAAACTTGCTCTCCAGCGTAGAGATGCTTAAGCAAATAGAAGAATTGAAGAGGTCCAAGAGCTGAACAGAAAATTTCAAAGATCAGCTCGAGAAGATAAAACCAAATAATATAATAAAATATGCAAAGATTTAGAATTAGAAAAACAAAAAGGAAGAACATGCTCAGCATTTCTCAAGCTGGGGGATCTGAAGAAAAAAATTCAAACTCGACTTTCATTGAAAGATTCTCTGGGCAAATTGTTGAATGATGCAGAATGCATCAAGAAAAGATGGAAGGAATACACAGAGTCATTGTACCAAAAGGAAATTGTTAATGTTCAACCATTTCAA
>NW_006408773.1:636437-638141 GCF_000296735.1 Chrysochloris asiatica | reverse complement strand
TAAAAGTGCCATGGACTGCCTAAAGAACCAATAGATCTGTTTTGGAAGAAGTGCAGCCAGAGTACTCCTTGGAGGCCAAGATGGCTAAGCTTTGTCTCTCAAACTTTGGATATATTGTCACTAGGGAACAGTCACTGGAGAAGTATGTCGTGCTGGGTAAGATGGAGGGTCAGAGAAAAAGAGGAAGACCCCCAACGAGATGGATCAGCCAGGTGGCATCATTGATGTGTGGCAGCGGTGGTGAGGTTGGCCCAGGATCAGACATTGTTTTGTTCTGCTGTGCATGGGGTTGCTATGAGTCGGTTCTGACTCGATGGCACCTGACAACAATAACAACAACAAGCCATACGTTGAAGTTCTTAAGGAATTCTTTCATTTCCAAAACAGAGTGCAACAGAAAAGTTATGATAAAGTAAAAGGAATAAACTAGCTTTTATGTAAGCTTGTCAAGTAAAAGCTGCAGACCATCCCAGAATTCAAGGAGTTACTAGTTATTCACTACTGGCAGCATGCACAAAAATCACGTCACTGAATCAAAAGCAAAGGGATCCTGAGAATGAAATCTAGATGTTAAAATCCACTTGACTTTCTATTATACCTTCTCTTTTACTTTCAGAGGAGCCATTAGAATTGTATATAAAAGAAAATAACGTTTCATATGTAGAAACTGATGAAAATTCTAAGCAACATGGATTCTAAGCAACCTTCTCTAAAAGAGGCAGCATCCTCATATTGGATAGTGGCTGTGTGCTGTAGGGTGCTGTGGAATAAAGCACTGTACCACAAAGTCAGTTTGAACCACAAGGTCAGCAGTTCAAACTCACTTACTACTCCTTGAAAACCCTATTCAAGGTCATTATATGAATCAGAGCCTACTCAAGAGCACATAATAACAATAATAGGGTTTCCTCATCCTGTAAATCTTTATAGAAGCAGAAAGCTTTCATCTTTCTCCTGAAGAGCAACTGGTAGATTTGAACTGCTGACCTTGCAGTTAGCAGCCCAACTCATAATCCACTACACTCCTGGGCTCCTTCATCCTCATATTTTTGTTGTTGTTAAGTGTCGCTGAGTCAGTTTAGACTCATAGTGACCCTGTAGAGGGTTTCCAATGAATGACTGGTGAACTTGAACACTGACCTTGCAGTTCAAACTTACCTCATGTTGTTGTTGCTGTTGTTAACATGCCGTCGAGTTGATTCTGATCCATAGCGACCCTGTATAGGGTTTCCAAGGAGCAGCTGGTGAATTTGAACTACTGACCTTGCGGTTCAAACGACTGCAAGTCTGATGCATTAGCCCAGAGCACCAAAATCAGAAAAATTTCTAGGTTTGTGTCTATATGCAGTACTTACACATTTGAATTATTGTCATGAAATACTAATCCATCCCTTCTAGACTTAAAATGTCGTTCCTCAGAGTTGAGAGATTATAATGAAATAAAATTAGCTAAGTACTTCTGAATTGATTTATGCTAATAATATATTTAGAAGTCTACATTCTTTTTGTTATTTTTAAAGTTCTACTTGGTTCTAAAAGCATATGTGTGTGTGTGTGTGTGTATATATCCCTTTATTTATATATTATTTTATATCTATACATTCTTATATGTATTCTTGTTGTTGTTGTTGTTAAGTGCCATCGAGTCGGGTCCGACCCATAGCGACCCTGTACAGGGTTTCCGAGGGTGTAAATCCTTACGGG
>NW_006408773.1:615429-636027 GCF_000296735.1 Chrysochloris asiatica | reverse complement strand
GGCTGCGAACCTTAAGGTCAGTGGTTCGAAACTACCAGCCGCTCCGCGGGAGAAAGATGAGGCTTTCTACTCCCGTAAAGATTTACACCCTCGGAAACACTGTACAGGGTCGCTATGGGTCGGAACCGACTCGAAGGCACTTAACAACAACAACAACATGTAGTTATTTTAGCTTTAGTATTAATTACTTGTCTTCGGACATACCATCTTGAGTGCCTGGGGTGGGGCTGTAGTATCAGCACTAAACTGCTAACCAAATATCAGCTATTCAAAGTCACCAGCTGTTATTCCCCAGAAACCCAATACAGGGTCACTATGAGTCGAAAACAACTTGATGGTGCTTAACAACAATAACACTAATTGCTTAACATTTCAAAACCAAAGAATTTATCATCTGACTTACTCCTCAACCCCATAGATCAGAGATAGTGGTTTCTGTAGAGGCCTTATTGCCAACATTTCCTATTCAAATATCCTATTCAAACTTGTCCTATTTAAATCCCCAGCTCCAATCATCCCTTCCAGACACCAAGAAAATTCAGACCATCTGTAGTCAATGAGTCTTCTATTTCATGATACATTCCTATTTCTAAATATTACCTTATCTTTTTAAAATCACATGAGTTTTATATTCTCTTTCTTTCTCTCAGAAAATGAGTTATTCCACTTCTCATAGTATGGGATATCTACATCTCCCTCACTACTGCTCACTCATTTCTACATAAAAAAAAATATGCAATTTCCTACTCACTTCCACATCATTTTAAAAAGTCCTTTTTAACTACCCTGTTACTCCCTTCAGCTAGCATTCTAATTCTCACACCATTTCTATAAGCATTTTCTCAACTTCCACCCCACATTTCACTATCTGCTTACTTTTTACCTTTTGTGATGCTATTTCAGTAACTAAAATCCCCCATGAATTCTTCACTCCAATGTACTTTTCATTAATTCATTTACTGAACATTGACAACATACCATGAGCCTGGTAGTAGACTAGGAATATATATGTAAATACAGTCAAAATTTAATCTCTTGCCCTCAATAAGCAATCTGGAAGAAAATGAATAGACTTCTCAATCCTTAATTCCTTTGAAGAAATATTCAAAACTATTTATTCTTTCTAAAAGCTATTGTTTCCCTTGACTATATTCCAATTCTCTGACTCCTCTACTGATTTTGTCAAATATTTCTTCTCCTCTGACTCCAGAAATGTGACTTTTTCTCCAAGGTTAAGGCTGTAAGTGCTTTTATGTTTATACTCCTTCTATTATGTGTTCTTATTCCTCTTTTAGCTTTAGCTCTCACCACTGGCTAGCTTCCTCCTCAAATGCTTTCTCTACAAAAGATGACAATCTAAACTATAAGATACTATCACATTCCCAGTAGAATTGTTGTTGTTGTTGCTGATTGTCATTGAGTTTGTTCCACCTCATAGTGACTCTGTATAGGGTTTCTGAAGAGTGAATGGTGTGTTTAAACTGCAGACCTTGGGGTTAGTTGTTGTTGTTGTCAGGTGCCATCGAGTCAGAACCGATTCATAGCTACCCCATGCACAGCAGAACGACACAATGTCCGATCCTGGGCCAACCTCACCACCGCCGCCACACTTGACGCCATCAATGATGCCACCTGGCTGATCCATCTAATTGGGGGTCTTCCTCTTTTTCTCTGACCCTCCACCTTACCCAGCATGACATCCTTCTCCAGCGACTGTTCTCTCCGGACAATGTGTCCAAAGTATGAGAGACGAAACCTAGCCATCTTGGCCTCCAAGGAGCACTCTGGTTGCACTTCTCCCAAAACAGATCCATTGGTTCTTTTGGCAGTCCATGGCACTTTCAGTATTATCCTCCAACACCACAACTCAAAGGCTTCAATTCTTCTACGATCTTCCTTATTCACTGTCCAGCTTTTGCATCCATATGAGGCTATTGAAACACCATGGCCTGGGTCAGGCGCACCTTAGTCCTCAAGTTGACATCTCTGCTCTTCAATACTTTAAAAAGTTCCTGTGCAGCAGATTTGCCTAATGCAATACGTCGTCTGATCTCTTGACTGCTGCTTCAGCGAGTGTTGATAGTCTTTCAAGAAAGTGAGGCAGCACAGGAGGCACTCACTCATCTCTGCCAAGAAATTTGGAAGACAACTATCTGGCCGACTGATTGGAAGAGATCCATATTTGTGCCCATTCCAAAGAGGTGACCCAATGGAATGCGGAAATCATCCGACAATCACTTTGATATCTCAAGCAAGTAAAGTTTTGCTCAAGGTAATACAGAAACGGCTACAATCATACATTGACAGAGAACTTCCAGAGGTTCAAGCTGGATTCAGAAGAGGCCGTGAAACGAGAGATATCATTGCAGATGTCTGATGGATCTTGGCTGAAAGCAGAGAATATCAGAAAGATGTTTACGTATGCTTTATTGACTATGGGAAGGCTTTCAATTGTGTGGATCATGACAAGCTATGGACAACATAGAGAAAAGTATGAGTATTCCAGAACACTGAATTGTACTTCTGAGAAATCTGTACCTGGACCAAGAAGCAGTTGTTCGAACAGAGCATGGGAACACTGAATGTTTTAAAATTGGGAAAGGTGTGCGACAGGGTTGTGTTCTTTCACCATTCTTGTTCAATATGTATGCTGAGCAAATAATATGAGAAGCTGGGTTCTATGAAGGAAAATGTGGCGTCAGGATTGGAGGAAGACTTATTAACAACCTGAGATATGCAGATGATACAACCTTGCTTGCTGAAAGTGAAGAGGACTTAAAATATTTACTGATGAAGATAAAAGAGCACAGCCTTCCGTATAGATTACAACTTAATGTAAAGAAAACAAAAATCCTCACCACCGGACCAATAAACATCATTCTTATCAATGGAGAAGAGATTGAAGTTGTCAAGAACTTCATTCTTCTTGGGGTTAGTAGTCCCATGTATATTCTTCAGGACCGCAGTTCTCCAGTATTCATTACTACACTATCCATAATAGTCCAAGTGTGGATATAAGCTAAAGTTCATCAGTGGATGAATGAAAAAAAAAAAAAAAAGTAGTGTATACTGTGGTACATTCATTCAAGTGGTACATGAATGCTAAAACCAAAAAATGAAATTGACTGCAATTGAGTTGATGTGGATACATAGTGACCCTATAGGACAGATTTTAACTGCTCCTTAAGGATTCTGAAACTTTAAATCTTTATGGAACCAGACAGCCTCATCTTTATCTTATGGGACAACTGTTGGGTTTGAAACAATGACACCATGTTTAGAAGTCCAATGTTTAACCCATAGTGCCACCAGGGTTCCTTACATGATTACTGCTCAGTGATGAAGATAAATGAAGTCCTGATACATGTTACTACATGGGCGAAACTTGAAGAAAAAATTACACTGTATGAAATAAGTCAGTCAAAAAAAGGCAAATGTTTTATGACATCACATATATGAAATATATCACCACTCATCTGTTAGTTTGCTATACTGTTCTAGCTTGCATATTACTGTGATGGAAGCTATGCCACTGGCATTGTAATTACTAGCAGGGATACTAATGGTGGACAAGTTTCAGTGGAGCTTACAGACTAAGACAGACTTGGAGGAAGGAGAGGCAGACTACATTTTTTTACAAGGTTGTGTATATATCACTGTTTACCTCTGTATCTTTTAGCTTACGCATACCTCCCTTTGTCTTCAACTATCTTCAATATTCTTTTGCCATCTCCTGCTTCTTGTATATTGCTCTCCCCATGTGAGCCAAAATATGACCTTCAATATATTCCACCTGAATTTAGAGACCATCTCAAGAACATATTTGATACATTAGACACTAATGACTGAAGACCAGAAGTGTTTTGGAATGACATCAAGAATATAACCCAGGAAGAAAGGAAAAGTTAATCAAAGACAGAGGAAAGAAAGTAAAGCCCAAAATGGATATCGGAAGGGACTCTTCAGCCTGGAGATGCTAAAGCAAATGGAAAAATGAGTAGGTAAAAGAGTTGAACAGAAATTTTCAAAAGGCAGCTTGAGAAGACATTATATTGAGGAAAATTATATTGAGGAAAATTATATTGAGTATTATAATGAGATGTGCAAAGACCTGGAGTTAGAAAATCAAAATGGAAGAACACATTCAGCATTTCTCAAGCTGAAAAACATTTAATCTTCTACTTGCAATGTTAAAGGATTCTATACTCCTGTATCTAAAAGAAATGATCAGTGTTCAACCATTTCAACAGGTAGCATATTATCAAGAACCAATAGTACTGAAAGAAGTCCAATCTGCACTGAAGGCACTGACAATAAACAGTGCACCAAGAATTGACAGAATACAAACTGAAATCTTTCAACAAACTGACGTAGCACTGGGGGTGCTCCCTTATCTCTGCAAGAAATGTGAAAGATAGCTGTCTTGTCAACCAATTGGAAGAGATCCATATTTGTGCCTATTTCAAAGAGAGGTGACCCAACAGAAAGCAGAAATCGTCCAACAATATCAACAATATCTCATGCAAGTAAAATTTTGCTGAAGATATTTTTTAAATGGCTGCAATAGTACATTGACAGGGAACTGTCAGAAATTCAAGCCTGATTCAGAAAAGGACTTGGAACTAGGGATATCATTGCTGACAACAAATGGATCTTAGCTGTAAGCAGAGGATAACAGAAAATTGTTTACTTGTGCTTTATTGACGATGAGAAAGCTCTCTGCAATTTAGTTACTCTCCAAATATATCATCATATAGAACAGTTAGTGTCAAGACATCATCTAGTTCCGGTCACAGGGTTATGGAGATGGATGATCATATGCTCCATTAGTCCATTTAACAAATTTTTTCATGGTTCTATTAAGGGGATAACATTAGAATATCATGGACAAAGTAGGAGAAAAAGATGGAACAAAAGTCAAAATCATAAGTAAACAAACAGATTTAGTGATTGGATAGGGACTGCTGGAGCCCCAAAGACTATGGCCCTTAATCACACTTCATATCTGGAAATTAACTCACCTCCATGGCTCAATTTTCAGTCAAACAGTAGACAGGTCTATAAGGGAATCAATAACACCAGGGAGGTATGCAGACCTTTCAATAATCAGCAATTTGAGATTAAAATGGCAGCATTTACCCAAGTACAAAGTTCAGAAGAGTTAGAAGGAATAATGGAGACATGAAACACAGGGAAAGAGTAGGAGAGGAAGCAGGGTGTTGAGGGGCTTGCAGTCAATTAGATGAAACAAAATGTGTATGTATTACCGAATGCAAAATTGAGTATCTGAGTATAAACAGTAAATGAACAATTTAAAGAAAAAACAAAACAAGAGAGAAAGAAAATGATTAGATATCATACATTTTAAACAGATTGCTGGAATTATGTTATCAACTCATTAAATTCAACATGACAAAAACAGAAGAATTGTCTAGTCTCTCCCAACAAATCATTAGCTCTACCTAAAGACTTCCATCAAGCTACTAATAAAAATGAAAATAATGAGCAGCATCTATTGAATACATTCTATGTGCCAAGCACCATTATTATATTATTTACATTTAATATTATACTTACCTCATAAGATATTACCAATGAAAAATATTATTTTCATAACTTTATAGAACAAGAAAATAAAATACTGAAGATTAAATAACTTATACAAAGTTAATAATAGCAAGTAAGTGAGGGAGGCACATGTGAAACCCATACAGAACTAAGGTAAATCATTATTTTCTAAAACATTAATTTTCATTTCCAAGCAGTCCATTCTTCTAAATGCCAAGGACATCATCAAACTTCAAAAAGGAATTTAAAAAGTTAACTCAGGGAATGAAGATTATGATCTATTTTCTTTGTTTAATGGGTATTCGTTAGACATCAAAATATCTCTTTTATTATAAGGGTGAATACCTTCTTGTTCATCTACTCATTTATTTGCTCACCATGCATTTTTTAAGTAGCTCTTATGAAGTTAAAATAAACTAGAATCTGAGGTCAATATTAAATTAGCTATGGAAACACAGCAAAAAAAAAAAAAAAAAAAAAACCAATTCAATGGGTGGGGAACAATTATGATGACTCTGTGGTACTTTGAATTTTAATGGCCAATAAGTACTTTGGCATGGTAACTCAGTGACTCTGCTTATACCCTTTGATCATGAGGACCTTAAAACCTCTCTTTTTTTTTCAATGCAAATAATGACATAATAAGTTTAACAAGAAATGCCTTTTCATTAGCTCTTTTCATTTGAAGAAAAGAAATATATTCAGATTTAAACAATCTTTGTATATCTCACACCCATTCTATATCAACAAAAGCCCCATGGAAAAACAAACATAATTTGATTCAATTATGGCCCACATTGATAATAATTCGTGTTTACATTGACACTCTAAACTATAAAGTGGTGGTGGTGATGTGCCGTGGAGTCGGCTCAGACTTATAGCAACCCTGTACAGGGTTTCCAAGACTGTAAATCTTTACAGGAGCAGAAACCCTCATCTTTCTCCTGCAGAACAGCTGGTAGATTCGAACTGCTGACTTAAGGTTCCAAGCCCAATTCGTAACCACTATGCTACCAGATCTCCTTAAACTATTAAGTATGCTCACAAAAACACACAATCTCATATTATACAAAAGTAAATACAGGGACTTCCAATTTGGCGGCTGCAGAGCAGTCAGGTAGGACAGGCTCAGTGGAGGAGGGGCTGAAAATCCATAGACGCAGGTCTAATGGAACAGCACCAGAGCTCTGGGTCAAGCATAAGGGTCAGGGCATCAGTTTCCTGAAAGTGTCAGTGGAAAAATAACGGTATAAAGGAAAATATTGTGATTTAAAAACGGTCAAGACACGGGACTTCCTCAGCGGCCATCCTGCCAGGGCAGAGGGCAGAGGACAGGGCTACAGCCAGACCAGTACAGGGAACCAGCGCTAAAAGCAGCACAGTAACATTTGCAAAAGGAGGTGTGGGGGGATTCTACACATTTTTTTCCTCCTCTTCCCTGTTGCTCCTTCTTTGCCCAGCCCGGACACCTTCAGGTGGGTGGGTGCGCACCCGAAAAAAGTACAGCTTTGAGACCATAGCTTTCCCACAGCACAGGAAGAAAGACCCCCATCGATCAAAGGATGTGTGCATTTATTGCAATAAATTGTCCTCTCAGCGCTGCTTTTGCAGTGTCCCAAAGATTTGGTATGTTGTGTTTTCATTCTCATTTATTTCTAAGAACTTTGTGAATTCAAGTTTAATTTCTACTACTACCCAGTCGCTTTTCAGCAGGGTGTTATTCAGTTTCCATGTATTTGACCTGATTTCCTTGGTCTTCCTATTGTTGATTTCTAATTTGATAGCATTGTGGTCTGAGAAGATGATTTGTAGTATTTTGATATTTGTAAACTTTATGGAGATTTGTTATATTCCATGAACACTGGAAAAGAATGTGTAATGTGCAGTTGTTGGATTGAATGCTCTGTACATATCTATGAGGTCCAGTTGGCTGATTGTGTTGTTCAGTTCTTCTGTGTCTTTGGCAAGTTTTTTTCTGGTTGCTCTATCCATTTTTGAAAGGGGTGTATTAAAATCACCCATTATTATTGCAGATTCATCTATTTCTTTCTTCAAATCTATTAGAGTTTGCTTTATATATTTTGGAGCTCTTTCACTGGGAACATAGATATTTATTATGGTTATTTTATCTTGTTGAATTGTCCCTTTAATCATGAAATAATGTCCATCTTTATCTATTATGCTGTTTTTTGCCTTATCAGAGATTAGTACTGCCACTCCTGTTCACTTTTTATTGCAATTAGCTTGGTATATTTTTCCCATCCTTTGACTTTTAATCTGTTTTTGTCTCTGTGTGTGAGATGTGTCTCTTGCAGACAGCATGTTGCAAAACTTTACTTGCATGGGATATCAAAGAGATTGTTGGATGATTTCCACATTCTGTTGGGTCACCTCTCTTTGGAATGGGCACAAATATGGATCTCTTCCAATCTGCTGGCTTGATAGTTGTCTTCCAAATTTCCTGGCAGAGATGAGTGAGTGCATCCTGTGCCCCTTCACTTTCTTGAAAGATTTCAATTTTTATTCCATCAATTCCTGGTGCCTTGTTCTTTGCCAATTCCTTTGATCCTCCTTCAGGATCATATGCTACCTCTTGAAACGGTTGTACATTAACCATTTCCTTTTGGTACAGTGGCTCTGTGTATCCCTTCCATCTTCTCTTGATGCTTTCTGCATCATTCAATAATTTTCCCAGAGAATCTTTCAATAACGAAAGTCGATGCTTGAATTTTTTCTTCAGTTCCCCCAACTTGAGAAATGCTGAGGGTGTTCTTCCTTTTTGGTTTTCTGATTCCAGTTCTTTGGACGTTTGGTTATAATATTTTGCTTTATATTCTTGAGCTGACATTTGAAATTTTCTTGTACCTCATAATTTCTTCCATTTCCTTTAGCAACTCTATGGTGGAGAGCAAGTTTCAGTGTCTTTTCTGACATCCATTTTGACCTTTTCCTTCTTTATTGTCTTCTACAAAACCTCTACAAGGAAAAAACAAATAACCCAATTAAAAAATCTGCACAGGACATGAACAGACACTTCATCAACGAAGTCATTTGGGCAACCAGCAAACACATGAGAAAATGTTCACAGTCCTTAACCACTAGAGAGAGATGCACATCAATACAAAAATGATATATCTTCTTATACCAGCAGTAACAGCGAAGTTCAGAAAATAAGAGAACAATAAATGCTGGTGAGGATGTGGAGAGATTGGGACCCTCCTATATTGCTTGTGGAAATGTGAAATGGTTAAGCTGCTTTGGAAAATTATGTTGTGCTTCCTTAGAACGTTTGAAATAGAAATATCTTATATCTAGCAATTCCTCTACTTGGTATATATTCACAAGAAATATGAGCTGACCACGAGTAGACATATGCACACCAATGTTCATAGTAGCACTATTCACAGTAGCAAAAAGATGGAGACAACTTAAGTGCCAATCAATGGAAGAAAGGATAAACAAATTTTGGTACATGCACCCAATGGAATATTATGCTACCTTGAAGGATAACAATGAAGCTGCAAACCACACATAACATGGATGAACCTTGATGACAGTATGTTGAGTAAAATTAGTCAGTCACAAAAGGACAAATATTGCATAAGACCATCATTGTGAAATCTTAAGAAAAGATGCTAAAAGAAGAAAAAAAAAATTGTTGGTTACCAGGGGTCGAAGGGAGAAGACAGTAGAGCACAGGTCAGTGGATAGACACAACATAATTTGGATGCTTGGGAGGGCAATATACAACGAAGGGAGGGCAATACACAAGAAACGGGGAGGGGAATAGAGAGCAAGGTAGATAGGGGAACACTTTAGAAAGGTTTGCAAGGGCTAAACGGGAAAGAGGTAAATAGTGACTTACTCTCAACTTTGGAACAACAGGGCTCTGTGAAACAAGAATTGTGGCATAATCTGAACGGGTCAAAGAAGGGAAATGTTAAGGTTTTGACAGTCTTATGGATATTGGTTTCCCTTGCCTACTATTGTAAAATGGACACTTAAGTGTGATAGAAAGGAATATCGTGAGACATGATTACAGAAAGCTTGCAAATGTTCAGTCTATAACTGATTGGAATACATAAAAGGGCTTGTAGAACTTGCCCAGTGTAGTTAATCTTACATTCCAGGAACAAAGGATCCTAGGGCCATCAAGAGAGAAGAGCATGAGCAGAACTTGGGACCCTAACCAGAGAAACAATAACATCAGAGATGGAGGCAGAGGTGATGGCATGGAGAGACAGAGCAGCTGAGGACTCATGGAAACAGAAAGACTGTGCTGGAGGCCAAGAAGCTGGCTTGTAAAATATGCCCTCTGATTGTTTAAATGATTATATATTCCTGAGTGTTTTTGTGTACTAAATAAATAAATAAGAGGGAATAGAAGCAAATACTATTAACTAATGGTGCATGGAGGGGATTGTAATCATTGCAGTGAAACAAAATATGATAGGATGAGTGCAAAAACCTATGCTCTCCCATGTAAACTGTCACTCAATTCACAATAAAAGCTTTAAAAAATAAGTAAACACAAATCTTCAGCAAAATAATGAGCTATATTACATCTGTCTTTCAGATATTTTTCTAGGCTTTCCAGGTCATACACTCAAACTCCACTCCTACTTCCTTCTGCTATTTTCTTCTCGTTCTACATACCCTTTTGATATTGTTATGTACTGATAACCAATCACAGGGGTCCTAGTTGCACAATGGTTAAAGCATTGGCTGCTAACTTTTGTTGTTTTTAGGTGTTGTTGGGTCAGTTTTAATTCACACACAACAGAATGAAGCACTTCCCAAGACCGCCGTTTTCACAACTGTTGCTATGTTTGAGCCCATTGTTGCTGCACTGTGTGAATACATCTTGTTGGAGGCCTTCCTCTTTCTCGCTGACCCTCTACTTTTCCAAGCATGATGTCCTTCTCCAGAAATTGATCCCACATGACTACATGTCCACCAAAGTATAAGACTCACAGTCTTGCCATCCTTCCTTCTAAGGAACATTCTGGCTATACTTTTTCCAAGACAGATTTGTCTTCTGACAATCCATGGTATTTTCAACATTATTCTCCAACATCATAATTTAAATGTATTAATTCTTCTAGGATCTTCTTTATTCATTGTGCAATTTTTATATTCATGAGGTGACTGAAAATACCATTACTTGGGTCAGGTGAACCTTTGTCCTCAAATTGATATTCTCTCTAGAGCACTTTAAAGCTGACTTTTCAGCAGATTTTCCTAATACAATATGTACAATATGTCCTTTGAATTCTTGAATTATGTTTCCGTGAACATGGATTGTGGATCCTAGCAAATTGAAATATTTGACAACTTTAATCTTTTCTCCATTTATCATGATGTTATTTATTTTTCCATTTGAGACGATTTTGTTTTCTTTACATCGAAGGGCAAGATCCATCTGATGTCAACACTGATATCCCTAGTTCCATATCTTCTCCTGAATCTGGAATGAATTTCTGGCAATTCCTTGAGGATGCACTGTTGCAACCATTTTTTAATTATCTTCAGCAAAAGTTTACTTGCATGTGATATTAATAAGTCATTGTTCAATGACTTCTCACTTTGGAAGAGGCACAAATATGGATCTCTCCCAGTTAGTTGACCAGGAAGCTATTTTCCAAATTCATTAGCATAGTTTAGTGAGTGCCTGTAAAGTTTTATCACTGTGTTAAAAACTTTCAGTTTGTATTCCATCAATGCCTGGTGCCTTGCTTTTTGCCAGTGTCTTCAGTGCAGCTTGGACTTCTTTCTTCTGTACCCTCAGTACTTGATTATATACAATCTTTTGAAATGGTTGAACATAGATCATTTCTTTTTGATACAGTGACACTGCATATTCCTTCCTTCTTCTTTTATGCTTTCTGCATCATTCAATATTTTCCCAAAAATCTTTCAATACTGTAAGTCAAGACTGGAATTTATCTTCAGTTTGTTCATCTTGAGAAATGCTGAGCATGTTCTTCCCTTTTGGTTTTCTAACTCTAGCTACTTTACATAAGCTAGCTTATTAAATTTTCTGTTCAGTTCCTTTATTTCTTCATTTCTTCCATTCACTTTAAGTTCTCTAGGTTCAACAACAAGTGTCAAAGTCTCATCTGACATCAATTTTATTATTTTCTTTCTTTCCTGTCTTTTTAATCACCTTTAGCTTTCTAAAGAATATCTGTATGATATTCTTGATGTTATCCCAAAACTCTTCTGGTTATTGGTCATAAGTGTGTAATGCATTAAATCTGTTCTTGAAATGGTCTATAAATTTAGGTGGGTTATATTCAAGGTATATATGAACTTGTTTTCATATTACTCTGTTTCAACCTGAAATTGCATATGATCAATCAATGACCTGCTCTACAGTCAGCCCTTGGCCTTGTTTTGGTTGATGATATTGAGCTTTTCCACCATTTTCCCCCCACAAATGTTGTCATTTGATACCTGTATATTCCATTTGGTGAGGTCCTTGTGTATAGTTGTTGTTTATGTTGTTAAAAAAGGTATTTGTGATAAATAAATTGTTGGTCTTGTGAAATTCTATCATGTGATCTCCATGATTATTTCTATCACCAAGGCCATAGTTTAAAAATACCGATTCTTTCTGTTTCCAACTTTTATGTTACGTACAATTACCAGTAATTATCAAAGCACTTTGATTTTATGTTTGATCAATTTCGCACTGAAGAAATTGGTAGAATTCTTCCACTTCACCATCACTGTCTTTAGTGGTCAGTGTGTACATTTGAATAATAGTGGTAGTAATTGATCTTCCTTGTAGGCCTATGGATATTATCCTATTAGTATTATAGCATTATATTTCAAGATAAATCTTTAAATTTATTTTTGGCAGTAAATGAAACACCATTCCTCTTCAATTTGTAATTCACACTATAGTAAACCATATGATTATCAGATTCCACATAGTCTATACCAGTTGATTTCAGTTCACTAATTCCTAGGCCATTGATTTTTATGTGTTCAATGTCATTTTTGACAACTTCTAATTTTTCTAGATTTGTACTTCATATATTACATGTTCTGATTATTAATGGATATTTACAGCTGTTTTTCATTGTAAGTTGTGCCCCTTTGGCAAATGATGATCCTAAAAGCTTTGCTCCATTCATGTCTTTATGGTCAACTCTACTTTCAGAAGGCAACTCTTCCTTAGTTGTATTTAAAGTGCTTTCCAACCTGAGAGGCTCATCTTCCAGCACTGTATCTGGCAATGTTTCATTGCTGTTCATAATGTTTTCACCTTGTGACACTACATCTGAGAATATTCCTCTGCTATTCATAAGATTTTCAGTGGCTAACCATTCAGAAGTAGCCCACCTCTCCTGCTTCCTAGTTTGACCTAGTCTTGTAACTCAGCTGAAACCTGTTCACCATGGATGACCCTGCTGATATTTTAAATACCACTGGCATATCTTTAGCATCATTGTTGTTGTTAAGTGCTGTCAAGTCGATTACAACTGACTGCAACCCTGTATAGGGACGCCAAAAAGCAGCTTATACCACCAACCTTACAGTTCAAATGACTTTGCAGTATGACGCATTAGCCCAAAGCGACACATAGCAACACACCAATCACCACAGTAGGGCAAACTTATAGAGATGTGGTGGTGGCTGCTAACTAAAATGTCAGAAATTCAAACCCACCAGCTGCTCCTCAAGAGAATTTATGTGACAGTCTATTCCTGTAAAGATTTACTGACTTCAGTTCTATTTGATCCTATGGTTTTAAACTTTTGTTTTTGTGTTTTGGGGAGTGGGAGAGGTTTGAGTATTGCCAATCACCAGGAACCATGGTAGTGCAATGGTTAAGCATTCATCTGCTATCTGAAAGGTCAACAGTTCAAAACCACCAGGACCTCCATGGGAGAAAACAGTGATAGGCTGATTACATAAAGATTACAGCATTGGAAACCCTATGATGAACATCTACTCTGTCCAATAGGGTCCCAATGAGATGAAATTGACTCAACAGCAATGGGAAGGTCAATCACCAAGCTCAGAAGAATATGTCTTTAACATAAAACATACTTTAATTGCTCATTCATCTGTTAATGCAATAAACTTTCATTGAACCTGTACTATGTGACAAGCACTGTACTAGGTTTTGGGAATGCAATTGTTTGCTAAAACATGGTTCCTTTCTTAAATGAGGCTTGTTCCATCACCATCAAGAACATCATAATTTGAACAAAAGGAAGGTATCCTGACTTCATTTGATTATTAGACTGCCCCTCTCACTCTGATTTTTATTTGCTCTTCCTCATACTTGTAGATACAGTTTTTTGACTTGATTATCTGAGTTTGGTGGTGCATCAGCAATATACTTTTGCATATTACGTTTACATATTTCATTGGAACCTTATATCCTATTTAAAATATTCACAAAATCTGTCAATCGGGCTTTGCTATTTTTTGCCTCAACAGAAAGAGCTCAATTGATTGGCAACCCCATTAAAGGAACTAAGACAGAATTCCTGCCCCTTTTATGTGAACTCCTGCCTTTCCATCTCAATCTTGTTTGCTAGTCTCTTCTCTTCCATATTGGTCTAATTTTTGCTTTTCATCACTTTGGTTTTACACTTTTTGACCTCTAAACTGCATGTTTTAAATCCTTGGTGGTATCCCCTGGTAATTTTCCATGTCACTTTATGTTCAAAGACCATAAGACATGTATTAGTGGACTTTGCATATTTCCCAAAATTTCTGTTACAGATGTGATGGTTAACCAAAGAAATTTGCTTCAGTGAAGATATTACATCCAGTCTTTCAAAGGCATTTTATCTCTAAAATATAAAGACCGTCCTAGTTATTCTGGCCTCTATAAATATTATAATCTGGGTCATCTGCTGATTGTTGTCACCTTGGTTGTGATGCAAGTGTCTAAGATTCCTGCTTTGTTAGGGAAAAGACTCAAGAAGTCCTCATCAAGAAGTTTTGAAAATTCTCAAATTTATGATATAAGTAAATGTCTATTTTGCCTCTATGGCAAGCTGGATCCTCATCCTCAAACATCTCCAGCAAATATTTCAGTGTACTACAATAAACATAGAATTTGTTGTTGTTTTTGTTATGGGCCATTGAGTTGGTACTAACACATAGCAAACCTATGCACAACAGAACAAAATACTGCTTGATCCTCCACCAACTTCTCAATCATTTCTATGCTTGAGCCATTGCTGCTGCCGCTGTGCCAATCTAACTCATTGAGAGTCTTCCTCTTTTACACTGACCCTCCACTTTACCAAACATCATGTCCCTCAGGGACTGGTCCCTCCTGATATTATGTCCAAAGTATAAGAGACGAAATCTGGTCACCCTGACTTCAAAGGAGCATTCTAGCCATAATTCTTCCAACACAGATCGGTTTGTTGTTTTTTAGAAATCCATGGTACTTTTAGTACTCTCCTCCAACAACATAACTGAAATTCTTCTATGGACTTCTTTATTCACTGTCCAATTTTCACATGCATATGAGGTTATTGAAAATACCGTGGATTAGTTCAGGTGTACCTTAGTCCTCAAACTGACATTTTTTCTCTTAAGCACTTTAAAGAGGTCTTGTACAGCAGATTTGTCTAATGCAGTACGTTGTTTGAATTAGAAGTCAGAAAATATAGGTTTGCCTTGCTATGCCAATGGTTTAATTAGAGATTTTAGACAAGTCATTTGCTATAGGCTTCAAGTAATTGATTATATAGAGGCTATTCCAGGTCACACTAGGAATGTTTCCAGTTCATAGTGTCCATGACTGAATTTCTGTAGCCTCTGTAGCCAGTAAGGTATATTCCTATGATATTTTTATTTTATTTGAAAAACCCTATTACACTGGAACAGCTAGAGTGACAGAAGATACATCTTCAAAGAAATATCATCAGGGAAAAAAAATGAAACAAAAATGTCAGTATGACTGGCTACTACAAGAATAAGCAAGCTGTTCACTGGGAAGCCATCAAGGCAATCAATCAAGTTCCTTCAAGACAAACCCCACTCAAAGGGAACACATAAGCAGGCATGTAAGCTTGTTGGTGACCACATCTGTCGACTGGTGAGTAGAAGAGGAGGATAGGCAGCAATGAAGAAATTGGCTGAGTTCAACCATAGTCCATTGACTCCCGTTGACCTAGAAATGAAAGACAGAAGAGGAAGGTCCAAAATTGGTCCAAAGTGTGGTAAGACCTGGGGACTTCTGAGACCATGGACAAGGACATAGCCAGAGAGGGCTAGAGATAAGTGTGAAGCATCCAGCTGATATGAAGTGAGGGGAGATGCATAAGAACACCCAAACTTGAAGCTAATACCCATTTCACCTGGCCTCGATGGCTTGATAATCAGAACTCAATTAGAGGAAGATAAAAAATATATATTTTTTTTATAAAGGAAACAAGGGTAAATTGCTACAATTTCATGAACTTTACCTATACTTATGGACGTTGTTGTTGTTGTTGTTGTTAAGTGCCACGGAGTTGGTTCCAACTCATAGCGACCCTGTACAGGGTTTCGGAGGCTATAAATCTTTAAGGGAGCAGAAAGCCTCATCTTTCTCCTGCAGAACAGCTGGTAGTTTTGAAGTGCTGACCTTAAGGTTCACAGTCCGATTCGTAACCACTATGCTACCAGAGCTCCTACTTATGGAGGTAGTAACTCTAAATACCATCAGAGAGGAAAGGAGTCTTCAAATCATGTATCAATGCTATCCCCTCTGTACACAGGTTAGATAGGGATGAGCATCTTAGACTTTGGCTAAATAAAATGAGGGGGTGATAAAGGCACGGAGGGACAGGCTTACAGGGTTTCAAGAGGGAGTTTAGTTTAATAGTATGCAGAGGAAGAAAGAGTCCCCTCTGAATAGCTTACATCTTGTCTAGATGGGTCTGGTTAAAAGAAATGGAGATAAGATTCTTATGATTCAATAGTGAGTAATTGTTATCATGACTAATTGTGACTGTCACAATTGTAAAGGTAGAAGTTTTGTTACAAAAACATGGGAGTGGATAATCTTAAAGTCCAGAGGCATGGGTCCTTAAGACCATCAAGAGAGAAGAGCACAAGTGGAATGCGGGACCTTATTCAGAGAAGCAGTGACACCAGACATGGAAGCAGAAATGGGGAAATGGAGAGGAGGATTCTAGATTCATGGGAAGAGAGGGACTAAGAGATAGTGTCCAGGAGGCAGACTTGCAAAATGTGCCCTTTGGTAATGAAAATTATTATATATGCCTGCGTGTTTAAAAAAAATAATAATAATCTAGCAGAAACACCACAGAAAAATGCCGCAGGAATCTTTGGGCAAAGGTGGACAATACACTTTTTTAGTTTTGCTTTGTTCTGGTTTTCTTTTTCTTTCTTTTTCTTTTTTTGGTATTTGATCATTGGCACACCCCTTTTTTGCCCACCTCCATTCTGGTGACTAAAGGGGGAGTCAGAGCAAGTGGACACCCCCTACCCAAACCACTGATGGGTTCTTCTGCCACACATGTACACAGATACTCAGTCAAAGAGCAGGCCCTGAACGTTTCTTATTTGTTTATTTTTTGTTCTGTTTTTTTGTTTTTTGTTTTTTTTTTAATATGGGAAAGGGCAGGACAGGGCTGAAGAGAGGGAAAGAGAGTTTAAAAAGAAAACAGGCCAAAAATTAAATTAAAGCCTGAGATATAGCATAACAACAAACACTGGCATCTTGAAATATCTCAGGCAGCTTGGAAATCAAGAAGATGAAGAGAGGACATTAAAGTCATACTCATATTAGGCTAAGGTTTTTTTTTTTGGTTTTTTTTTTTTTAATCTTCTCTCCCTACTCTCCCTTTTCTGTGATTAGAGACTGCAGCATTCAGTCTAGTTTTTGTTTTTGTTGTTTTTTATTCTTTTTTTTTTTCATTCTCTTGTTTTTTTTTTCCGCTGGTGCTATTTTGCTGTTATATGTCCCCCTCCTCTGCCTTTTGAGTACTCTTTGTCTCCTTATATTACACAAGAAGAGTCAGCAACTGATGCCATATAGTCAAGCTACAATCACACTCTATAAAACACCAAATCCCAGGCAAGAACCAATACAAACTGCCATATGCCAGGGACACAGACAACACCTGTGAAAGTTACTCTGACTTAAGCAATATGAAAAGTGAAAAGGGAAGCATACATCCTGATCACATCTTACTGGAAAAAAATCAGAAAGCATAAAAAATACCAAAACACATACTCAAATAAGTATTAAGGCCACAGATAAACACTAAACATGTCTAAGAAGCAAAAGCAGATGACTATATCAGCACAAGTCCAGAAACAAGATAAAATGTCTGAGACAAATGACCTAGAAGTAGACCTGGACACCATTCTGGAAGGAGGACAGGCCTTGGAAATGCCTAAGAAGGAATTCAGAAAAATGATTATAAAATGTTTCAAAACACTTCACAGTGGAGTTGAGAAAACAAGGAAGAAGTCAGAAAAGTGCTATAGGAACAATAAAAACAGATGTATACAGCATTGGAAACAATTCAAAACCTACAGAAAGAGGTCAAAATGATCAATAACATAATATCAGAAATAGACAATACTATGAAAGGGCAGATCCCTCAGAATCACAGCAACTCAATCCACCACAGCACGACAGACAGACGGGTAGTGGCTGTTTGGTTTTATGTTTATACTGTCACTTTATATTTTGATATCAATCTTGATTCAATCCTGATATAATCAAGATACAATCAAGATGCTCTCTCCTGATACTATCAATCCTGATACAATCAAGATATGCTCTCCCAAGATGGCGGCTCCTGGAACAGCTGAATGTCTTGATCCAGAAAACAATGGTTTTCTGGATTCCCTGCAAATTCCCAAGCTGTAAACCCTCTGATCTTCCAAACATACATTTATATTTGTTTCAGAGTTCCAATACTATCTTGTGAGCCCTCTTGGCCCAGTGTTCCATGTTGTTGTTGACCGAGCTCCTCACTACACATCTACCCAATCTGCTATCTTGAAGGTGCAAGGCCTGGTAGTGTAGTGGTTAGACCTCGCTGCTTCGAAGATCTCACTGCTTCAAAGATCTTGCTGCTTCAAAGATCTCGCAGCAGGGTCACCCATGGTGGACAGCTTTCAGATGAGCTTCCAGACAAAGACAGACTACGAAGAAAGAGTGATGAACTACTTCTGATTCACTAGTCACTGAGGACTCTATGAATTGCAGAGAAACATTGTCATATAAAGGACCAGAAGGTGGGAAGACACTCGGAATGCGACTGGGGAAAAAAATGCCTCCCCAAAGTAGAGTTGACGAGGATGATATGAATAGAGTTAAGCTCAGGGGAGAAAAGCCCACAGAACCTTCATTTGCTGATGGGGCACAACTCAAAATGAAGAGAAACAGCTGTAAATATCCATTAAAAATTGGAACATGGGATGTACGAAGTATGAAATTGGGAAAATTGGAAGTTGTCAAAAATGAAATGGAACGCATAAACATTGATATCTTAGGCATTAGCAAGCTGAAATGGACTGGTATTGGCCATTTTGAATCTGACAACCACATGGTTTACTGCTGGGGGCCAAAGAGGGTAGAGGACAGCTTCAATTTGCCACTTGACACAGTTCCGGTAAATTGTGAAGTGGTCTGGCAAAACAGATAGCTCTCAGAAGTTGCTTTCTACCTTCTCTATGGAGTAATCTTAATTTTACTTATAAAAATATATAATTTGGTAATATTCACAGCTTTCACTATGAGTTCTACAAACCTTAGGAAAAACTAGCTTAGCGGCAATTGCTTTCAGCCTTGATGGATTGAATACAAAGAGAAATTGTGTAAATTACTCCCTTTCATTAGAAAACCTAAGTAACTGCATTTGTGAGGCCACAAAAGCAGATAGCATTTAGAGTCAAGCTGACCTACCCCTATAGGCCTCACCACATTCAGCCACTAGCTAGAATTCTCAAACCCCTATGTACAGACACCTGCGTAAACAAGCAGACTATAATGAACTTAAGTGAAGGATAGTTTTGACTTAATAATCTACACTTCTTGCAGCAAGTAGCCAAGTTGGGCTTTATGCCACATAGCTTCCAAGTGATTTGATGAATACCTTTATTATGAAAATAATACCACATTATGTAGGATAGAAAGTTTATAATCCTTTAGTAGAAACAAGAAGAAACAATTTTATCTCATACTGGGAAAGAACATGAAGGTCAGTCTGAACATCACAAAGTAATCTTGTTAAAGTTGTCTAAGGACCAGGTGCAAAAATGTGACTAACTGTGTAATAATTCAAGAAAAGATAAAAGTGTCAATGCATGTACTGTGTTATTTTAAGTATAAAAAATAAAGACTTGCTGAGCTGGGATGGCAGAGCTAGGAGATAGAAGCAGGAGGGAGAAGGAGGGAGGCAGAGAA
Source organism: Chrysochloris asiatica (assembly GCF_000296735.1). NCBI lineage: Eukaryota > Metazoa > Chordata > Mammalia > Afrosoricida > Chrysochloridae > Chrysochloris > Chrysochloris asiatica. The sequence continues at coordinate 616,046 of NW_006408773.1, read as the reverse complement.
AGGAGAAAGAGGAAAGAAGAGGCAGAAGGAATTGGCAGAGAAAGGAGAAAGAAGAAAGCAGAAGCAGGGGCAGAAGCTGGAGAGAATAGCCAGACAACACAGCAAGTTGAAAAGCCTTTCAATTGTATTCATTCATTTCGTCACCCGACAATTCCGCATATTCGCTCATGTCCCATGACCCCCGCAGAGAGCAGGAACTCCCGCAGTTTACTATGCAGGGAATGACAAATTGAAAAGGGACGGTGTTGCATTCATTGTCAAAAAGAACATATCCAGATCAGTCATGAGGTACAATGCTGTAAGTGATAGGATAGTATCCATGCACCTACAGGGAAGCCCAGTTAATATCACTATTATTCAAATTTATACAACAGCCACTAAAGCCAGTAAGGATGAAATAGAAGAATTCTACCAACTTCTTCAATCTAAAATTGATCAAACATGCAATCAAGATGTATTGCTCATTACTGGTGATTGGAATGCAAAATTAGGGAGCAAAGAGGAAGGACCAGTAGTTAGAAAATTTGGACTTGGTGATAGAAATGATGCTGGAGAATGAATGATAGATTTCTGCAAGACAAATGATTTTCTTATTTCAAATACCTTCTTTAGACAGC
>NW_006408773.1:595366-610664 GCF_000296735.1 Chrysochloris asiatica | reverse complement strand
GGTTACGAATCGGGCTGTGAACCGCAAGGTCAGCAGTTCGAAACTACCAGCTGTTCTGCGGGAGAAAGATGAGGCTTTCTGCTCCCGTGAAGATTTACAATCTTGGAAACCCTGTTCAGGGTCGCTATGGGTCAGAACCGACTCCACGGCACTTAACAACAACAACAATCTCTCATGAATATAGATACAAAAATTCTCAACAAAAACCTAGCCAACAAAATCCAGCAGCACATCATATCAGGGATGTAAGGATGGTTCAACATTAGAAAAATGATCAATGTTATCCACCATATAAAAACGAAAAAAGAAAAGAACCATCTGATCATATTGATTGATGCAGAAAAGGCATTTGACAAAATCCAACCAGAGAAACAAAGGACTTATACAAAGAAAACTTCAAAACACTACTACAAGAAACCAAAAGAGACTTTAAAAAATGGAAGAATGTACCATGCTGCTGGATAGGAAGACTTAACATTGTGAAAATGTCAATACTGCCCAAAGCAATGTACACATATAATGTAATCCCAATCCAGATACCAACGACATTCTTCAAAGAGATGGAAAAAACAATTACAAACTTTATATGGAAAAGACAGAGACCTAGGATAAGCAAAGCACTGCTTAAGAATAAGAATAAGGTTGGAAGCCTGTCACTTCCCAATTTCAAAATTTACTACACAGCTACAGTGCTCAAAACAGCTTAGTATTGGTACAATGAAACATACATAGATCAATGAAACAGAATCGAGAATCCAGAAATTAACGCATCTACATATAGCCAACTGAGTTTTGACAAAACACCTAAATATATCACATGGGGAGGTGATAGTCTCTTCAACAGATGGTGCTGGCAGAACTGGAAAATGATATGCAAAAGATTGAAACAAGATCTTCACCTCACACCTTATACAAAAACCAACTCAACATGGGTTAAAGACCTGAATGCGAATCCCAGAATTATGGAGGCCATCAGTGAAAAAATCGGGACAAATATGAAGGCACTAATTTAGGGAATTACAAAACGTTTTGAAAACCACACAAACAAACATAGACAAAATAGATGAGTGGGATATACTAAAAATTAAAAACTTATGTGCATCAAAAGACTTCACCAGAAAAGTAAAAAGGGAACCCACAGAATGGGAAAAAATCTTTTCCAATGACACATCAGATAAGGGACTCATTTCTAAAATATATAGGAAACTACAACACCTTTGCAAGAAAAAGACAAATAACCCAATTAAAAAGTGGGCACAGGACATGAACAGACAATTCACCAAGCCAACAAACATATGAAGAAATGTACACGATCAATAGCCATTAGAGAGATTCAAATCACACCAACAATAACAGCAAAGATCAAAAAAGTAGAGGACAATCAATGCTGATGGGGTTGTGGAGAGACTGGGACACTCCTGCATTGCTGGAGGGACTGCAACTTCCTCAGAAGGTTGAAAATAGAAATACCTTATGAACCAGTAATTCCTCTACTTGGTATTTACCCACAAGAAAACGAGTCACAACACCAATGTTCATAGCAGCACTATTTACAATAGCAAAAAGATGGAGACACCCAAAGTGCCCATCAACTGAAGAATGGATAAACAAACTGTGGTTCATACACACAATGGAATATTATGCTACCTTGAAGAATAACAAGGAAGCTGCAAGCTATCACATAACATGGATGAACCTTGAGGACATTATGTTGAGTGAAATTAGTCAGTCACAAAAAGAGAAATACTGCATAGGATCACTACTGTAAAAGACTAAGAAAAAGAACCCACACTATAGGGGGGTGGAATCTTTGCTGGTTGCTGGGATGTGTGGGTAGGGTGAGGGGAGGGAGGGGAAGGTGGACCACTGGGCAGGGATTAGACACAGGATAGTCTGGGTGCTGGGGAGGGGGGCAATATACAAGAAGGGAGAGGTGAATGGAAGAACAAAACAGATGGGAGAACAATTGGGAGGTTTGAATGGACTAAGTGGGACAGAGGTAATTAATGATGTATGCAGAAGCTTGGAACAACAGGGTTCTGGGATACAGAGATTGAGACATGGTTGGAATGGGGAAAAGGGGGGGAATAATGTTAAGATGCTTGGCTGTCTTTTGAATCTTGGTTTTCCTTGCATTATATTATGAAAATGACACTGGAGGGGGAGAGAAAGGAATAGCCAGAAACATCACCATAGAAAGCTTGTAAGTCTATCATTTGCCTGTAACTGATTGGAATACCTATAATGGGGCTACAACCTGCCCAGTAAAGGAGGCTTCCTGCAGAGCCTCTGCATTACCTAAACCTATAGGTGGAAGCCTGAACCACATCCAGATCTTCAGAGACGGGAAATTTCCACTTGAAAGGAGGAGCAGACCAGCCTGAAGAGTCTAGAAGAACAGAAGACACTTCGTGAAAGAAAGACCTACAGGAAAAATACAAAACAATAGAGGCAAACTGACTGTTACTACAAGAACAAGCAAGTTGCTTGCCCAGGAGGCATCAAGGCAAGTGGTCAGGTCCCCTCAGTGCAAACCCCCTTCCAAGACTAAGACTCAATGGGAATACATGCTCTGATTAGTGACCACATTCGCCACCAATAAGGGGAAGTGAGAGAGCAACAGCAATGAAGTGGTGAGCTAAGCCCTACAACGTTCAATAGACTCCTGTGAACCCAGTTGAAGACCTGGTTGGCCAGCAGTGTGGCAAGACCTGGGGACTCTTGGGTCCAGAGTCAGTGACATAGCCACAGAGGACTAGAGTGGAGAGTGAAGCATCCAGCTGATAAGAAGAGAGGGCATATGCACAAGAACACCCATACATGCAGATAATACCCACTTGACCTGGGTTCAATGACTGGATTATCAGAGCTCAACCAGAAGAAAGAAGAGGGAAAAAAAAAAAAAGAGTAATCTGATAAAATTTGATGAGGTTGACCTTCACATATGGATGCAGTAGCTCAAAAGAGGGAATAAATCCTTACCGCAAGAATCATTCCTACCCCTTCCACACACAGAGTAGACATGGATGGGCAATTTTGACATTGGCTACCCAAAATGGGGAGGAGGGGGCTACAAAGGCAAAAAGTGACTGGCTTACAAGCTTTCAAGAGGGAACCTAGATCCAGAGGGTGCAGAGGAAGGTAGACTATCCATTGAGTAGTATCCAATCTGTCTAGGTGGGGCTGATGAAATGAAATGCAATAGTGAATAATTGTTATCAGGACTGATTGTGAGGGTTGGAAATGTATAGGTAGACGTTTATAACAAGGAGGGAAGTGATTAACTTTTCAGTCTAGGAGCGGAGGTCCCAGGGACCATCAACTGATAAGAGCGGAAAGTGAGACCCAACCCAGAGAAGTAGTGACGCCAGAGATGGAGGCAGAGATGATGACGTGGAGAGATGGAGCAGCTGGGAATTTTAGATCCAGAGAGGGAGAGGGGCTGTGTGCTGACGACAGGGGTGCAGGCTTGTAGTGTATACCGTTTAGTAGGTTGATGATGCATGGAAGGGATTGTAACCATGGCAATGAAATGATATATGATAGAATGAATGTAAAACTGATGTTCTCCCGTGTAAACTATTACATAACTCACAATAAAACATTTTTTTAAAAAAGGAACTATCAATAACAGCACAGTAAAAAAAAAAAAAAAAAGAGCTAAAGTGAATAGAGAGAAATACCGTTAACTGATGGTCCATTGAAGGGATTGTAATCATTGTGATGAAACAAGTTGTATGATTTGTTGAATGTAAAACTGATGATCTGCCCTGTAAACTTTTACTCAATCCACAATAAAAATTTAAAGAAAAAACAACAACAACATAAGATTTATGGACTCCTGTATCTTTATGGCTATACTGGGGAAACCTATACAAAAACAAAACTACACATCACAGTCAAAATACAACAGTGAAACACTGCCTGCACATGCTTCTATTTCACATTCAGACACATCCTAATTCCACAGTAGAAGAGTTGACAGTAGTTACCATCATGGGAACCAACTGTGAATATTATGAGAATCACCCAGAAACTGAAAGCATCATTGCTAGTTGAGGAGCTAGAATTGGAGAGGCTTCTTTACTGATAAGTTTCTTCTTATAATTGCACCACCTCAGTAGCAGGAACCAAACTGCAACTCCCTTAGACATTTAAATGGCTAACATATTTTAGCGCTTGAACATCAGCTCTGAGAACACCTAAAATGGTGTTAAGTGAAAATCGGATAACATTTGCTTGACATTGTCATTGGCCTTTCTGTAATGTCAAAGATGGATTTACATAATTATGCTGAAAGCTAAGAAACTACACAGCAGGAGGGTTCCTGGCTGATGTTAGGTTTTAGTCATGCTCCAGCTGTGACTCTTAAGATGAAGAAAATCTTTCAGAAATGAACAGAGTGCAAACTTCCTAAGACACTATAGTAGCAGCTTAATGATAATTTAAATTGCATGCTGATTTCCAAAGTATAATTAAGATAGGTCTGATAAGTAACATTTTGCTTGTTATCAAAAGGGAGAGGAAAACGTCTAGTGATGTTACCTCATAACCTTCTTCTTCATTAAAATTCTTTAATGCTGACCAGATGCTCCATAGAAAGAACCTTTAATGACTGTCACAGTAACAGGTGTGTGTGTATTGTGTAAGGTCTTGTCCAAGTTCACTGAAACAATAAAATATCTCTTTTGAATGTGTCTACAAGGGAAAACTACTGAAACAGGTGAGGCTTCTCTAGTCTCCAATTTTCATCCCTTCCCTGGGGCACTTAATAACTTCTTCCTGACTGTCATGAAAGGAACTGAGACTCCTTAACAACCTAGAGTATCACCTCTATTAGACTGCCAAGAAATCAATATTTTATTATTCTTATTTTTACTTTTAGTTCTAAACAACATGTCTCTTCATAGTTTTAAATAATGCAAATATAGTTTAAAATAATACAAAAAAATGTGTTTCTTCAAGTAATAATGAGAAAAATAAAATCTAAACTATTAGAATGAAGCTTTAGCTAAAAGTGAACATTTAGATGTAAGTCAGTTAATGGAAAGACGGAGTCCTCGTGTGTTGCTGTAGGATAAGCAATGGACTGCTAACCCCAAGGTCAGTGGTTCAAACACACCAGTCCCTCCTTGGAAACTTGGTACAGGGTCGCTATGAATCGGAACCAACTTGATGGCACTTAACAACAACAATGGAGAGACATATTTCTTAGGACAGCAGGCTCACTTGACACTTCTGAAATCATAAAACTTAGATCAACAATGCAATCAGCTTTCCAAAGGGATGTTTTCATGTAGACCTAACAGCACATTGCACATTGAGATCCCATGGCATATGCTTTACATTCTCTGATCAACAGAATTTCTAGACAACTTCTGGGTTTCACTAAGACATTTATAAATATCTAGGATTACTTGCTGTGGGGAGTGGGAAGCAAAGATGAAACCTAACCTTTCTGATAACTTAGGCACCTTGGTAGTACCATGGTTAAAGTGCATGGCTGCTAACCAAAAGGTGGGCAGCTGGAACTCACCAGCCTCTCCTCTGGAGAAAGATGTGGCAGTCTATTCCCAAGATCATAGAAGAATTGATGCCTTTGAATTTTGGTGTTGGAGGAGAATACTAAAAGTGCCATGGACTGCCAAAACAACCAATAGATCTGTTTTGGAAGAAGTGCAGCCAGCGTGCTCCTTGGAGGCCAAGAGGGCTAAACTTCGTCTCTCATACTTTGGACATATTGTCAAGAGAGAACAGTTGTTGGAGAAGGATGTCATGCTGGGTAAGGTGGAGGGTCAGAGAAAAAGAGGAAGACCCCCAACGAGATGGATCGGCCAGGTGGCATCATTGATGGACTCAAGTGTGGCAGTGGTAGTGAGGTTGGCCCAGGATCGGACATTGTTTTGTTTTGCTGTGCATGGGGTAGCTATGAGTCCGTTCCGACTCGATGGCACCTGACAACACAACAACATTCCAATAAACATTACAGCCTTGAAAACCCTGTGTTATAATTCTATTCTCTCCTGTAGGTTCTCTGTGAGTCAGAATTAACTGGAAGGCAGTGGGTTTGGTTTGGCTTGGTTTAGTTTGGTTTGTTAGCTTACACAGTTTATCTGGCAAAAAAAAATGTATTTCTTTGGTTTTTCTGCTTACAAAACACTATCAAGCAGAATCTGCATATGTAATTTACCTCTGTCCATGTTATCCTGCTCTGTATAGAGTTAACTTTTTTTCTTACCCCAGATGTTGAATGCTGCAGAGCAGACCTTCCAACTTATTTCTCTTTTGAACTGAAGCTTGAAACTTGTGCATTTTGCTAAAGAGCAATTCACTTTGGAACAGCCTATATAAACAAATATTAAACAGATTGGATTTATTCAGAACTTATGATTTCTGTAAAGGCTAAGAAGACAAATGACAGTCTTCTGTAAAGGAAAAAATAGCAGCAGAAACAAAAGCCACAACAATAATAATCAGTTAAAACAGATTATTATTGTTAGCACATTGCACATCCACAGCACTTTACAGTTTATAAAAGCCTGTATACAACCATACCTCATTTGATACTCAGACCAACACTGTGGGATAGGTGTTTGTTAATATAGGCATCTGAAAGATGAATAAATTCAGGCATGAAAAGAATAAGTGACTTACCCAAGGTTGGTATGCATAAAAATCAGTTGCCTTTTGTGCTAGATAAATGAGGAAAGGAGATATCTGAAGAACTCACAATTCTGTTTCCTGAGTGCTGATTGACAGGAAAATATCTCAGTAATGTGCAGCAAGCTCGTCTTTATTTCAAAGAATGTTTTCAGTATGCTAAATACCATGGCCGCTGTGAAAAGGAAGCAGACACAAGTTGCTCTGTAAAATCGATATGATGTAGAGTTGATAGATAAAGTTTGATTCTGAGCTAATGTTTAACATTATCTACCAAATACTCAATGTGCAGTGTGACTTAAGTACCTCAAAATATCTTGATTAAAGTGTGAATTTTGGGGGAAATTCATGATTGTTTATTTCCTGATAAACTTGGTAAATTAAATTCTGCCCCTCAGGCAAGTCAGGAAATAATATTTTTTTTTTTATGACTTGGTTTTTATTAACTATCAGCCTGCCTATCTAACAAATATTAAACATCAGACTGTTGTTGAATATTCACTGTGAGATACACCTCTCAAAGCTGAGAAATTCTGTGACATCTATTAAGATTCATTTCCAAGATCTAACATAGCCATGTTTCTCAGTCTCTTTGGAGTCTAACAACAAGTACTAATTAACAAGAACATTGGATATCTGCTCTTCCTTTTCCTGCAGGCTTCTTTATCCAAAAAGTAAAAGTAAAATAAAATGGAAGTTTTACTATATTCTATAAAGAAAATCTCTCAAAAATAATGAATGGGACATGGAGAGATGGAGCAGCTGGGGACTTTAGATCCAGAGAGAAAGAGGGGCTGTTTGCTGATGAACAGGGTGCAGGCTTGTAGTGTATACCCTTTGGTTGGTTGAAGATGTGTGGATGGGATTGTAACCATGGCAATGAAACTATATATACAACAGAATGAATGTAAAACTAATGTTCTCCCATGTAAACTATCATATAATTCACAATAAAACATTAAAATAATAATAATAATAAATGGGAAGTTTAAAGCATTTGTAGAAACATTTTGCTTTTCTTAGAGATATGTTTGAGGTAACATGATATTCTGTATTTTAAAAGTTACTTCTATAGGAAAAAAAAAAAAGGTTTTTTTTCTTTTGAAAAATAGCTACTAAACCTGGCAGATGAAATGTGTTTATGTGAAAATCTGCACTTTGAAGAAGGTAATTACTACTTTTATATGTTTCCATTGCCACCATTCAATTCTCATCTTAATAGTATAAAAGAAAAACAGGTTTAAATAATGCAATGCTTATTAGAGTATAACTATGGACCTAATTGTCCCTTTTTAACTCAGAGAGGTAATTGGTAATGTCTTCTGTGTAAGTGGGTTAAAGAATGTGCCACAAAACAATTATAACTAAAAACTTACATTTTGAAAATTGCAACCTTATCTTCATTGTCTTTCAGTAACACAAAAGCTGCCTATCACTCTGCACTTTCTTTACAAGATCTGTTATAGTAATATGTGCACAGCAGTGAAAACAAATATACTCAGTGCACTGAATTCTACCAGAGTAGATCAGTGTTCTATATCAGCACTCTGTAATACTCACATACTCAGGTTGCATCAAACAAAGCACAGGATAGATGAAAACTGCAAAACAAAAGCCAACTGGTTATTTGGCTATCAAATAGACTCTAAGATAACCCCTAGTTGTTTTTGTTTTGTTTTGTTTTGTTTTAGTGGAATTTAGCTTCCTCTTGAACTGAAAAAAACTGATTAGGAAGTTGCATAGCCTGAATGTCCTAGAAGATTCTCAGAAATCTTTGTAGGTGACCTTTTCTAAACACTTCTAAAAATGTTTCTACCTAACACTGCAAGTTTCTTCCTCCTTCCAATTTAGAAAATGCCAAACATATTCCAAAATATATGGTAGAGATGGAAGAAATTTCAGTTAAATTTGCTTAATGATTATAAACATCCATATTAAAAATACTATGTTGATTTCTGTATGATGGTGGTGTGACTTGGATTTGGTTCTGACTCATAGCAACCCTGAGTAGGGTTTCCGATGCTGTAAACCTTTACAGGAACAAAAAGCCTCATCTTTCTCCAGCGGAATAGCTGGTAGTTTGGAACTGCTGACCTTGAAGTTAGTAGCCCAACTTGCAACCACTGTATTATATGTGATTGTTCTAACTATGAAAGTGAAAAACACGTTTCCTTTTTTACTAAATACTGCCAAATAGTAGTTTGGTTAATTATGTTTATTTGATTGGTTATGTCTTTTTCCAGAGTAACTAATCAAACATCCATTTTATAAACCCTCTATGTATGAATACCAGAATATCCCTGATATGCACACTTTCTATCTCATGCAATCAGTTTTCAGTATATTTGTTTATGTTATACTGACATCTATGGACTCCATAAGAGAAATTCAGCCTTTTAGAAAAATTATTTTAACTTCTTCCAGGCCACTTAAATTTGGACTCAATTACATATGGTGTCCTAGTGGGCACTGTAGGATACGTACTGAATTGTTCACCTCAAGATTGGTAGTTCAAACCCACCAGCTGCTCCTTGGAAAACCTGTGCAAGGTCAGTATGAATCAGAATCAACTAGATAGCACTTAACAACAACAAAACATATAGAATATAAATCCCCAATTCTAATATGTGTGAGCCACTAGTTGATATCTAAACCTTACCAAATAGATCAGAGTCATTACAAAGCTCTTCTCCCTATCTACAAGTAAGACTTAGAGAAGCGATGAGTGAGTTTCCATTAAGAAAAAAGTGGGATCTTCCCTCTAATGAAGACAGTAAGGCAATAAGAGGGAGGGGTTCTGTCAGTGCATATCTAATTGATTGTGGGATTCATTCAATAATACAATTATTGAAGTTACTATGTGCTGAGCACTGCAATAAGAATATAAAAATACACCTAAAAATATAATAAGGAATAAATAAAAATTAGGAGTCCTGGTATGGCACTGTGGGATAAAACACTAGACCACAAGGTTTGTTTGAACCACAAGGTTGGTAGTTCAAACTCACTAGCCACTCCTTGGAAACCCTATACAGAGTTGCTATGAGTCAGTACTGACTAAATACCCTTAACAACAACAACAAATAAAACTGCCATTGCCCTCAAGGAATTCATAGTCTAATGAAGGAGACAGAAAAATAAACTAGGCAATTTACAATAGTGATACAGTGTCTTTGTTATAATAAGTAAGTACTACCTCAATGTTTTAGTGACTTAACTCAGCAAATATTTTTTGCTCATTCATATCAAAGTACAATGTGACTAGCAGGAGGAAGAGGAATGTCTGCTCTCTCCAGTCATTCAGGGACTTGGACTCCTTCCATTTTATAATGCCAGTATTTGCAACACATAATATCTAAGATCATTATGGAGGGGAATGAGTGAGAATGTGAAGAAAACACATCCACTCTTACCTCTCTCAGTGCAGAAGATACATCATTTGTGTTCATATTTCACTGGGAAGAAACATACATTCCCACTTAGACAAGGAGAGACTAGGAAAAGTAGTTTAGCTGTGTTCCTAAGAAAAGGAAGCAGGCTTAGTGAATAACTACTGATAAGTAGATGTACCTGATAGTGACTAGATAACTCATTAACTAGAGGTAAGCAGAAGTAGCTAGAGAAAGCCGAAGTGGTGATGGTAACTGTGTGCCATCAAGTAGATTCCTACTAATAGTGACCCTATGGGGTTTCTGAGGCTATACATTTTTACAGAAGCAGAAAGACTTATGTTTCTTCCATGGAGCAAATGGTAGATTCGAACTGCTGACCTTGTTGTTATCAGCCCAGCTCATAATCTACTAAGCTATGAATTCCTTAGAGGAAACCAAGAAGCCCCCAAAAGCACAAGTCTCTAAATTTGAACTTATTTTTTTGTTAGAATAACAACTGAGAGCTATAGAAAACCAGAAACAAACAGAGAAAAGCAAGCTAACTAGCAACTAAATAACTAATAACTAGTAAACTAAGTTAGCTGGAATAAGCCAAGAGACTCAGAAAGTTACTTATCAACACAAAATTCTCATTTTTTGCTTGAAGAACTGTTGATAACTAGATATACTTAAAGACAACTAAGTAAATGTTAACTAGAATGACTAGGTTAGAAAAAGCAAAAATACTAACACGTTGCACTAACACATTTAACTTTTAGTCTTCATTTCTGAATAGTGCACACCTCTGGATTTCCTTATTATAGTAGTAAGGCATCTCTTATTACGATGAGCACTGTTTCATTGCAAATTCTGCCAGCTCCTGCTGCATACTACCTTGATATTGAAAATCAATCTCTTAAATGGATGGGTACATCCAAAATGTCTGTCAAAGCCAAATAGAGTATTATGATTAGCAGCAGCCTTATCAGAACCACGTGACTGGAATGAAAGAAGAATAGTTCCTCAAAGGAAGTGCAGTTGCTGGACAGAAAAAAAAAAAAAAAAAAATATATATATATATCCACTGAAGGGTCCAAGCACTTGTAATTCAATTTTCTGGGCAGAGGAATTCAGATTCAGGCTTCTATTGAGATAATCTCCATGACTTTGAAATAGATTGTAGTCAAGTGCTATCAAGTTGGTTCTGACTCATAGCAACCCTGTATAGGATTTCAAAAGAATGGCTGGTTACATGATTTTAACCACCAACCTTGTGGTTAGCAGTCCAGTGCTTATACTAAAATGCCACACAAGTACTCCTGAAGCAGATTAAAGGTAAATTTATTCCAGGACGTTGCTTGCTAAAAGATATTTGTGCTGTTAGAATATTGATCAAGCAGCCATCTATAATGAAGGCAGCAGTGAGCATGGTTGGGATTGGAAATATAGAAAGGTGAAGGTATAATTTGCTGAGTGATGGAGTATTCTTAATAAGTATGTTATCTGTGTCAATGTAAGCGAAGTCCAACAAGACAATCCACATATATTATTATATCAGGTATAGAAAGTCATTACTCAAAACTTCAGGAATGATATATGAAAGAGAAGTTTGCACTTTTTGAGGAAGTTTTCAAAGAAAGACACTCTAGATCCTGGAGATTGTTTTGGTCTGCAATTGCTGAATTAATAGCCAAGGAACATTTGCCCAAGGATGAATATTGGTGCGTCCTATTTCTGAGAAAATCCAGTTTTAAGAAAACGGATGATATCACAACAGCATATAACACATACACGATCAATTCCAAAAATATGAAGGCCCAGGCACATAACAGTATTGAATATTGTAAATTATATAATACGTATAAAGTGCTTAGCACAATGAGCATGCATCAGGTGTTCAGTCAATGTTTTCCATTATTATTAGTATTTCTATATGCATGGCACTATGCTAATTGTATATATATATAATTTAACAGTAACCATTTATAGGTAAATATTACCTTTATTTCAAATAATCTGTTAAGGTAATAGAAATGATAATTTGCAGAGTTAAAATTTTAAATCTAGGATTAACTCCAAGGTTTTTCCTTTCTTCTACCATTATATCACAGGGAATGATATGGTGCTGTAGAATAAGCACTAGACCACAAAGTCAGTTTGAATTGTAAGATCAGTGGTTCAAACTCACCAGCCACTCCTCAAAAACCCCATACAATATGTCTGAAGTATGAAAGACGAAGTGGCTTCCAAGGAGCACTCTGACTACTTCCAACACAGATCTACTTGTTCTTTTGGCAGTCCATAGTACTTTTAATATTCTCCTCCAACACCATAACTCAAAAGCATCAATTCTTCCTTATTCACTGTCCAGCTTTTGTATGCATATGAGGTTATTGAAAATACCATGGCTTGGGTCAGGCGCACCTTAGTCCTCAAGCTGACATCTTTGATCTTCAACACTTCAAAAAGGTCTTGTGCAGCAGATTTGCCTAATGTTTGATTTCTTGACTGCTGCTTCCATGAATGTTGATAGATAGGCAGGAATAAATAAAAGAATAACTGAAAACCACTCAGCACTGTTGACAGAATATAGGAAGTATTCGATAAATGTATGTGTATATTTATGGCATTTTCTCTATTACTATTGTGGTGATTTTTTCACACTACATGAATTTAGAAGTGTTGCACCTCTGATCAATCTTCTACATCACCTTTATTTTCTTCTGTGTGAGCAGACATTGGAACTGGCACAGCATGGTGCTCTAAAATGGAGAATTTGTGAGAACAGGAAAGAAAGGGTGCATTTTCTGTAGGTGTCACAGTTTCTAGGGGTTATATAAGTATTTTTGTCTCCTGAGACTATGGTCCTGATATTTTCATAGCTTTGTCCCCTGCGTACTTTACAATATTTCTGGATATATAGTAAATTTAATGTAACTATTTCTCATTTTTTAAGGACTATATGAAACTTATTTTTGAGGGAATAATATGAGAAACCAGGAAATTTTGAGTTCTCAATCTATATTATAAAAGCAATGTTTATTATTTGATGCAAAACTAATTATGATCATTTTATTTAGCAGTATTTATTCTTTTACTCAGTGCTACAATAATAAATTATGAAATATTTTTACAATTTAAAAAGTCCCTATACAGGGTAGCTATAAGTAGGAACCAACTTTACAGCACTTAACACCAACAACAATCATATCACATGCCTCCTGTAGAATGCTGTTAATATCTCATGTAACACAGGAAATCTAGACAATTTATCACATTTTTGTGCTTAGTACATGCACAACATAGACCTTAGTTGTTAACATCTGGATTTCTTACAGGATAAGAAATCTGATGTTTAGAAAGTTGAGCTGAAATTTCTGGAGTTCTTCATAGAGTTGATGTTGAGACTTGATCTGTTCAGAATGAGGTGTTCTGTTCACTCAAGCTAGGTTATTAGAGTACACTACATTATTACTAAAGTAGATGAATAATCCCACGCTCATCTACTCTGTAATGAAATACAACGTGGACTTCCTGAAGACCTACGAGCTATTATACAGGATAAAGTGTCTGAACTGTTACTGAAATTGTTTGTATTTAGTCTAGAAGGATATTTTCTCCTCATAATCCTTCCAAATTCACATCTACTTATATGTCTTTCAGACCCATTGTTGCTGTTAGGTGATCAAGTCAGTTCTGACCTTATGCACAACAGAACAAAATACTACTTGGTCCTGTGCCAATCTCACAATCGTTGCTATGCTTGAGCCCATTGCTGCTGTTACTGTGCCAATCCATCTTGTTGGGGATCTCCTTCTTTTTCACTGACTCTCCATTTTACCCGTCTCCAGAGACTGCCATCTCCTGACAAAATGTCTGAAGTTAAGAGACGCTGACCATGTTGGCTTCTAAGAAGATTTCTGGCTGTACTTCATTCAACACAGATTGGTTTGTTCTACTGGCTTCCAGCATCACAGTAACATGCAAGTCACCACCGTCCAACAAACTGACAGACTAGTGGTGGCCTTTCACAGTTAGGCAAGCATAAATACAATTTTAGAAGTCATGAATAGTGATGTCACTGAATATACTACCTACTGCCCTCAAGTTGATTGCAACTCATAGTGACCTTTAAGACAGAGTAGAACCCCCTCCATAGTGTTTCCAAGGCTATAAATCTTTATGAAGCAGACTGCTTCATCATTATTCCATAGAGCTGTTGGTGGATTCAAATCACAGACCTTTTGATTTGCAACCAAACACTTAAACCAGTGCATCACCATGGCTTCTTGTGATATCATTTGTGGTGGTAGTTATGTGCCATGGAGTTGGTTCCCTTTTCACTCTTCTGGTGAAGCTTTTTGATGAACAAAAGTTTTTAATTTTTAGTATGTCCCAATCATCTATTTTGTCTGCTTTTGTTTGTGTAGTTTTCAAAATGTTTGGTAGTCTGTGCATTCCCTGAATTAGTGCCATCACATTTATCCCTATTTTTTCATTGATGGACTTTATAATCCTGGGATTCACATTTAGCTCTTTAATCCATGTTTGTTTGTTTGTTTGTTTGTTTAACTTTTTTTAATGTTTTATTGTGAATTATGTGATAGTTTACATGGGGGAACATAATTTTTACATTCATTCTATCATATATCATCTCATTGCCATGGTTTTATACCTTCTCCATGCATCATCAACCAACCAAAGGGTATACCCTGCAAACCTGCTCCCCATACACCCCGCACCCCGGTTTCAGCACACAGCCCCTCTCACTCTCTGGATCTAAAGCCCCAGCTGCTCCATCACTCCACGTCATAGTCTCTGCCTCCATCTCAGGCATCACTGCTTCTCTTGGTAGGGTCCCGCTCTCTGCTCTTCTCTGTTGATGGTCCTAGGGACCTTTGCTCCTAGACTGGAAAGTTAATCACTACCCTCCTTGCTATAAAATGTCTACCTTTACATTTCCAACTCTCACAATCAGTCCTGATAACAATTATTCACTGTTGGAGAGAACAAACAAGATAGGGGATCAGGTGGCCATCTAGCAAAGAGCTCTGCCAACAACAACACAGAATACCCAACCAAGCAGGCTCAGGGGATGGTCCCAGAACTCTGAACCACATATAAAGGGGGAATTTGTGGCAGAAGCAAGAAATCTATTGCTTTCTAGTTCAGGACACTCGGCTGCTCCAGGAGCCGCCATCTTGGGTGAGACCACGTGGGGGAAGGATCAGAGCGGCCACAGACACCTGGCAGAACAAAAGAGCTAA
>NW_006408773.1:561820-591356 GCF_000296735.1 Chrysochloris asiatica | reverse complement strand
GGGATGTTGGGGGTGGGGGAGGGGAGGGAGGGGAAGGTAGAGCACAGGGCAGGGATTAGACACAGGATAGTTTGGGTGCTGGGAAGGGGGGCAATATACAAGAAGGGAGAGGGGAATGGAAGAACAAAGCAGATGGGAGAACAATTAGGCAGGTGTGAATGGGCTAAATGGGACAGAGGTAAATAATGACGTATGCACAACCTTGGAACAACAGGGCTCTGGGATACAGAGATTGAGACATGGTTGGAATCGGGGAAAGGGGGGAATAATGTTAAGATGCTTGGCTGTCTTTTGAATCTTGGTTTTCCTTGCATTATATTATAAAAAAAATAGACACTGGTGATGGGTGGGGGGTGGGGAGAAAGGAATAGCCAGAAACATCACCATAGAAAGCTTGTAAGCCAGTCTTCTGCCTATAACTGATTGGAATACCTAAAATGGGGCTACAATATGCCCAGTGAAGGAGGCTTCCTGTGGACCCTCTAAAATACATAAGACTATAGGTGGAAGCCTGAACCACATCCAGATCTCCAGAGATGGGAAATTCCCTCTTGAAAGGATGAGCAGACCAGCCTGGAGTGGCTAGACGAACAGAAGATACTTCTTGAAAGAAACACTTAGAGGAAAAATATAAAACAACATAGGCAGACTGACTGTTATTACAAGAACAAGCAAGTTGCCTGCCCAGGAAACATCAAGGCAAGTGGTCGGGTCCCCTCAGTGCAAACCCACTTCCAAGACTAAACTCAATGAGAATACACGTTCTGATTGGTGACCACACTCGTCACCAATAAGGGGAAGTGAGGGAAAAACAGTAATGAAGCAGCAAACTAAGCCCTACAATGCTCAATAGACTTCTGTGAACCCGGGTGAAGACCTGATTGGCCAGCAGTGTGGCAGGACCTGGGGACTCTTAGGCCCAGAGTCAATGGTATAGTCACAGATGACTAGAGTGGAGAGTGAAGCGTCCAGCTGATAACAAGAGAGGGCCTATGCACAAGAACACCCACACTTGCAAATATGTCAAACTCTGGTTGTTGTCTATTCTTGTTGCTTCTCAGTCCACAGAACTCCCTTTAGGATGTTTTGTAGAACAGGCTTGGCTTTGGCAAAATCCCTTAACTTCTGTTTATCATGGAATGTTTTGATTACACCGTCTCATTTGATTGATAGCTTTGCTGGATAAAAGATTCTTGGTTGGCAAATTTTCTTTCAGGGTTTTATATGTCTCCCCATTGCCTTCTTTCTTGCATGGTTTCTTCTGAGAGATCTGATGTTAATCTGACTTGTTTGCCTTTGTATGTAACACTTCTCTATTCCCTAGCTGCTTTCAGAGGTGTCTCCTTATTTTTGGTTTTGGAGAGATTGATTATGATATGTCTCAGTAATTTTCTTTTAGGGTCTATCCTTCCTGGGGTTCATTGAGCTTCGTGAATGTTTATCTTTTCACTTTTCAGTATGTTAGAGAAATTTTCTTCCAGCACTTCTTCAACCATTACCTCTGTGGACTTGTGTGATTCTTCTTGTTCTGGAATGTGGATAATTTTGAAGTGATTACTCTTCATGTTGTCCAACATGAATCTTAGCCCTTCTTCAGATTTCTTTTATCCTTTTTTCTGTTTGCTCTTCTATCTTAATGGTATTGAGAGATTTGTCTTCCAGCTCACTGGTTCTGCCTTCCATCTTGTCTATTATCCTTCTTTGCCCTCTCAGTGTATTGTCAATTTCTGATATTCTGTTATTGATCATTGGGCCCTCTTTCTGTAGGTTTTCAATTGTTTCCAATGCTGTATATATCTTGTTTGATTGGTTCGGTAGCACTTTCCTGACTTCTTCCTTTTTTTCTCAACTCCATTGAACAGTGTTTTGAAACATTTTATAATCATTTTTCTGAATTTATTTTCAGGTATTTCCAAGGCCTACCTTCCTTCCAGAATGTAGTCCTGGTCTACCTCTACATCATTTGTCTCAGACATTTTATCTTGTTTTTGAACATGTGCTCATATGGTCATCTACTTCTGCTTCTTGGACATGTTTAGTGTTTATTTGTAACCTTAATACTTAAGTGAGTGTGTATTTTGGTATTTTTTATGCTTTCTGATCAGTTTCAGGTAGATGTGATCAGGATGTGGGCTTCTCTTTTCACTATTTTATTGCTTAACTCAGAGTAATTTTCATATTTTTTGTCTGCCTCCCTGGTATATGGCAGTTGGTGTTGTTTCTTGCCTGGTTTTTGGTGTTTTATAGAGTGTGATTGCAGCTTGTCTATATGACAGCATATAGGGTAATTCTTGGGTAATAAGGGGAAAGAAAGAGTCCCTCAAAGGTAGAAGGGGGAGCATAAAACAACAAAACAGCAACAGAAGAAAAAAAAAAGAAAGAAAGAGAACAACAACAAAGAAATATTAGACTGGATACTTTAGTCTATAATTGCAGAAAAGGGAAAACAGGGAGAAAGACAAAGAATATATATTTGTAGCCTAATATGTGTAAAACTTTAATGTATTCTTTCCACTTCTTCCCTTCAACGCTGCCTGAGAGATTTCAGGATGTCATTATTGTTTGCTATGCCATACCTCAGGATTTAATTTAATTTTTGGCCAGTTATTATTATTATTTAATTTCTATGATTTTTATTATTTATTGTCAAACTTCCACATGCATATGAGGCAATGGAAGATACCATTGCTTAATTCAGGTGCACCTTAGTCCTCAAAGTGACAGTTTTGCTATTTGACACATTAAACAGATCTTTTGCAGCAGATTTGTTTAATGCATTGATTGCTTGATTTCTTTTTATTTTTTTTAATGTTTTATTGTGAATTATGTGATAGTTTACATGGGAAAACATTAGTTTCACATTCATCTTATTGTTTCATTGCCATGGTTACAATCCCCTCCTTGCATCATCCACCAACCAAAGGGTATACCCTACAAGCATGCCCCCCAGACGTCAGAACACAGCCCCTCTCCCTCCCTGGGTCTAAAGTCCCCAGCTGCTCCATCTATCCATGTCATTGTATCTGCCTCCTTCTCTGGGTAGGGTCCCTCTCACCACTCTTCTCCCTTGAAGATCCCAGTTACCTCTGCTCCTAGACTTCAAATTTAATCACTCCTCTCCTTGCCACAAAATGTCAACCTTTACATTTCCAACCCTCACAATCAGTTCTGATAACAATTATTCACTATTGTGTCACAAGAGACCTATCCGCATTTCCTTTCATCAGCCCCACCAGGCCATATTGGATACTACTCAGTGGAGATTCTGCCTTCCTCCGCAACCTCTGGATCTAGGTTCCCTCTTGAAAGCTTATAAGCCAGTCACTCCCCACTTTGGGTAGCCAATGTCCAAGTTGCCCATCCCTGTCTACTCTGTATACAGAGGGGCTGGGAATGATCCTCACTGTAAAGATTTGTTCCCTCTTTTGAGCTACTGCATCCATAGGTGTAGGTAAAGTTCATCAAATTGAATCAGATTACTCTTTTGTTCCTCTTCTTTCTTCTTTTAGTTGAGCTCTAATCATCCAGTCTTTGAAGCCAGGTCAAGTGGGTATTATCTGCAAGTTGGGTGTTATTGTGCATATGCCCTCTATTTTTACCAGCTGGACGCTTCACTCTAGTTTTCTGTGGCTATGTCACTGACTCTGGGCCAAAGAGTCCCCAGGTCTTGCCACATTGCTGGCCAATAGGTCTCCACCCTGGTTCACAGGAGGCTATTGAACGTTGTAGGGTTTAGCTCACAACTTCATTGCTATTTTTCCCCTCACTTCTTCTTACCAGTAATGAATGTGGTCAACAATCAGAGTGTGTATTCCCATTGAGTCTTAGTCTTGGAAGGGGTTTGCTCTGAGGGGACCCGACCACTTGCCATGATGACTCCTGGGAGAGCAACTTGCTTGTTCTTGTAGTAATCAGTCAGTCTGCCATTATTGTTTTGTATTTTTCCTGTCGGTCATTGTTTCAAAAAGTATCTTTTGTTCTTCTAGCTGCTCCAGGCTAGTCTGCCCATTATTTCAATCAGAAATTTCCAATCTCTGAAGAGTCTGGATGCTGTTCAGTATTTCACCTACAGTCTTATGTAATGCAGAAGCTCCACAGGAAGCCTCCTTCACTGGGCAGGTTGTCGCCCTGGTATTCCAATCAGTTATAGGCTGAAGACAGGCATACAAGCTTTCTATGGTGATATTTCTGGCTATTCCTATCTCTCCCCCTCAAGTGTCTAACTTATAATTGTTTGTAAGGGAAACCAAGATTCAAAAGACAGCCAAGCACGTTAACATTAATTCCCCCCTTTTCCCCATTCCAACCATGTCTCAATCTCTGTATCCTAGAACCCTGTTTTTTTCCAACGTTGTACATATATCATTATTAACCTCTATCCCACTTAGCCCATGCAAACCTACCTAATTGTTCTCCAATCTGCTTTGTTTTTCCATTCCTCTAGCCCTTCTTTTATATTGCCCCCCTCCCCAGCACCCAAAATATGCTATGCCTATTCCCTGCCTTGTGCTCCACCTTCTCCTCTCTCCCCTCACCCCACCTCCCAAATTCCAGCAACCAGCAAAGGATCTCCCCAACCCCTTTGTATGTGTTATTTTTCTTGGTCTTTTGCAGTAGTGGTCCTGTGCAGTATTTTTCCTTTTGTGACTAATTTCACTCAATATAATATCCTCAAGGTTCATTGATGTTAAGTGGTGGCTTGCAGCTTCCCTGTTATTTTTTAAGGTAGTAAAGTATTCCATTGTGTGTATGTCCCACAGTTTGTTTATCCCTTCTTCAGTTGATGGGCACTTTGGCTGTCTTCATCTTTTTGCTATTGTAAATAGTGCTGCTATGAACATTGGTGTGCATAGATCTACTCATTTTATGGCTTATATTACTTGTGGGTAACCAAGTAGAAGAATTGCTGGCTCATAAGTTATTTCTATTTCCAACCTTCTGAGGAAGTGCCATATTGCTTTCCAGAGAGGTTGGACCAATTTGCAGTCCCACCAGCAATGCAGGAGTGCCCCCAGTCTCTCCACATCCCCATCAGCATTTATTGTCCTCTACTTTTTTGATCTTGGCTGTTACTGCGGTGTGAGATGATATCTCATTGTTGTTTTGATTTTCATCTCTAATTTCTAGTGATCATGAACATTTCTTCATATGTTTGTTGGCTGCCTGGATCTCCTCCTTGCTGAAGTGTCTGTTCATATCCTGTGTCCACTTTTTAATTGGGTTATTTGTCTTTTTCTTGTAGAACTGTTGTAGTTTCCTGTATATTTTAGAAATAAGTTCCTTGTCTGATGTGTCATTGCAAAAGATTATTTCCCATTCTGTGGGTTCCTTTTTACTCTTCTGGTAAAGTCTTTTGATGCACATAAGTTTTTAATTTTTTGTGTGTCCCACTCATCTATTCTGTTTGTGTAGTTTTCAAAATATTTGGTAGTCTGTGTATTCCTTGAATTAGTGCCCTCACATTTGTCCCTATTTTTTCATTGATGGCCTTCATAATTCTGGGATTCACATTTAGGTCCTTAATCCATGTTGAGTTGGTTTTTGTATAAGGTGTGAGGTGAAGGTCTTGTTTCAATCTTTTGCATATAGCCTTCTGGTTCTGTCAGCACCATCTGTTGAAGAGATTATCACCTCCCCATGTGATATATTTAGGTGTTTTTTTCAAAAATCAGTTGGCTGTATGTAGATGGGTTAATTTCTGGATTCTCAATTCTGTTCCTTTGATCTATGCATTTTTCATTGTACCAATACCAAGCTGTTTTGACCATTGTAGCCATGTAGTAGATTTTGAAGTCGGGGATTGAGAGGTTTCCAACCTTATTCTATTTCTTTGCTTATCCTGGATCTCTTTCTTTTCCATATAAAGATTATAATTGTTTTTTCCATTTCTTTGAAGAATGATGTTGAAATCTGGATTGGGATTGCATTATATGTGTAAATTGCTTTGGGCAGTATTGACACTTTCACAATGTTAAGTCTTCCTTTCCAGGAGCATGGTACATTCTTCCATATTTGTAAGTCTCTTTTAGTTTCTTGTAGTAGTGTTTTGTAGTTTTCTTTATCTAAGTCATTTGTTTCTCTGGTTACATTTATTCGTAGATTTTTCATCCTTTGGGTGGCTATTGTAAATGGTATTGTTTTCCTAATGTCCTTTTCAGCACTGTAGTTTTTGGTATACAATAAATCAACTGATTTTTGTATGTTGATCTTATATCCTGCCACTTTGCTGAATCTTCCAATAAAGTCTAGTAGCTTTTTAACAGAGTCTTTGGGGTTTTCTACGAATAGAGTCATATCATCTGCAAATAGAGAGAGTTTTACTTCTTCTTTGCCAGTTTGTTGTTGTTGTTGTTGTTATGTGCCGTGGACTTGGTCCTGACTCATAGAGACCCTGTACAGGGTTTCTGAGGCTGTTAATCTTTACGGGAACAGAAAGCCTCATCTCTCCCACGAAACAGCTGGTAGTTTCGAACTGCTGACCTTACGGCTCACAGTCCAATTTGTAACCACTATGTTAAATTTCCCTGTCTTGCCATAGAGCTCTTGCTAAGACTTCCAGTACAATATTGAATAGGAGTGGTGACAAAGGGCATCTTTGTCTGTTTTCTGTTCACAGAGGGAAGGCTTTTCATTTCTCTCCATTGAGAGTAATGTAAGTTGTTGTTTTTGTATATATGCTCTTAATTATGCTGAGGAATTTCCCTTCAATTCCTATTTTATTGAGTGTTTTTATCAGGAATGGATGTTGGATTTTGTCAAATTCCTTTTCTGCATCAATTGATATGATCATGTGGTTCTTTTCTTTTTTCTTATTTATATGGTGGATAACATTGATTGTTTTTCTAATGTTGAACCATCCTTGCCTCCCTGATATGAATCCTACTTTATCTGTGTGCATGTGTGGCAGAAGAACCCACCAGTGGTAAGGGTGGGGGCTGTCCACTTTTTCATGCACCCCCTATAATCACCAGAATGGAGATGTGCAAACAGTGAGGGACCAATGAACAGATACCAAAAAAAAGAAAATCAGAACAGAGCAAAATCAACAAAGTGTATTGTCCACCTTTCTCCGAGGTTCTCCGGTGATTTTCCATGTTGTGTCTGCTCCCCTGCTTTGTCTTTCCAATTGGTCTCACCCAAGTTGTTGGCTCTGAGCTTCGGGGCCTGGCAGATTCAAAAGTATGTGACTTCCTACTTTTGCTACATGTTCCACTGCTAAAAGCCTTCAAACCTTTGAAGTATTCTTTTCTATGTGGTTGCTAGTTTTGGAGCACTACCCTGAATCTGCTTTGGCTGGTATTTTGTGATATTTTTGATGGTGAACCTCACTGCACCTGCACCCTAGCCACCATCAAGCCTGCCTCCCTGCTACTTTTTTATCCTGAGGGAGAAAGTAGAAAATATAGTGGTCAAATTATTTAGAAAACAGTAATTTAAATATTTAGCCATTTTATTATTTTTTACAGAAATTCTCAGAAACCTTACTATACTCATATATGCTATGAATCTTTAGGAGAAGCATGTAATATGAGCTGTTTGCAGCCTGTATTTCACAACGATTGTTTTGCTTCTCATTGAGGACTCCCACTTATAGAAAGTCAATATGTGTCTTGGAAATGCAAATTGTGAAATGTTGGCGTGAACTAGGACAGAAATAGATATGATGTGAATCCATCAGTATCTCTACTGGAAGAACAGGGCACTGACAACCAACCCCAAAGTTAAGACAACCAAGAGAAAGCTTGATAGGAGCCCCATCCCCAAAAGAAAGTATGTAGGACAAGAGTTTTTGAAATTCAGGAAGCAGTGTGTGTGAAGCAGGTTCTTTGAACTCTGGACCCATCAGGGCTAGACATTCTCCCCTGCTGTGCATTGCTGTGTTCAATATTTAACACAGGACTTCTTTGGTTCTCTGAGTACCTCCTTTCCTCTTGCTAGGCCAGAAGCTCTCTTCTACAATCCAGTATTTATTGCATTAAACCTTGATCTCTTGACTTCTTTTTGTCAAATTCCTCTCCCTATGTCATTAAATAATAAATTATGACTAGCAAATAAAATCATACATATTTAATATGTCATTACATTACATACACTCAGTAAATTTTAGTTCCTAAAATTAAAAAAAAAAAAAAACAAAGTCTACCACCTATTCTGTGCTTTGGGGACCTGGTGTGGCACTGTAGGATAAGCACTGGACTGCAAGGTTGGTTTCAAGCTCACCAGTGGCACCTTGGAAACTATACAGGGTCGCTATGAGTCAGAACTGACTGGAAGGCGCTTTAACAACAACAACAATTCTGGGCTTTTACTTTTCTTTTTCCATCTTTTAATATTATTTGGAAATACTTTAACTATACACTTGAATTACCCTTATTTTGAAAACTAAAATAGCTACCCTAAAACCATTGTTTTGAGATACTCTTTAAACTTTAAACTAAAATTATTCCCCGTCTTATTCTTTAAACTATTTGCATAAACCTGGGGACATTTGTTTTAAAGAATAAGTTGGGAGATATTTATTTGCATAACTAGTAAAGAATGTCTGCCATAAATAATGTAATAGTTTGGCTTAACTATAATAGCTCATCTTAACTTGTAACTAATGTGTGCCATAAGCATTGTGTTCTTTTAAGATCTATCTATATGGAACCGTATTGACAATGACAACTCAAAAAATTAGAAAGGAAACATAGAGGGCAGTGACTTTATCTTAATAGGAGAGAGGCTATTCAAAAAAAGAAGGTATAAATCGGTGCACAACCGTCAAAATCAATGTTATTTAAATATACAAGTAGAAATTGTTCAATTGGTATATATTGTCAACAACAAATAAAAGAATATCAAAATTGTCTCCAATATTATAGCAATTTCCATGAAAAAAAATCCACTCTTCCATATAAATATAGAAAGAGCAATTTCTCCTTAAATGAATTTTGCCATCTTTCTAGAACTTACATAGAAATGAAGTAACTCGTTCATTCACTGTGCTAAAATTCATCTTGTCAATATGCTCAAAGATGTTCACTGCCAGCTTCCAGAAGAAAAGCAAATTTACCATAAAGTAAAATGTTACAAAATATCATAAATGAATTATTAAATAAAGACATGATTAAACGTGAACAAAGATAGGGTAAAGTAACTTATTCTGTGTTCTGCTACTGCAGAGTTAGAGTCTATCCTTATGTGAAATGTTCATGTTTCTATCATGGAACTTTACATTAATTTTGATATGTAATAACATTGTTGTTGTTGTTGTGAAGTGCGGTCGAGTCGGTTCCGACCCATAGCGACCCTGTACAGGGTTTCCGAGGGTGTAAATCTTTACGGGAGTAGAAAGCCTCATCTTTCTCCCATGGAGCGGCTGGTAGTTTCGAACCGCTGACCTTAAGGTTCACAGCCCGATTCGTAACCACTACGCTACCAGAGCTACATTATAATATTATATTGATTATGGAATTTTATTTGTATCACCTCAAATTTTACACCTGTATCAAAATTTATTATCAGCTGTTATTAGATCTATCTAAGTAAAAATGCTTCTGATAAAAAATGTATATAACTTAATAAAAATGTTTATCTCCTTTCTTCTTGGACTTCTTAGAAGGTCTCTCCCTCATAGAATTATATACATAACCATAAAACAACAATGTTCTACGTAAAGATACATGAACAGGTATGTAGGCTGAACAGATATGGGAAGAAGAGTGGGCGTATACTCACAAATATATAAAGGTTTGGAAGAGGGTATTTGTATATGTGTACATGTGTTTGCTGCAAAACCACTTACAAGTGTGGTGGAGAATACAGGAGGCACAATTATGAAGAATTCTTAGACTTTGCCAAACATCTTGAGGCCCAGGACCATAGTCTCAGGGGACACCATGGTCTATTGGCATAAAATAGTCCTCATAGACAATGTTCTAAATGCTACTTTGGTAAGTATCAAGGTTTGGTAAGTAAAATCTCATGTGCAGTCTAAGGTACAATTAATGGTCTCTTCATGTGAGAAGGAAAGAAGAGTAATGGAAATTGAAGATGCTTGGAATTAGTCCAATGGACTAATGGAACATGTGAATATCTGTCTCCACAACTCTGAGACCAGATGAACTAGATGATGCCCAGCTACCACTACCAACTTCTCTGAAAGGGATCACATTAGAAGGTCCCGGATAAATTGGTAGAAAATGCAGACTTCCTCCTTAAGTACCATCAGTTCTTGACCATATGGTATCTCTTGAAATGGTGGAGCATTGATCAATTCTTTTTGGTACAGTGACTTGGTGTATTCCTTCTATCTTCTTTTGATGCTTTCTACATCATTTAGTATTTTTCTCAGGGAATCCTTCAATATTTCAAGTCAAGACTTGAATTTTTTCTTCAGTCCTTTCAGCTTGAGAAATGCTGAGAGTGTTCTTCCCTTTTGGTTTTCTAACTGAAGGTGTTAGTACATTTCATTATAATACTTTACTGCTCCAGTTGCCCTTTAAAGTTTTCTGTTCAGCTCTTTGCCTCCTCATTTGTTCCATTCACTTTAGCTTCTCTATCCTCAAGGAGCAAGTTTCAGAGTCTCTTCTGACATTCGTTTTGGTCTTTTCTTTCTTTCCTGTTTCTTTAGTAACTTTTTGCTTTCTTCTTCTTGATGTCAACCCCAAACTCTTCTTTGGTCATTTGTGTTTCATGAATCAAATCTGTTCTTAGGATAGTCTCTTCAGGTGGGATATGTTTCAAGGTAATATTTTGGCTCTCATAGAATTATTTAAACAACAAAACAGTATCTATTCCTATATATTGGTGGTGGTGTTGAGTGTCATTGAGTGAGTTTGACTCATAGTGATCCTGTATAGAGTTTTCAAGGAATCCTTGGTGGATTTGAACAGCTGATCTATGGTGAGCAGCTCAGGGCTTATCCTACAGCACTACACCAAGATTCCATATATATAAAATACAACACTTTTCTTCAAGCACATTATGTGCTAAATAGTCTTGAGTGGACTATTTTTGTAATATGCCCATCATTTTTATCATTATTTATTTGGGGCAATTGTTTCTGTGCTCAAAAGAAGAAGGTCCATGGACTAAGAAAGGCTGTGTGCCTGAGGACTGGAGGCACATTTAAATGTGCCCTTTGGACATTTAAATGAATATATATTTTTTGCTTTGTATGCGAACACCAAATATTATAGCTTTGTTCATTTGTGAAAAATCAGATATAAATGGGGAGTCACAGGGAGGAAGTAGGATTGTAATCACAGGGAGGGGATTATAATCATAACAAAAATAATTTTCGAAATTTAAAAGAAAGAAACCCTTGGTACTTAACTTGGGGACTTCCTGAATTCATACTGGATGTTCATTATATGTAACAATGAGAACTTAGAGATATATGAAAAATTTTTAATCAGAAGAAAAATGATACAGCTGCACATAGTTGCAACATCCTAGCCATTATGACTAGATTATGCCAATCCTATTCTGCAGTTCTTGAATTGCCCATTAGTGCAACTAGCATTGTATTCTATAACAGAATAATTGAAATAAACTAGAAAAATGCAGGTTTCCATTTTGATCCAGTCTCATAAAAGTTCACCATCCAATACAACCTAAATTGTGTCTTACATGATATCTGTAACTTGCTTCAGAACACAAGCAGTCTATAAAAGTGACACACCCTCTCTCAATCACTTTTACAGCAAAATGTCAGACCATGAAAATGACTCATTGAATTATAGTTTGTGATCAGGTCAAAATGTTCCCTGAAATAAAACAGTCTTCTGTAGGGACCCTCTGTGTAAAAACAGATGCATTTGAAAGCCCATATGACATAAATGGTTCATTCTGGCCACCCTACTTTCCACATTCAAATGTTTGTGATATATTACTACACTGTTGAAGGTTGCAAGGCAATATGCATGATTTGAGAGGAAACAGTTCATTTACTGACACTACACAGAGAAATAGAAGGAAAAGGCTTTCTTACAAATAAAATAAAATAAAATAAAAGCAGGAATCTAAAACTGCTTTAATAAATCATCCATTTTCCTGTTAGAAAAAGCAATCATGAATATCTGTCAAATACTAATGACAGTCTGTCAATCACACTCCAATAGTGCCCCTCCCTGTTTTCAAGAACTTGTCTTTTTACTGTAAAACAAGCTTATAACTATTTCCAAAGCAACAGAATTATATTGCTGCTATGTGTGACTGAAATGTGTGACAGATTGTTTGTATTGTAATTAAAAGGCCTCAGTTATGATCCTACCAGCTAACACACTCACCTCATTCAATAGAGTCTTGTGTCTACATAATGTCAAACAAATGGTAAGACACTGAACAAATAATGAACTATTTCAGTTGGCTGTGGAGTATCTAAGGTTGTGCCTCAAACAGAGATTGGCAACTTAAAATTATTCTGAGAGGCACAGTTAGGCCTGTCCTATTGCAACATGGTGATGTTAAGGAATTGTCTGGGCTATCCTCCCACGTCCTGTCTTGGTACACAGTACTAAATGTACTGAAATATGTAAATGAAATACTCACCTGTTTTTGTTTATTTGCCCAATTTTAAACATTTCACACTTTTTAAAGAAATCAACTACTCAGATGCCTGCAATATTGTCTTAAATATTCCCCCAGGGAACTCTTGGGAAAGAGCAAATGAAGGGAATTGTTCTAGCTGTCTAGTGACACAGGTCAGGGCTATATTCAAGGCCTGTGGAGAGCTGGAACAGGGAATGAGCTGATGTGCTCAGGGGAGGTGTCATAGAAGAGATGAAATTTGCTTTTTATGAGGGGTTAATACTTGTCCTAGCGTAGTGGTTACGAATCGGGCTGCGAACCTTAAGGTCAGCGGTTCGAAACTACCAGCTGCTCCGCGGGAGAAAGATGAGGCTTTCTACTCCCGTAAGGATTTACACCCTCGGAAACCCTGTACAGGGTCGCTATGGGTCGGAACCGACTCAACGGTACTTAACAACAACAACAATACTTGTCCAGTTCTATTTCTGAATTCATCCTTTCATTCTTCCCTCTTATCTCAAAGCAAGAAGCATGCCAGTCATTGTCCAGTATCAGTCTATGATCTGTGTTTCCTATGTTCATTTTTAGAATTTATTGTCACATTTAGCATAGACAGCTCTACTAATACTGCTAGCATCATGGTATCTACATAGCTGGAGTCCCTGAAGAAAGGGACTTTGTCTTCTACTTTTTAGAATAGTTGTGTAATGCTTGACATTCATTCTCTTCTCATTCCTATTAAATATTCTCTGTCTCTTTCCCTCTCTTCTTATGCACAAGGTATTCTGAATGACAAAACTTGATTCTGCATTCCCTGGCATTCTATCATAAGCTGTCTTCTCTTTCTTAGTCTTTTACATTCCTTAGGAGATATCATTCATTCTCAGGATGTCTAATCTCAACTATGGTCTCTAAGTAGCAGTCTCTAGACCTGATTTTATCTCCAAATTATATTCTTATCTCTCAATATTGACTCAGCATTTGAATAACTTGCTGTGATATCATACTTGTCTACTTGGCATACAAGTAAAATTCTCTATTTCTCTCAACCTGGCTTTTCCTCCCTGATATCCAGATATCTACTGATGAAGTATGACTCGCCAAATTGTCCTAATGTATTCATTTTATTTTAACAAATATTAACTGGGTGCTTGCTCTGAACTAGGCATCCAGCCCAGAAATCTTGCTGGCATCTATACACCTTCTCTCTCATTGTCTATGTTCAATCTACCTTGAAGTTCAATAAGTTCTTCCTTTGAAATACCAACCATTTCCAAACTGTCCTTTTAATTTCTTTTGCCACCCACCCCAGAACTCTCAGGAATCATGATCTTATGCTTGGGTTACTTTAGTCTTTCAGCTGGTCTCCATGCTATTAACCTTCCTTTCGCCAGTAAATTGATTTTCAAACTTTCCTGCACATGAGGTGTGTTGTTGTTGTTAAGTACTGTGGAGTCAGTTGTGACTCATAGCAACCCTGCATAGGGTTTATGAGTCTTCAAATCTTTTGTGGGGGCAGAAAACCTCACCCTTTTCCTACAGAGTGATTGGTGGGATCTAACCACTAACCTTGTGATTCGCAGTCCACTACTTGTCCTATGGAGTCACCATACTTCACTCCCGCATATTAGACATACACAGACTTTTGTTTTCAGTTTATTTTTGTTTTTTACCTTAAGTCTCTGGCTGTATCCCATACCATTAAACTACAATTTCGGTGTGTAGAATTTAGGTATCAATATTTTGTCAAGCATCCAGGTTGAGTCAAGTTCAAGAACTAGTATTCATTCTATTCTACTCATTCTTACCGGACATCTACAAACACTGTGGTATATATAACTTACCTGCCCCAAAACCTTTAATAACTCCCCAATGACCTACTTTCAAGGCTCTTTACAATCTAACTAAACTCTACTTCATTAAATATGTTTTCTCACATCTGTGATTTACTGGAATGTTTTTTCCCTGAAAATCAAAATCTTAGTTATTCTCCAAGGTCCAGCTCATCTAAGAAAAAGCTTTCTCTAAGGCATCTAAACACCACAATCATGTACCCTCTGGGGCATTTATTGCCTACATAGCATTTCTATGTATGTAGCCTACCTGCCTACATACAGTACAAACATATGCATTTTTTGTATTATAGCAATGATTTCTGCTTTTATGTCTCACCTAGTACACTGGTATGAACATTGTTGATATCCAACAAATATGTTCATTGGCTTATGTCATCCTATCTTAAAGGATGTTACAATCAACATATAGCTAGCATTATATGTTTGTGTCATTTTGTAATATTATAAAATTTAGCCACGTACTTAGTGTTTCCTAATTTGTCAGTAGAGGAACTAACAAAAAATTGGACAGCGTCATATTCAGAGGGACTACTTGACTTGAATATCTCATGGGTTTTGCCAGGCATGTAGATATACTGTACTTATGCTTGTATATAACAAGCCCTAGGGAAACTATTAGCAGTTCAACATTTCCTTTTCATGTGGGAATACTAATTCCATTTATCAAGCAAGGACAGAAACATTGTTTCTTTACAGTCTGATCCTCCCTTTTTGGCTCCTCAGGGTCAAGACTTTAATCACTACTGGAGCCAAGGAAGGGAGAAAAAACTCCCACTGACATTCTGACCACTGGGTCAGAAAGTCTGGGTGACAATAGTTAAACATTTATTTGGTTCATTTGTCATTCGAAGCAGTTGTAGTGTAGTGTGAAGAACATGGGACTTAGAGTCAGAGGACCTGGGTTTAAATCTCAGCTCTGTCACTTAATTTTCATGTAACTGTAAGCAAGTTACAGAGTCTCTCTACACCTCAGATTCTTCATCCGTAAAATGGGATCAATAAAAAATAGGATAGTATTTTAGGGGATTGTTAAATATGATAATATATTGACTATGTCTAGCACATAGTATTATTGCTAGCTGTCATCCAGTTGATTCCAATTAATGACAACCTTATGTACAACAGAATGAAATATTGCCAAGTCCTGAATTATTCTCACAACCATCAGTATGACTGAGTCCATCATTGCAACTATTGTGCTAATCTCTCTCACCAAAGGTCTCTGATGTCCTCACTGACCCTTTACGTCACCAAAGATGATATACTCTTTTAGTTATTGGTCCTCCCTGAGGATATGTCCAAAGCAAGTAAGTAGAACAGCATTCTGTAGTGATCCGTAAGTTTTCCATTGGTTCAGTTTTGGACGTTTATTGCTAAGCCCTTCTTCTTCTTAGTCTTTCTTAGCCTGGAAACTTCACTGAAACAAAGTCACAGATGTACGGTGGTAGCACAATAGTAGGCTTGCAATTAACATTAGCAGCTATTGAATAATAGTACTGATGTACATTTTAATATGTTTAACATAATATGCAAATATTTTAATAAAAGATAATCATTCAGTTTCCAAATGAATGCCCCATGCATTTAAAAAAAAAAATCTTTTTATTAGAAAATAATTTGAAACTTCAGAAAAGTTGCAAGAATAAAAATGACATAAAACACTAGTGTATTCTTTACACAGATTTGTCTATTGTTAGCATCATTTGCTTTATTATTTGTATGTATTATCTATCTATCTATCTATCGATCTATCTATCTATCTATCTATCTATCTACCTATCTACCTATATTCTTGAAGCATATAAGAGTACATGCAAGTTGCATATATCATGGCCCTTTAACCCTAAATGTTTTAGTGTACTTTTCCTGGATATAAAGTCATTCTCTTATATGTCCACAATATGGTTAATAATTTCAGTAGTTTTAATATTGCTACTTTCATTAATCTACTGTTTCTTAGTTTTATCAGTTCATACAATGTCCTTAATAACATACTGTTTCCCTCTGTTAAACAACTCTTAGCATGTAACAACCTCAGAAAGCAACAAATAAACTTACTGATAGTGTTTTAACTTGTAATAAGAAATATCTTAGTGAAAACTCTAGTGTCCTCCCAAACAAAATCCATCAAGGATGAAGCATTGCATATAGTTGGTTTGCTTCTTTAGCCTTATTTAATCTGGAACACATCCATAGACTGCTTTTTGGCCTTTTGGTATTGAATGTTCAATAACTTTAAAAATTGAAGCAGGATTCTTTCACAAAGTATAGTGGTTAACAACACCGACTCTGAAGCCAGAACACAGACTCTGAAGTCAGACTGGCAATTGTGGTTATGTGCCATCAAGTCAGTTCTGAGTAACTGTGACCCAGGTACAACAGAAAGAAATACTGCATGGTCATGCACCATCCTCACAATTGTTGTTATGTTTGAGCAAGTTGTTGCTGTCACTATATCAATCCGCCTCATTGGAGGTCTTCCTTTTTTTTTTTTTTTCATAGACCCTCCACTTTACCAAATATGAATTAATTAGCTGCGTGACTGTAAATAAATACTTGATGCCCATGCATTTCAGCTTCTTTATATGAAATAATAGAGTTTATGATGGTATTTACTTCATGAGGATTAAATTAATTGATACACATCAAACACTTGGAACAGTGCCTACTTTTAGGTTTATTAGGTGCCTTCCAGTAAGTTCTGACTCATTGTGACCCTATTGCACAACAGGACGAATCACTGACTGGTCCTGCGCCATCCTCGAAATCTTTGCCATGTTTGAGTCCATTGTTGTAGCCACTTAGTTAATCCATCTCACTGAGGATGTTCTTCTTCACCAACCTTCTACTTTACCAAGCTCTTTGTCTTTTTCCAAGAACTGGTCCCTCCAAAGTACATGAGATGAAGTCTTGTCATTCTCACTTCAAAGCAGCATTCTGGCTGTTAAATCTCCTGATTTGTTATTTGTGTTATGTGCCACCGAGTCAGTTCCAACCCATATGGACCCTGTATAGGGTTTCTGAGGAGCAGCTGGTGAGCTTGAATTGCTGACTTTGTGGTTCAAACTGACTTTGCAGCCCAGTGCATTAACCCACAGCCCCATACCAAGACTCCAATCTTCTGGTTGTTGTTGTTAAGTGCCATCGAGTTAGTTTTGATTCATAGCGACCCTGTATAGGGTTTTCAAGGAGTGGCTGGTGAGCTTGAATGGCCAACCTTGTGGTTCAAACCGACCTTGCAATCCCGTGCATTAACCCACAGAGTCACACCAGGACTCCGTAGTCCCTAGTATATCCAATATTCTTCACCAACACAATAATCCAAATGCATCAATTCTTCCTTAGTCATTGCCAAGCTTTTGCAAGCATATGAAGCAGTTGAAAAGACCATGGCTTGGGTCAGGTGCACCTTATACCTCAAGATGACATCTT
The DNA here is from genome assembly GCF_000296735.1 of Chrysochloris asiatica. Lineage (NCBI taxonomy): Eukaryota > Metazoa > Chordata > Mammalia > Afrosoricida > Chrysochloridae > Chrysochloris > Chrysochloris asiatica. The sequence goes on along the minus strand of NW_006408773.1, from coordinate 573,552 downwards.
TGCTTTTTAACATTTTGTAAGAGTATTTTGCAGCAGATTACCCAATGTGATACATTATTTGATTTACTGAGTGCTGTTTTCATACTTGTAATCATTATGGAAACAGATCACTAGGCTTTTTTTCTGTGGAGCTACTGAATGGATTAGAACTGCCAATCTTTTAATTATCAGCCATCTGTTTAACAGTTGTGCTACCTGGGCTCCTCAGCAATTGAGACTCATAGTGACCCTGTAAAGGGTTTAAGGAGCTGCTGGTGGGTTTGAAATGCTGACCTTGTGGTTCGTTAATCCTACAGCAGTGCTAATCCTACAGCACCACACCAGATTTCCCCTTAAAAAGATATGTTCATTCCCTAATCCCCAGAATGTCTGGATTTTCAGAAAAGAGTCCATACAGATGTAATTAAGTTAAGGATCTTGAGATAATGAGACCATCCTGAACTATCGGGCTGGTCGTTGAATCCAACGATAGGTGCTCTATAAGAGACAGACAGAAGAGAAGAAGGTAATGTAACCAAAGAGGCAATAATTGGCAGGATAAGGTCTCAAGTCAAGGAATGCTGACAGCCACCATAAGCCAGAAGAAGAACAGATTCTTTCTTAAAGCCTAGGAGAGACTGTGGTACTAATAACACCTTGATTTCTGACTTCTAGGTTCCAGAACTGAGAGAAAATAAGTTTCTGTTGATTTAGCCACAAACTTTGTGACACTTTGTTATGGCAGCAACAAGAAACTAATACAAACATACATAATCATTCACAAATTTTAGATTTCATGTTTTTTGTGGACCTTAACTTGAGAAATCCTACATTTGTCCTACTTTCTCATTTTACCATGATTTATTCAGGCAGGGATTACAGCTAGGTACTGAACTAGTGAGGGGGAGGACTAGTTGTGGCAACCCAAAATCCCTAATGTGGTATGAATATGACTGAATTTCAGAACACAGCCATGCAATCTCAGTTTAACAGATCAAGGGGCAAGATTGTAACTTTCTCCCAGCACTTCTGCTTTGTCAAGAGCTCTCCTTTTTCACCTATCCCTAAAACTTGAAAGCCAGAGAAAATAAACATATAGTTACACTGAAATAATATGAACAAAGAACACTTAAAAAAAAAAAAAAGTAAGCAAACCTAACACAATGGGGGAGGGCAATACATGCCATTAATCCAAGTAGGTTAAGGTTTTGAAAACATGACTAATCAAATAAAACTGTACATGCATTTATATTCCCTAAAAAATAAAATTAGCAAGAGAAAGTGACAGTTTGACTATGGTAAAAATAAACTAAACTTGAGGCTAAATTTGGAGAAAGATTATATTTCCCAAACATAATTACCAGAAAACTCTGTGAAGGTCCTGAGCTCATTTGGACTCTTATTTGGGGTATACAAGTGATGTTTACTGAAGAACTTCTATATGCCACACACAATGTTAGGTACACAGATAATATAGGCCCCTTTCCTGCTTTAAAAAAGGATTTCACTGTTCTGTGGTGGATTAGGTCATTTTAAGAACCCTACAGATGCTTTCCATACCCTATGAACTGGAGAACATATGTATTTTTTTTTTATCTTTTTCACTAATATATGTAGGTGTTCTAAAGGCTAGATTTTTCTGTGCATTTCTGGGTATCACATCTATCTAGAAACAATCATTCATAGAGTTTCCCATAGTGTGGTCAAGAGTGAGGAAGGAGAAGGGATGAAGGCTCCAGGATATCTCAGATTCTATTTTTTGCTTATATCTTGCCAACTAGATCCATATTGTCAAGTACATTTCCCTTGCTCTAAAATGACTAGCTCCTCAGACACTTCATGAAGCACTGTATAGAAGCCACACTATGGCACTGCTTCATTCTCAAAATTTAATAAAATACACAGTTCAATTTATGTCACAATATAAATTGGTTTATGGAAGTAGGGTTGGGGAACAGCATATTTAAGTCCAATCAAATGTCAACCTCAGTAATAGAACCCACACCTTGGACCCTTTCCTTCACTTGGGTAAGCAAATTAATGAAGCAGGCAGTATTGGTCATTATTTCACTCTCGTCTTCATGATTTGTTGTTATTAGATGCCATAACAAAATAACACTCTGAAGGATAACACCTCAAGTTGACACCTTGTTATCAGTTAGTACCTTGTTGTTAGATGCGGTTGTGTCCATTAACTCACAGTGACCCCATGTGACAGAGTAGAACTGTTCCATAGGGTTTTCTAGGCTATAAGCTTTACAGGAACAGAGCACTGTATCTTTATCCCACAAAGCCACTGATTGGATTCAAACTTCATTTTCTATCATGCTCCACCTTCTTCCCTTTTCCCACCCCCAATTAAAGTGTTTCTTCTCTTGTGTCATAGTCATATTTTGCTTAGGTATATCTGAGTGTTTCTACTCTGTCACATGGGTTTGTCATGAGTCGAAAATAATTTCAATGGCATTTAACAGCAACTAAGAACTAGCTGATAACAAGGTAGCATCCTGAGATGTTAACCGTCCAAGTGGCATATCAATTTTTGAAGTAGATCTCTTGAAGATCAAAAGGTCATCAAAACCAAAAAGAAGATATAAAGATGGATTAGCATACAATGAGTCACTTGGGCCACTGATTCTGTTCTGTACCATATTCATTTATTCCTTTTCAACTGGCTTATATTAGTACCTACTCTTTGCTTGGTGCTACATATTTTCTTCACACATATCACTTTATTCTTCACAAAAAACTTCATGAAGTATGTGCTGAAATCATAATTTTAAAGAAAAGGAAACTTAAAGACCAGGTAACTGAAGTCGTCCATGGTCAGACAGCAGGATGTGTAAAGATTAGAACTAGTTCCCATGTCTCTCTGATTCTCATACTATTACTCTTTCTTTTATACCACATTGCCTCATTAAACAAAGGTTTAAAAAAATGCTTCCTGTGTGCAAGTTTCTGCTTTGAGTCTTAAGAAATGATGCACAAATGAGTACAGCTTATCCATGGTTAGGATTTTAAAGTCAATTTTCCATTAAATCATATTGTTTAGTCAGTGCCTCAAGGCCAGTCTTGTATCCCCATAATATCTCATAAAGGTTTTACAACAATTCTGTGAAAGTCCCATGCAGAGGGTCACTGATAGTTGAAGAAAAAGGGGACTGACATGGTTGATGAGGTTTTCATTGAGATGCATATTTGTGGCCAAAAATCCTTTTCCTTCTGTAAACAAATTTATTTCCCTCTGGGTGGACAGTTGCCTCCTGTTAACCTATAACATCCTGCTAATATGTGACCCCCCAAAAGTCAGTTGTTTCTCATAATTAAGATGGACTTTCTCTGTTAGAACAGATATCCCTATATTGCTAGGGCTGGTCCTTGCCAATTTTGGGTAATTTCTGTCAGAACTTCAATATGACTATATTTCTGCTCATTTTGTTGTCACGTGCCATGAATTGATTCTGACTCATAGCAACCAATGCACAGCAGAAAGAAACATCCTTGCACCATCCTCACAAATTTTATGTTTGAGCCCATTGCTGCTGCCACTGTGCAATCCATCTCATTGAGGGTCTTCCTCTTTTTCCCTGACCCTCCACTTCATCAAGCATAATGTCCTTCTCCAGGGCCTGTTCCCCCTTGATAACATGTCTGAAGTGTGATAGACAAAGTCTCACCATCCTGGCTTCCAATGAGCATTCTGGCTATACTTCTTCAAACACAGATTTGTTTGTTTTTCTGTCAGTCCATGGTACTTTTAATATTTTTTTTTCCAACAAAATAGCTCAAATCCACCAGTTCTTCTATCGTAGTCTTTATTCACAATACAATTTTCACATGTGTATGAAGCTATTGAAGACATCATGGCTTACATCAGGAGCACTTTAGTCTTCAACCCGACATCTTTGATCTTTGACACTTTAAAGAGTTCTTGTACAGCATATTGGCCTACTGCAATACGTTGTTTGATTTCTTCAGTGCTGCTTCCATGAGTGTTGGATCACTGATCCAAGCAAAATGAAGTCTTTGAAAGCTTCAATCTTTTCTCCATTTACCTTGATGTTATTTATTGGTCCAGTGATGAAGATTTTTGTTGTCTTTACACTGAGGTGCAATCCATACTGAAGGCTGTAGTATTTCATCTTCATCAATGAGTCCTCTTCACTTTCAGCAAACAAAGTTGGATCATCTAAATATTGCAGGTTTTTAATGAGCCTTCGTCTAATTCTGATACAATGTTCTTCTTCATAAAATCCAGCTTCTAAGAGTATTTGCTCAGAATGCAGATTGAATAAGTATCGAAAAATGATGCAACCCTGGCACACATATTTCCTGATTTTAAAGCATTCATTATCCCCTTGTTCTGTTCTAACAACTGCATTTTGGTCTATGCAGCCGTTCCTCATGAGTATATTAAGTGTTATAGAAATGCCATTCTTGGCAATGTTTTCCATATCTTGTCATGATCCACATAACTGAAAGAAGTTGTGTAGTCAATAAAGCACAGATAAACATCTTTCTGGTATTCTCTGGTTTCAGCCAAGATCCATCTAACGTCATCAATGATATCCCTAGTTCCATCTCCTGTTCTGAATTTTGCTTGAATATCCAGTAGTTCCCTATCGTTGTACTATTGCAGCCATTTTTTAAATTATCTTCAGCATGTCATATTAATAATATTGTTTGATGATTTCTGCATTCCATTGGGTTACCTCTCTTTTTTAGAATGGACATAAATATGAATCTGTTCCAATCAGTTGATCTTGGCATACATGATAAAACATGTACATGCTATATCAGTTTGTTAAAATATTTCAATTGTATTTCAGCAATTCCTGAAGCCTTGCTTTTCAACAGTGTGTTAAGTGTAGCTTGGTCTTCTTCCTTCAGTGTCATCGGTTCTTAATCATATGCTACTTCTTAAAATGGCTGAACATTTTAACAGTGACTCTGTACTCTTCTTTCGATGGTTTTTTCATCATCCAATATTTTGCCTATAGAATCAGTTAATATTTCAAATTGAAGCTTGAATTTTTCTTAACCTCCTGCAGCTTGAGATATGCTGACTGTGTTCTTCCCTTTGGGTTTTCTACTCCAAGTCTTTGCACATTTCATTATAATGTTTTACTTTGTCTTCTCAAGTTGCCCTTTTGAAATTTTCTGTTCAGCTATTTGACTTCTTCATTTTCTCCATTTGCTTTACTATCTCTATGCTCAACAGCAAGTTTCAGAATCTCTTTTGACATCTGTTTTGTTCTTTTCTTTCTTTCCTGTCATTTTAATGATCTTCTGCTTTCTTCTTCTATGATATTCTTGATATCATCCCATGACTCTTCTGGACTCTAATGCATCAAATCCGTTCTTGATATGTTCGCTAAACTCAGGTGAGATATATTCAAGGCCATATTTTGGCTCTGTGGACTTGTTTTAATTTTCTTCAGTTTCAGGCTGAACATGCATGTGAGCAATTGATGGTCTGTTACCTAGTCTGCCCCTGACCTTCTTTTAGCTGATGATACTTACCATTTCCACCTTCTTTCATAACAAAATTTGTTAATTTGATTTCTGGGTATTATATCTAGTGAGACCCATGTGTAAGGTCACCTTTTGTAATACTTTAAAAGTGATTTGCAATAATTAAGTTGTTTGTTTTGCAAAACTTTCTCATGTGATCACCAGCATTGATTTCTATCACCAAGGCCATATTTTCCAAATAGTGATCCTTCCTCTTTGTTTCCAACCATCACATTCTAATCACCAGTAATTATTAGTGCATCTTGATGGCATGTTTGATCAATTTAAGACTGAAGAATTTAGTAGAATTTTTCAGTTTCATCATCACTGACTATATCGGTTAGTGCATAATTTAGAATAACAGTGATATTAAGTGGTCTTCCTTGTTATTGTTACTAAGTGCCATGGAGTTGGTTCTGACTTACAGCAACACTCTGTAGGATTTCTAAGGAGGAGCTGGTGGGTTTGAGCCTCCTACCTTGTGGTTAGCAGTCCAATGCTTATCCAGCAGTGCTACACCAGGATTTGTAGGCATATGTATATTATCCTATCACAGATAGCATTGTTTGTTCTTCAAGATAGATCTTGAAATGTTCTTTAAGACAATGAATGCAACATTCAACTCTACAATTTGTTGTTCCTGTATAGTAAACCATCTGATTGTCAGATTAAAAATGCTTAATACCAATCCATTTCAGCTCACTTATGCCTAGAATATCAATCTTTATGCATTCCATTTAAGTTTTTGTAATTTCCATTTTTCCTAGATTAATATTTTGTATTCTATGTTCTGTTTATTCATGGATGTTTGCACCATCATCAAATGAAGGTCCTGAAAGCTTTACTGCCTTCACATCATTATGGACAACTCTACTTTGAGGAGGCAGTTCTTCCCCAGTTGTACGTATTTTGAGTACATTCCTACCTAAGGAGCTCATCTTCCAGCATATATGACAACGTTCTGCTACTAATCATAATGTTTTCATTGACTAAACATTCAGAAGTAGTTTGTCTTTCCTACTTCTTAGTCTGTGTTAGTTTGGACACTCTTCTAAAACCTCTCTACTATGGGTGACCCTGCTGGCATTTAAAATGCCAGTGGCATAACTTCCAGAATCACAGCAACACATAAGCCACCATAGTATGTCAAACTCACCATTGAGTGGTCATAGAACCCCCTAATCCCCTAATACTCTAAAACCTAGTATTGCCCCATATTTTAGATCTTCTGTCTTCTGTAGATTTTTTCTTATCTGTACCTATCAACCTGTTTTCCAAAAGAGATCAAGTCCTTTATATATCAATGTGAATATGTTAGAATACATTTTCCATTCCAGTAACAAATACTTTTAAGGATCTTGGATAAGTAGAAACTGCTGATTGAAAAAGACTTGAGTTCTTTCCCTCAAGGAACTCTTTTACTAGTGAGATGGACAAATAAACACACCATTGTAATACAGCATGGTTAGTTTTATATTCAAGGTATGACCAGAGTACCATGGGGGCCACAGAGCAACAGCTTTCCCACACTTGGAGAGTTGAGGAAGTGTTTCTTAGAAGTGATAGCTAAGCAAAGTCTTTTTATTTATTTATTTATTTATTTTGCAGGGGGGTGTGGATTGTTAAGCTAAATCTTGAAAACAGGTAATAAATAAATGAATGAATAAAAACAGAAGCGATAAGGATCTTTGAGACAGAGCACTATATGATAAGGTGCTGGGGCATGAGCAGTCATGGCAAATTTAGGAAAGTGTAACTATTCTGTGTGGATGGGACACAAGTTATAAGTTGGAAAGAAATGTGAGATGAAGCTAGAAGACATGTGAGACAAGCTCAGGAGTTTGAGTGTGACTTTGAAGGGAATAGGGGATATGGGACTATAATGAAGACTTTTAAATAGAAGAGCAAGAGAGTATCAGATTTCTATTTTAACAAGAAGCCTTTCTGATGTGAATAAGGAACTGAAGGTGTGATTTGAAAAAGATGCAGAGCAGGGAAAGTTAAAGTGATGGAAGCCTAAAAGCAAGATAGTGACAGTAGAAGTAGAACAGAGATTTTAACCAGTTTAGTGATTGATTTGATCTGAGTCAGGAGGAAGGGAGGAACTGTTTTAGGTCTCTTGTGATTCTGGTTTGGGCAATTAGGTAAATGATGGTGTTATTAATGTAGATGGGGAATACATGAAGTGGAATGAGAATGATGGGTAGGGATGGAGAAAGATGATATGTTAATATTTTTGTTTGTTTTCTTTAGATTTTTTTCATTTATTTTATTGTTGTTGAAACTATACATAGCAAAACCAATTCAATGGCTTCAACATATACAATTTAGTAACATGAATTGCATTCTTCTAGTTATGCAATCATTTTCACCCTCATTTTCTCTGTACCATTGAGTTGAAACCAACTGGATGGCACTTAACAACAATAACAACAACAACCCACCCGCTCATAACCGCATTTTATTTATTTACTTTAGTTTGGGTGAAAATGTATAGATAGAATTATTTTCCATTCCATAGGTTATACAAATTGATATTCATGACATTGATTGCAATCCCTACAATATAACAGCAGTCTTTCCATTTCCTCCCTGTGTTTATGATTTCTATTTACCCTTCTTTCCTATCCCTTCCTGCCTTCTAACTTTTATCTCTGGGTAAAAGTTGCATTTTTTTTCATCTTAAATGGTTGATTTTTCTAAGGAGTGTATACCTCCCTGATGCTACTTTTCATTATATATGCCTCTCTATAGGCTGGATGATACTTGAACCATCAGTGTGAATTCAGTTCCAGGAATGAAGAGTGTCTATGTGCCATAGTTTCAGGGGTTGCACCAGTCTTTATCATACCAGTAAGCCTTCTCGTTTTTATTATTTCAGTTTTGTTCCACATTGTTCTCCCATTGTATCCAGGACTTCGTATGTAATCCCTTTCTAGCTGTCAGCTAAGGTAACCAGGCACCATTTATTTCTTCTGGCCACAGGGTCATGGATGCTGGGGTTCACCTGGTCCTTTGAACTAGTTGTTTTTTTACATCTTTGATTTTCTTCACTCTTCTTAGCTCCAGATTTTCATCTGCCTTTTAGGAGCTGTTCCTTTCCTCATTAACATAATAACCCCTAAGGTTCTTATCTATTCTTCTGAGTTTCAGTCTTCAATTTGATCCCATAGACATAGTTAAAGGACTCTTGGTGTAGCACTGTAGGATCAGCATTATACTTCGAACCACAAGTTTGGCAGTTCAAACCTATGAGCTCCTCCTTGGAAACCCTATGCAGGGTTACTGTTAATTGGAAATTACTTGATGGCAAAAGCAAAGATAGTTTAAAAAGCATACTACTTTTTACTCATTGAGCTGAACTATTTTATTCAGTTTAAGATTTCAGGGTGTACACCCCCTCCATACACTGAGTAGACAGGAATGGGCAGCTTGTACATTGGCTACCCAAAATGAGGGGGGGGGGTTACAAAGGCAAGAAGTACAAAGTTTCAAGAGGGAACCTAGATCCAGAGGGCATGAAGGAAGGTAGACTCTCCACTAAGTAGTATCCAATTTGTCTAGGTGGGGCTGATGAAATGAAATGCAATAGTGAATAATTGTTATCAGGACTAATTGTGAGGGTTGGAAATGTAAAGGTAGCTGTTTTGTAGTAAAGAGGGGAGTGATTAACTTTTCAGTCTAGGAGCGGAGTTTCCTGGGACCATCTAGGGAGAAGAGCGGAGAGCGCGGGACCCTACCCAGAGAAGCAGTGATGCCTGAGATGGAGGCAGAGACCATGACATGGATAGATGGAGCAGCTGGGAACTTTAGACCTAGGGAGGGAGACGGGCTGTGTTCTGATGACCGGGGGGGCACGCTTATAGTGTATACCCTTTGGTTGGTTGATGATGCATGGAGGGGATTATAACCATGGCAATGAAATGATATACAATAGGATGAATCTAAAACTAATGTTCCCCCATGTAAACTATCACATAATTCACAATAAAACATTAAAAATTAATAAATAAAATAAAAATTTCAAAAGCCAATGAAACACTTAAAATAAAAAAAAAAGATTTCAGGGTGTAAAGATTAAAGATTTTCAAGTTTTAAAGATTGTCTTAGAGGAGATTGTAATCAGTGAGATGAAACAAAGTATATAATCTTCAATAATGGAAGTCTAGCACCATCCAGTTCTTGTTGCTGGCAAAGTATGCAATTGTTCATGAAGGCAATTAGCCACACATTCAATGTCCTCTATTTTCTAGGTGAATAGAGACAATTCGTGCCTTGGAGGGTGACTTGCAAGTTTTTAAGACCCCAGGCATTGTGCAATGAAATAGGAGAACAGAAAGACAAACAACATTATTAGGACAATTAACGGGGATGTCCCATGACACTTTGACCCTAAAGCTCCAAATGAAGGAAGTAAATCCCATGAAGTGGTTGTACATAGGCAGCCTCAGCAGCTATTTTTTTAGTGTTGTAAATATATTTGTCACAAAACTTTTACCAATTCAAATTTTTACAGGTGAACAATTTAAAGCAAATTGGAAATTGTCAAAAATGAAATGAAATGAAACAAATAAACAGTGGTATCCTAGGCATTAGTGAGCTGAAATGGACTGGTATTGGCCATTTTGTATCTGACAACCACATGGTTAACAATCCTGGGAATCACAAATTGAAGAAGAATGGTGTCACGTTCATCACCAAAAAGATCATTTCAAGATCTAGATTAAAGTTCAACTCTGTCTATGATAGGATAGTATCCAAAGGCCTACAAGGAAGACAAATTAATACTACAACTATTATTCAAATTTAGGCACCAACCACTAAGCCCATTGATGATGAAATTGAAGAATTCTGCCAACTTTTTCAGTTTGAAATTGATCAAGCATGCAATTGAGATGTATTTATAATTACTGGAAATTGGAATGTAATGAATGGATACAAAGAGAATGGATCCATAGTTGGGAAATATGGCCTTGGTGATTGAAATAATGCTGGAGATCACATGATAAAATTTTGCAAGACCAGTTACTTCTTTATTGCAAATACCTTTTTAAACAACATAAAAGATGACTATACACATGGACCTCACCAAATGGAATACACAGAAAACAAAGAAATTACATCTGTGCAGAGACAATTGAAAAGCTCCATATTATCAGCCAGGAACATACTGTGGAAAAGACTATCAATTGCTCATATACAAGTTCAGGCTGAAGCTGAAGAAAATTAAAATAAATTCATGAGAACCAAAATACGATCTTGAACGTAATCCTACCTGAATTTAGTCATCATCTCAAGAACAGACACTTAATACTGAAGACGAGAAGTATTGTGGGATGACATCAAGAGCATCATATAGGATGAAAGCAAAACATCATTAAGAAGATTAGAGACAAGGGAAAGACCAAAATGGATGTCAGAAGAGACTCTGAAATGTGCGTAGAGATGCTAAGTCAAAAGGAAGAAATAAGAAAGTACAAGAGATGAACAAAAATTTTCAAAGGTCAGCTGGAGAAGAAAAAGTCTAATATTCTAATAAAATGTACAGAGACCTGTTGTTAGAAAATCAAAAGGGAAAAAATGCTCTGCATTTCTCAAGCTGAGGAAATTGAAGAAAAAATTCAAGCCTTGGTTATAATTTTGAAGGATTCTATGGACAAAATATTGAATGATGCAAAAAGCATCAAAAGAAGATGGAAGGAATTCACTATACCAAAAAGAAATGGTTGATGTTTAACCATTTTAAGAGGTAGTATTTGACGAAGACCTAATGATACCCAAGGAAGAAGTCCAAGGTGCACTGAAGGCATTGACAAAGAACAAGGCTCTAGGAATTGATGGAATATAAGTTGATATCTTTCAACAAAATCAGGCAGCACTGGAGGCAATCACTCATGCACGTCAAGAATTTTTGAAGACAAGCTACTTGATCAACTGATTGAAAGAGGACCAAATGTGTGCCCATTTCTAGGAGATGTGGCCATCGGAATGTGGAAATCATCAGGCAATATCATTAACACCGCCTGCAAATAAAATTTTGCTAAAGGTGGAGAGAACAAAAAAAGATGACGGATCGGGTGGAACTGCAGTAAAGGAGCTCCGCCAACAACAACACAGAATACCCAACCAAGCAGGCTCAGGGTATGGTCCCAGAACTCTGAACCACATATAAAGGAATATTTAGAAGGTTGGAAAGCTCAGAGCTGGGGGAAATTGTAGCAGAAGCAAGGAATCTATTG
>NW_006408773.1:554516-559170 GCF_000296735.1 Chrysochloris asiatica | reverse complement strand
CTGAATAGCTATCATCTTGTCTGGATGGGTCTGGTGAAAGAAGATGGGATAAGATTTGTAAGATTCAATAGTGAATAACTGTTATCATGAGTAATCAGGACTGTCACATTTGTAAAGATAGAAGTTTTGTGACAAAAAAAGGGGAGTGGTTAATCTTACAGTCCAGTAACAGAGGACCCTGGGACCATCAAGAGAGAAGCACACAAGCAGAAAACAGGACCTTATCCAGAGGAGCAGAAGCACCAAAGATGGAGGCACAGATGGGGGCATGGAGAGGGGGCGCGGCTGAGGGCTCTAGATTCATCAACTAAGAAGAGAAGGACAAATAACTGGTGGCCAGGAGCAGACTTGCAGAATGTGCCTTTTGGAGATGTAAATTATTATATATGCCTGAGTGAGTTTTTTGTTTGTGTGTTTTTTAAAAAGCTAAAGAGAATAGAGAGAAATACTTTTAAATCATGGTATTTGGAAGGGATTGTAATCAATGTAATGAAATAAGTTATATGAATCGTTGAATATGAAACTGATGATGTGCCCTGTAAACTTTCACTCAATCCACAATGAAAACCTTAAATTTTACAAAATAATAATAAAAAATAAAAAATAAATTTAAAAAATTTGCTAAAGGTAATTCAAAAACAGCTGCAACAGTACATTGACAGTTCACCTCAATATATAAAGAAAATAAAAATCCTCACCACTGGACCAATAAATAATATGAAAAATGGAGAAAAATTGAAGTTGTTACAAACTTCCTTTATCTAGTATCCACCACAAACACTCATGGAGGCAGCAGTCAAGAAATCAAAAGACGTATTGCATTAGGTAAATCTGCTGAACAAGACCTCTTTAAAGTGCTCAAGAGCAAGGATGTTGGTTTGAGGCCTAAGGTCAGCAATAAAGCTGAAGACCCCCAATGAGTTGGATTGGCACAGTAGCAGCAGTCAGGAGCTCGGGCATAGCAATGATTGTGAGGCTGGTGCAGGACCAGGCAGTGTTTCGTTCTGTTTTACATAGGGTCGCTATGAGTAAGTACTGACTTGATGGCAACTAACAATAACAACAACAAAATAATTGCCTGTGTAACCTTGCCCTTGATTAATGTGATTTTTCCATCAATGCTAACTGCCCTTTCACATATCCCTCCTGCCCTTGGAAACTGCTAAAGAACTTTGGTCCCTATACATTTGCCTCTCTTGTCTTTTTTCTTTTCTTTTCTTTTCTTTTTTAAGTATTTATTGTGGACTGAGTGATAGTTTACATGGGGAACATCAGCTTTAAACCATTGTTTCATTGCAATTATTACAATCTCCTCCATGCATCATTATTCAACAGCATTTGTTTCCATTCTCTGTTTGTTTCGTTTTGTATTTTTTTGTTTTGTTTTGTTTGGGGGAAATGTACACAGAAACACTGAGGAATATATAATCATTTAAACAACTAAAGGGCATATTCTGCAAGCCTGCCTCCTGGCTGCCAGCACCCAATCTGTCTCTTTCCATGACTCCAGAGTCCCCAGCTATTCCCTCCCTCCATATCCTCATCTCTGCCTCCATCTCTGGTGTTGCTTCTGCTCTGGATAGGGTCCTGCACTCTGTTTGTGCTCTTCTCTCTTAATGCTATTAGGGTCCTCTGTTTCTGGACTGTAAGAATAACTTCTCCCCTGTTTTTGTTACAAAACTTCTACCTTTTACAATTGTGACAGTCACAATTAGTCATGATAACAAGTTCTCACTATTGAATCATAAGAATCTTATCCCCTTCTCTTTTCACCAAACCTGTCTAGACAAGATGAAAACTATTCAGTAGGGACTCTACTTAACCTTGCACACTTAAACTAAACTCCCTCATGAAAACTTGTAAGCCAGTCACTTCATGCCTTTATCACCCCCTCATTTTAGGTAGCCAATGCCTAAATTACCAGTCCCTCATTACCCTGTATAAGAGGGTATAGGATTGATACTTGATGATAGTTGACTCATTTCCTCTCAGTTGGTATTCTGAGCTACTACATTCATAAGTATAGGTCAAGTTCATCAAATTGTAGCAATTTACACTTGTTTCCTTTTATAAAAAAAAAAAGAATAATAATATTTTTTATCTTCCCTCTAGTTGAGTTCTGATTATCAACTCATCGAGTCTAGTTCAAATTGGTACTATCTGCATGTTTGGGCATTCTTGTGCATCTCCCCTCACTTCATAGCAGCTGGATGCTTCACTTTCAGCTCTAGCCCTCTGTGGCTATGCCCTTGTCCATGGGCTCAGGAGTCCCCAGGTCTCACTATACTTTGGACCAACCAGCCCTTCCTCTTGTCTCCGTCATCTTCCAGTCAATGGGGGTCTATGGAGCATGGATGAACTCAGCCCATTTCTTCATTGTTGCCTTTCCCCCCTCTTCCACTCACCAGTAGAACAATATGGTCATCAGCAAGTATACATGCCTGCTCATTTCTTCTCTTTGAGTTTCAGTCTTGGAGGGGATTCATCCTGAAGGCACTTGATTGCTTGCCTTGATGGCTCCCCAGCGAACAATTTGCTTGTTCTTGTAGTAGCCAATTATACTGCCATTTTTGTTTTGGATTTTTCCTGCTAATCTTTCTTTGAAGATGTATCTTGTATTGCTCTAGCTGTTTCAGGCAGGTCTGCTTGTCCTTTTTAGTGGGAATGTCCCACCTCAGAAGGTTCTGGATGGGGCTCAGAATTCCACCTAAGTAACACTGCAAATTTTCTGCAAGAAGCCTATTTCACTGGGCAAATTCTAGAATCCCTCTTGTCTTTTTATATAAGTGAGGACAAGCAATATATATCCTTATATGATTGACTTATTACCCTCAGAATAATGTCTTTTAATTTCATCTATACTATAACATGTATCAATATTTCATTCACCCTACTGACTAAGTAGTAATATGTATGTATGAACCACATTTTGTTTATCTAGTCTTCTGTTGATGAGTGTTTAGCTTATTTTCACCTTTTGGCTATTGTTAATAATGATACAATGTAGTACATTGGTATACATGTCTCTGTTTGAGTCTCTATTTTCAAGTCTGTTGAGTAGGTACCTAGGAGTGGAATTGCTAGATCATATGATAGCTCTGGAGTCCTGGTGTGGCACGATAAGGTTAATACATCAGACTGCAAAGTCACTTTGGACTATAAGGTCAGTGGTTCAAGCTCAACAGTTGCTCCTCAGAAACCCTATACGTGGTTGCTATGAGTTGGAACCAATTCGATGGCAGTTCACAACAACAACAATGACAGCTCTATTTTTAGTTTTTATGAGGAACTGACACACTGTTTCTTAAACTAGCTATGGATAAGGGTTCTGATTTCCCCATATCTTTTCCAACATTTGTTATTTTCTATTTTGTTTTTATCTTGTTATTGTTTGGTGCCATACAGTCAGTTCTGACTCATAGAAACACCATGCACAACAGAATAAAACACTGCCCGGTCCTGAGCCATCCTCACAATTGTTGTTACTCTTGAGCCCTTTGCTGATGCCACTGTGTCAATCCATTTTGTTGGGGGTCTTCCTCTTCTTTTTTATTGACCCTCCATTTTACCAATCATTATGTTCATCTCCAGGGACTGGTCTGTCCTGATGTGCTTACATATCTGAATTACAAGATACAAAATCTCACCATCCTTGCTTCTAAGAAGCATTCTGGCTGTACTTTCTGTACTTTCAACAAAAATGTGCTTGTTCTTCTGACAGCCTATGATATTTTTAATATTATTTTACAACACTATAACTCAAATCTATCAATTCTTCTACGGTATTCCTTATTTATTAACAATCTTTCACATGCATATGAGGCTATTGAAAATTCTTTGCTTGGTTCAGACACACATTAGTCCTCCAAATGACATTTTTGCTCTTCAACACATTAAAGAGGTCTTGTGGAGCAGATTTGCCTAATCCAATACATTGTTTAATTTCTTGGCAGCTGCTTCTATGAAGGTTGATAGTGGATCCAAGCAAAATGAAGTCATTGATAACTTCAATCCTTTCTGTATTTATCATGATATTATTTATTGGCCCGGTAGTGAGGATTTTTGTTTTCTTTACATTGACATGCAACCCATACTGCAAGCTGTGAGAATATAATGGTATTTCATTATATTTTTGAGTCCATCTCTGATGACTAATGATGCTGAGCATATTTTCATGTGTTTAGTGGCCATTTGAATGTATTCTTTGGTGAAACATCTATTTAAGTCCTTTATCTATTTTATGATTGAGTTATTTGCCTTTTTTGTATCTTCGTAGTCAAAGTTTCATATGCATTTTGTTTACTTTTCAATGTAGGATTTCTGAAGATTGTTAGCTTGTCTTTTCACAATTTGATAAAGTTATTTGATAAGCAAAATTTTTAATTTTTATGATGTCTCATTTATTTATTCTGTCTTGCTGCTACTGCTTTTATTGTTATATTAGATAATCCATTGCTGAAACATATACCTAGTGTTGCCCCTGCTTGTTCTTCTAGAATGTTATGGTTTTAGTTTATCCATTTAGGTGCTTAATCCATTTTTTAAAAATGTTTTATTGTGAATTATATGATAGTTTACATGAGAGAACTTTAGTTTTACATTCATTCCATCATATATCATTTCATTGCCATGGTTCCAATCCCCTCCATGCATC
>NW_006408773.1:551875-553946 GCF_000296735.1 Chrysochloris asiatica | reverse complement strand
GATTTGTTGCCTCTTTTGAGTCACTGCATTCATAGGTATAGGTCAAGTTCATCAGATTAAATCAGCTCAATCTTCCCCTCCCCCCCTTCTTTCTTCTCCTGGTTGAGCTCTGATCATCCAGTCATCTGGTCCAGGTCATGTGGGTACCATCTGCAAGTGTGGGTGTTCTTGTGCACATGCCCTCTCTTCCCATCAGCCAGCAGTTCCATTCTCTACTTGAGTCCTCCGTGGCCACGCCACTGACTCTGGGCCCAGGAGTCCTCAGGTCTCCTCACACTGCTTGCCAACCAGGTCCCCAACCGGGTCCACAGAAGCCCACTGAATATTGTAAGGCTTAGCTTGCCACTTCATGCTGCCTTTACCCCACTTCTCCCCATTGGTGATGCGTGTGGTCACCAATCAGAGCGTGCATTTCCACCGAGTCTCAGTCTTGGAAGGGGGCCTGCGTTGAGAGGACCAGACCACCTGCCCTGATGTCTCCTAGGGAAGCCACCCGTTTGTTCCTGTAGTAACAGTCCATCTGCCTCCATTGTTTCATATTTTTCCTGTAGGTCTTTCATTCGAGAAGTATCTTTTGTTCTTCTCGCTGCTCCAGGCTGGTCAGCTCGTCCTTTCAAATGGAGATTTCTCATCTCTGGTGATCTGGATGTGGTTCTGGTTTCTACCTATAGTTTTATGTATTGCAAAGGCTCCGCAGGAGGCCTCGTTCACTGGGTACGCTGTAGCCCCATTTTAGGTATTCCAATCAGTTATAGGCAGAAGACCGACTTACAAGCCTTCTAGTGTGATATCTCTGACTATTCCTTTCTCTCCCCCTCCAGTGTCTAGTCTATATTATAATGCAAGGAAAACCAAGATTCAAAAAATAGCCAAGCATCTTGACATGATTCTCCCCATTCCAACCATGACTCAATCCCTGTATCTCAGAGCCCTGCAGTTCCAAGGCTGTGCATATATCGTCCTTTATCTCTGACCCATTTGGCCCATTCAAACATGCCCAATTGTTCTCCCCTTAATCCATTTTTGAATATGCTTTATTGTATGGTGTGACTCTGTTGCATTTTTACATGTGGAAATCCAATTTTCCCAGGAAAGTTTATTGAGGAGACTCTTCTTTCCCCATCTTATGAACTTAGCACCCTTGTAAAAAATCAATTGGCAATGTTATTGTTGTTGTTGATAAGTGCCGTCAAGTTGGTTCCAACTCATAGTGACCCTGTGTAGGGTTTCCAAGGAGTGGCTGGTGGGTTTGAACCACTGACCTTACAGTTAGATGTCTAGTGTTTATCCTGCATCATCATACCAGGACTCCAGATTGTGGATTTATTTCTGTAATATCAATTTTATTCCATTGGTCAGTGTGTCTACTGTTATAACAGTCCAAGGCTGTTTTGATTACAGTTGCTGTCTGTATTTGTTGTTGTTTGGTAAGTACCATCAAGTCAGTTCTGACTCATAGCATTACTCTAGAGGGATTTCGAGGAGCAGCTGGTGGGTTTGAACTACTGGCCTTACAGTTCGCAGTCCAGTGCTTATAATATTTTGTGAAATCAGGAAGTATGAGCCTCTTCCACCTCTACTTTCTTCTTTTTCACTATTGTTTTATCAATTTGGAGCCTCTCAACATTACATAAAAAGTTGAACATTGTTTTTCTATTTCTTTTAAGAATATGGTGGGAACCTCCTGTCTTATTGGAGTTAGTACTTCTGTAACACATCTCCAACAGGGTAGTTTTACCTCTGTTGAAATCTCCTACATGTGCAATAACTCTTCTGGAGCAGGGTGATGAGGAGAAGAGGCCCTGTATATTTGGAAGACTCACCACCTTCCTACACTAGAGACAGGACCTAACTGATAGACCTCATTGCTAGTCCTCCCCGCCACTTGACTTCCGAATCAATCTATATCAGTTCAGTCCAGCTGAACATGTGACCCTATCCCTTTTTTGTAATGCATGCTATGGCCTTGACCCTCAGTGTGAAAATCAACAGACTTTTCAAGTCCATTGGTTGTTGTTGTTGTTGTTGTTAGGTGCCATCGAGTCGGAACCGACTCATAGTGACCCCATGC
>NW_006408773.1:543708-550507 GCF_000296735.1 Chrysochloris asiatica | reverse complement strand
AATGCACTTTGGACTTCCTCCCTGAGTATCATTGGCTCTTGATAATATGCTACCTCTTGAAATGGTTGAACATTGATCATTTCCTTTTGGTACAATGACTCTGTGTTTTCCTTCCATCTTCTCTTGATGCATTCTGCACCACTCAATAATTTTCCCAGAGAATCTTTCAATAATGAAAGTCGAGGCTTGAATTTTTTCTTCAGTTCCCCCAGCCTGAGAAATGCTGACCATGTTCTTCCTTTTTGGTTTTCTGATTCCAAATCTTTGCATATTTTATTATAATATTTGGCTTTATCTTCTCGAGGTGATCTTTGAAATTTTCTGTTCAGCTCTTGGACCTCTTCAATTCTTCCATTTGCTTTAGCATCTCTACGCTGGAGAACAAGTTTCAGAGTCTCTTCTGACATCCATTTTGATCTTTTCCTTCTTCCTTGTCTTCTTAATGACTTTTTGCTCTCTTCGCATATGATGTTCTTGATGTCATCCCACAACTCTTCTGGTCTTCGGTCTTTAGTGTTTAATGTATCAAATCTGTTCTTCAGATGATCTCTAAATTCTAAATTCTAAGTCCGTTGGTAAAGCCCCTTAATGCCACCTCCCAGACTATCACTACCCTAAGTGTAAGGGCTTCTTTAAAGCAGATAATGAATGTTAGTTGTCTTAGTTACGTAATCTAAAGTTGCTACCCATGTTAATAGTGTGGGTTGTGTTTGTATTTTACTAGGGATTTTCATATATTGCTGTATTCAATGTTCACCTTGTTGTGTTGCCTTTTGTAAAACTTGTTATTTTTCATGACCTAAGCTTAGTTATTAAGGAGCTGTGGTAACATAGTGGTTATGAATCAGGCTGCTAATGTCAAGGTCAGCAGTTTGAAACTACCAGCTGTTCTGCAGGAGAAAGATGAGGATTTTTGCTCCCGTAAAGATTTACAGCCTCAGAAACCTTGTACAGGGTCGCTGTGTGTCAGAACTGACTCCACGGAACATAACAGCAACAAGAACAAGCTTAGTTATTAAAATTCAAGAAATAATGCCTGGGATCAAAGTAACTGCTTTCATTTGAAGTAAATCATAGAAACAAAATCTAAAAATAAGTGTGGGAATTGATAGCATGGATCTATTGACCGAAACAAAATGGTTTTAGTCATTAGGTCTCAAATGAGGACTCTAAATATGAGGAAGCTGAAAAGTTAGCTAAGGTGACCTTCTGGTCCTAGAAGGAGAACAGAACAAGGAGAAAAAGGACCTGCTTAAACCCACCCTGATAGTTATCTCAGGAATTAAATAGCTGAGTCCCTAAAGGTAGAACGTTTGAGGAAGTTTGTTGATTTATTGTTTCTTTTTCCCTAAAGGTAGAATGTTTGAAGAAGTTTCTTTTCAAAAGAATGTTATCTTGTTGTTAAAATAGATGAAGTGTACATCCACATGTAACTTACTCTATATAATGTGTCTGCTGTTTGTAAAAAGATGGTCTTGAGAAATTATTCTTCCTGTCCTCCAGATTGCTGGCTTTCCATTAATAAAGCTTGAATTGGGGGAAAAAAAGAATGTGGTTGGAATTTTTATCAGGATTGCAATTAATCAATAGATGGCTTTGAGTAGTATTAATATCTTAACAATATTAAGTCTTCCAATCCATGAACTTTGAACATCTTTCAACTTAGTTGTTGTTGTCAGGTAACACTGAGTTGTAGCAACCCTATGTACAACAAAATGAAACATTGTCTGATCATGTGTAATCCCCCTCCCAATTGTTATGTTTGAGTCCATTGTTGCAACTATTGTGTCAAGCCATCTCATTTAGGATCTTCCTCTTTTTCACTTACCTTCTACTTTACCCAGTATGATATCCTTCTTCAGGGACTGATTCCTCCTAATTATATATCCAAAGTATGCGAGATAAAGTCTCACTTCTAAGAAGCATTTTGTCTATACTTCTTCCAAGACATATTTGTTTATTCCTCTGGTTGTTGCTATAAATGTTTGCAAAAGTAGAATCCCTCATCTTTCTCCCATGGAGTGGTCAGTGGAGTAGAACTGTTGACCTTGCAATTAGCAACCCAATGTGTAACCCACTTTACTACAACTATGTAACCCACTACACTATATCATGTCCTTCTAGCAGTCCATGATATATTAAATATTCTTCAATTCCATACTTCAAAGGCATCAATGCTTCTTCAATCTTATTTATTGTCCAGATTTTGTATGTATATAAGACAATCAAAAATGCCATGACTTGGTTCAGACATTCCTTAGTCCTCAAGATGACATCTTAACATTATAGAGGTCTTTTGCAGCAGATTTTCCCAATAAAATACCTCATTTGATTTCTTGATCCGTGGATGCTGATTGTAGGTCCAAGTAAAATGAAATCCTTAACAATGTCAATGTTTTCTCCATTTATCATGATATTGCTTATTGGTCCAATTTTGAGGATTTTATTTTCTTTAAGGAGCATTGGTGGCACAAGGGTTAAGTACTTGGCTGTTAACCAAAAGGTCATCAACTAGAACCCACCAGCCTCTCCATGGGAGAAAAATGTGACAGTATACCAGCTGTGCTGTGGGAGAAAGATGAGATTTTCAGCTCCCATAAAGATTTACAGCTTTGGAAACCCTGTTCAGGGTCACTATGAGTCGGAATCGACTCCACGGCACATGGCAACAACAACAACGCTTCAAAAAGATTATAATCTCAGAAATCATTTAGGGCAGTTCTACTGTGTCCTAGAGAGCTGCTATGAATTGTAACCAACTCAGTGGAAATGGGTCCATTTATTTAAGTCTTCAATCATTTCCAGCAGTGTTTTATGGTTTTCATTGTATACTCCTTCACATCTATAATAGATTGAATTTTGTCCTCACAAAATACATGTCAACTTGACCAGGCCATGATTTTCAATGGTTTGGCAGTTATGCAATAATGCAACTTGGCAATGTTGTAATGATGTAACTATCCCTCATTATGTGATCTGATGTGATCAGCTAAGGTATATATTTAGGGTGTGATTCAACACCCCTACTCAGGTCACAAGTTTGATCCAATGTCAGGGGAACTTCCCTGGGTTGTGACCTGCATCACCTTGTATCTCTTTTAAGATAAAAGGTAAAGAAGGAAACCCCATACCATCAAGAAAATGAACCAGGAGCAAAGCAATTCCTTTGGACCCAGGGTTCCCATACTGGGAACTTCCTATACCCAGTGGAAGACTGATGTAAGACACATGGAAATCTCTAAAGAATGCTGGGCCCACAGATGTTGGAAGGAGACAAAGCCTTTTCCCTGGAGCAATTAATAAGAGAAAATCTTCCCTGAAAGCTGGCACTCTGAATTTGTAGTCCTAACATCCTAAACTAAGAGAAAATAAATTTCTGTTTGTTAAAACCATCTACATGTGCAATTTTTGTTATGGAAGCACTAGAACTAAGATAACATCACTGGTTAGATTTATTCCTAAATATTTTATTCTGTTGGCTGCTACTATAAATGGAACTGTTTCTCTAATTTCTCTTACAGTTTTCTCATTACTGGTGTATAGAAATCCAACTGATTTTTGTTTGTTTACCTTGTACCTTGCAACTTTGTTTAATTCCTCTACTAGCTCTAAAGATTTTCTAGTGAATTTTCTATATATAGGGTCACAACATCCATGTTTAAAGATAATTTAAATTCTGTTTGCCAACTTTAATACATTTTTCCAATTTTTCTTGCTTTATTGCTTTGACTAGAACTTCTAATACAATATTAAATAGAAATGGTGAGATTGTTCAGCCTTGTCTTGTTTTCAAATTCCAGGGTAAAACTCTCAGTCTTTCTCTATAAATATAATATTGGATCTTAGCTTTATCTACATGCCCTGAATTGTATTAAGGAGTTTTGTTTTGTTTTTTCCCTTATGTTCCAAATTTTTTTTAGTATTTTTATCAAGAAAACTTGGACTTTATCAAATGCTCTTTTTGCATCCAGTGTTATTATTAAGAGCTGTCAAGTTGGTTCCAACTTGTAACACATCTGTATAGGGTTTCTGAGGAGTGGCTGGTGGGTTTGATTCTCTGACTTTGTGGGTACCAGTCCAGTGCTTATCCTACAGTGCCACAAATGCCTTTTCTGCAATCAACTATGTTTATTGATTTGGTGTATTATGTTGGTTGATTTTCTAATATTGAGCCATCCCTACATTCATGGAATAAATCCCATTTAATCATAGTGTATGACTCATTCAATATGCTGTTGCAGTCTGTTAACTAGTGTTTTGTTGGGGATTTTTATATTTACATTCATGAGGGATATTGGCCTATAGTTTTCTTTTGGGGGTGTCATTATCTGGTATGGACATCAAGGTTATGTTTGATTCAAAAAGATGAATTAGGGAGTATTCTTTCCTTCTCTGTCTTGTGGAAAAACTTCTCTTGGTGTCAATTCTTCTCTAAATGTTTGGTACAATAATCCACTGAAACCATATGGTTCAGGACTTTTATTTTGTTGGGGAGTTGTTCATTACTGATTCAATGTCTTTATTTTTTATGAATCTGGTACAATTTCTATTTCTTTTTGAGTCAATTTGAGTAGGTTGTATGATCTGAGGATGTCCTCATTTCATCTAGGTTATCACTTTTTTTGCCACATATATGTTCATAGTATTGTCTTATAAAATTGTTTATTGCTGTTGGATCATTTGAAATGCTGTCTTTCATTTTTTATTTTGGTTATTTACAACTTTTCTGTTCATTTCTTTGTCAGACCAATTTTATTGGTCTTTTTGAAGAACTTATTTCTGTTTTTATAGAGTCTATCTGTTGTTATTCTGTGTTTATTTTTATTATATATGTTCTGATCTTTGTTGTTTCCTTGCTTGTTTTAGGATGGCACAGGACTGGACAGTGTTTAGATCTGTTGTAGATAGGGTCACTATGAGTCAGAACTGACTCAATGGTATCTAACAATGACAACAACAAAAAGTAATTTTAGGCTTTGTTTGGTCTTCTCCTTCTAGTTTCTGAAGTTGTCAGGTTAGGCTGTTGATTTGAGATGTCTTCTTTTTTTATTTAAGCATTTATTGCTATAAGTTTCCATCTCAGTACTGCTTTTACTGCACTCATAAAATTTGGCATGTTGCAGTTTCATTTTCATTTGACTTTAAGAAATTTTTATTTCATCTTAGCTAGACTAGTAGTATTTTGTTTAATAACTACATGCTTTTTTTTATTTTCCAGGTTAATTTATTTTTCTCTTATTGATGTCCACTTTTAGTCTGTTTTGGTCAGAGAAAATACTTTGTATAATTTCAGTCTTTTAAAATGATCAAGAAATTCTTCATTATGTATAATATGTCTATCTTAGAGAATGATCCATATATACTGGAGTAGAATGTATATTTTGCTGTTTGGGGGTAGGAATAGTCTATATAACTGTTAAGTCTAAGTATAGTATAATTCAGGTCTTTGGTTTCATTGCTGATATTCTTTCTAGATCTTCTGTCAAATAGTTTCCAACTATTATTGTAGTCCTCCCTTCAATTCTATCGGTGATTGCTTTATGTATTTATGTGCCCTCAAATTATATGTATATATGTTTATTAATGCTAAATCTTGATTCACTAACACTTTTATCACCAAATAATATCCATCTTTATCTCTTGTGACAGATTTTAGACTTAAAGTCCACTTTATCTGAAGTTATAATTGTAACCCCAGCTCTCTTTTGGATATTATTTGCATGGAATATTTTTTCCCATTCTTCCTCTTTCAATCTGCATTTTGGGGTTTAAGGTGTATGTCTTGTGAACACCTTATAGTTTGATAAATTTTTGTTGCTGTTTCATTCTTTATTTTTCAATCCACTCTGCTGCTTTCTGCCTTTTGACAGGAGCATTTAGTCCATTTACAATCATTGTAATTACTTATAAGCAGTGACTCACGTCTGCCATTTTGTGTGTCTTCTTTGTTTTTGTCCTTTAATACTACTTGCTTTTGTGTTTTGTTGATTTATTTTAGTGAGAAGGTTTTGGTTCCTTTATCTTTTTATTTTGTGTACTATTATTTTCCCTTAGTAATTACCATGTATATTACAACTAAGAGCTTTTATTTATAACAATCAAGGGTAAGTTAATATAAACTCAACATCAGTAACATGCTTGTACAGAAATTCTAGATCTATGTGTTTCTTGATTCCCTCTTTTATTGTTGTTATATTGTTGTTATTACTAATTACATCTTGATATTTTATGTATCCTTTAATATAAATTCATCCTTGTCTTTTATATATTTGGTATTAAAACATAAAGGAAAAGAACAAACAAGATGGCGGATCGGGTGAAAATGCATTAAAGGCGCTCCGCCAACAACAACACAGAATACTCGACCAAGCAGGCTCAGGGGCAGGTCCCAGAATTCTGGACCACATATAAAGGACTGTTTAGAAGGTTGGAAGGCTCACAGCTGGGGGAATTTGTGGCTTAAGCAAGAAATCTATTGCTTCTAGGCCAGGACGCTCGGCTGCTCCAGGAGCTGCCATCTTGGTTGAGACCACGAGGGGGAAGGATTGGAGTGGCCACAGACACCTGGCAGAACCGCGGAGATAAAGGAAGAAGAGTGAAAAGGGAAGCCCATTTCCTGATTACATCTACCTGAAGGCATTCAAAAAGCATAAAAAATACCAAAATATATATCCATCTAAGTATTAAATCCACAGATAATCCCTGAAGATGCCCAAAAAACAGAAGCAGATGACCATATCTGCACATGTCCAGAAACAAGATAAAGTGACTGAGGCAAATGAGCTGGAAGTAGACCTAC
>NW_006408773.1:523462-541739 GCF_000296735.1 Chrysochloris asiatica | reverse complement strand
AAAAAAAGAGGAGTGGTTAATATTACAGTCCAGAAACAGAGGACCCTAGGACCATCAAGAGAGAAGTGCACAAGCAGAGTGTGGGACCTTATCCAGAGAAGCAGCAGTGCCAGAGATGGAGGCAGAGATGGGGGCATGGAGAAGGGGAGCCGCTGAGGACTCTAGATTCATCAACTGAGAAGAGAGGGACTGAGAACTGGTGGCCAGGAGCAGATTTGCAGAATGTGCCCTTTGGAGATGTAAATTATTATATATGCCTGAGTGGGTTTTTTTGTTTGTGTGTTTTTTAAAAAGCTAAAGTGGATAGAGAGAAATACTTTTAACTCATGATATATGGAGGGGATTGTAATCAATATAATGAAACAAGTTATATGAATGGTTGAATCTGAAACTGATGATGTGCCCTGTAAACTTTCACTCAATCCGTAATAAAAACCTTAAATTAAAATAAATAAATAAAACATAAAGGACAAAACAGTTAGATTTATCTACAAAGAATATATTATTGCTATCCCCTTTACTTGCTCATGTGTTACCCTTATACCTTTTTTTCTTTTAAATTTTTATTGTGAATTATGTGTTAGTTTACATGCGTGAACATTATCTTTACATTCATCCTATCATACTTTGTTTCACTGCAATGATCACAATCCCCTACATGCATCATCAAACACCCAAAGGGTACACTCCACACTCCTGTCCTCTGGCCGCCAGCACACAACCCCTCTCCCTCCCTGAGTCCAGAGTCCTCAGTAGCCCCTTCTGTCCATGTCATTGCCTCTGCCTCCATCCCTAGTGTCACTGCCTTTCCAGACAAGGTCTCACACTTAGCTTTTCTCCCTTGATGGTTCCAGGGATCTCAGCTCCTGCACTGCAAAATCAGGAGCTACCCTCCTTTTGTTACCAAACATTTATATTTACCTTTCGAATACTCATTGTCAGATCTGATAGCAATCATTCCCTATTGAACCACAGGAGTCCTTTCCCCACTAACTTTTTATTAACCCCATCCAGACAGGTTGGGAACAATTCAGTGGAGGTTCTAACTTTCCCTAAGCCAGTCACTTCTTGCCTTTGTCGTCCCTCTATTTTGAGTAGCCAATATCTAAGTCCCCACTCCCTGTTGACCCTGTGTACCAAGGGGGTGGGAATGATCCTCACTGTAGAGATTTGTCTGCTCCTTTGTCATACTGCATCCACAAGCATAGGTCAAGATCATCCACTAATAGTAGGTTACTCCTTTTTTTTTTTCTTCCCCCCTTCTTTCTACCTCTAGTTGTGTTCTGATCATCCAACCATTGATGCCAGGTCAAATGGGTACTATCTGCAAGTGTGGGTGTTCTTGTGCATTTTCCCTCACTTCATATCAGCTGGAGGCTTCACACTCTGTTCTAGTCCTCTGGGGCCATGTCCCTGCTCCTGGGCCCAAGAGTCCCCAGTTCTTGTCAGTCCAGGTTAACAGGAGTCTATTAAATGTGGTCAAAGTTAGTTCAAAACTTCATTGCTGTTTTTCCCCCTCTTCCCCTTATCAGTGACCAATGTGGTCAGCAGCAGAACCATATGCCTGCCAGTGTATTCCATTTGAGTTTCAGTCTTGGAAGGGGGTTTGCCTTGAGGGGACCTGACCACTTGCCTTGATGGCTCCCTGGGGAACAACTTGTTTGTTCTATTAGTAGTCAATTGGACTGGTGGTGTTGTTGTTTCTGCTGGTCTTTCTTTCAAGAAGTATCTTCTCTTCTTCTAGCTGCTCCAGGCTGGTCTGCTTGTCATTTGACATGGGAATGTCTCACCTCACAAGATTCTGGATGATGATCAGGATTGCAAAGGCTCTGCAGGGAGCCTCCTTCACTGGACAAGTTCTAGCCCCATTTTAGTTATTCCAAGCAATTATAGGCTGAAAACAGACTTACAAGCTTTCTCTGGTGATGTTTCTGGCTATTCCCCTCTCCCCACTTCAAGTGTCTATTTTACAATAGCAGGCAAAGGAAACCAAGATTCAACAAACAGCTAAGAATCTTAATATCATTTCCCCACTTTTACCCAATCAAACCATGCCTCAATCTTTGTATCCAGGAGACCTGTTGTTCCACGTTTGTGCTCAGATTGTTATTTAATTCTGTCCCATTTAGGCCCTGTACACCTGCCTAGCTATTCTCCCATCCGCCTTATTTTTCCTTTCCCCTTCCCCTTCTAGTGTATTGCCCCCACACACGCACCAAACTATCCTGTGTCTATGCTATATCCTGTGTTCTACTATCTTATTTTTCCTTTCCCCTTCCCCTTCTAGTATATCCCCCCCCCCGCACTAACCAAACTGTCCTGTGTCTATTCTATATTCTGTGTTCCACTATCATGTGCTTATTCCCTACCCTGTGCTCTACCTTCCCCTCCCTCCCCTTTACCCCACCTCCTATACTCCAGTAACCAACAATAACAGCAAAAAAAGATAATAATAATAACAAAGATTTTTTAAAAAAAGATAATTTTTTCCCCCTTTTCACTGTGGGTGCTTTTTCTTAACCTTTTACAATAATGGCTGTATGCCGTATTTCTCCTTTTGTGACTGACTGATTTCACTCAGAATAATGTCCTCAAGGTTCATCAATGTTATGCGGTGGCTTGCTGCTTCCTTGTTATTCTTCAGGGTAGCACAGTATTCCATTGTGTGTATGTACCAAAGTTTGTTTATCCATTCTTCCATAGATGGGCACTTAGGC
Source organism: Chrysochloris asiatica (assembly GCF_000296735.1). Taxonomy (NCBI): domain Eukaryota; kingdom Metazoa; phylum Chordata; class Mammalia; order Afrosoricida; family Chrysochloridae; genus Chrysochloris; species Chrysochloris asiatica. The sequence goes on along the minus strand of NW_006408773.1, from coordinate 539,022 downwards.
TGTCTCCATCTTTTTGCTATTGTAAATAGTGCTGTTATGAACATTGGTGTACATATAGCTACTTGCATTGTGGCTCATATTTCTTGTGGATAAGTACCAAGTAGAGGAATTGATGGATCATAAGGTATTTCTATTTCCAACCTTCTGAGGAAGAGCCATATTGTTTTCCAGAGTGGTTGGACCATTTTGCAATCCCACCAGCAATGTAGTAGGGTCCCAGTCTCTCCACATCCTTGCCAGCACTTATTGTCCTCTACTTTTTTAATCTTTGCTATTATTGCTGCTGCGAGATGATATCTCATTGTTGTTTTGATTTGCATCTCTCTAATGGCTAGTGATCATGAACATCTCTTCATATGTTTGTTGGCTGCCCAGATCTCCTCTTGTTAAAGTGTCTATTCATGTCCTGTGCCCATTTTTTAATTGGATTATTTGTCTTTTTCTTGTAGAGGTGTTGTAGGTTCCTATATATTTTGGAAATTAGTCCCTTGTCTAATGTGTCATTGCAAAAGAATTTTTTCCCATTAGGTGTGGACCCTTTTTACTCTTTTGATGAAGTCTTTTGATGCACACAAGTTTTTAATTTTTAGTATGTCCCATTGATCTATTATGTCTATGTTTGTTTGTATAAGTTTCAAAATGTTTGGTAGTCTGTGTATGCCCTGTATTAGATCTCTCACATTTTTTGCTCTTTATCCATTGATGAGCTTCATAATTCTGGGATTCACATTTAAGTCTTTAGTCCATGCTGAGTTGGTTTTGTATAAGGTGTGAGGTAAAGGTCTTTTGCATATTGCTTTCCAATTCTGCCAGTGCCATCTGTTGAAGAGACCATCTCCTCCCCATGCAATATACTGCGGTACTTTGTCGAATATCAGAAGGCTGTATGTAGATGGATTAATTTCTGGATTCTCAATTCTGTTCCATTGATTAATGTATCTTTCATTATACCAGTACCAGGTTGTTTTGACCACTGTAGCTGTGTAGTAAATTTTGAAATCAGGAAGTAAGAGGCTTCCCACCTGTTTTTCTTAAGCAGTCCTTTGCTTATCCTTGGTCTCGTTTCTTTCCATATAAAGTATGTAATTGTTTTTTCCATCTCTTTGAAGAGTATCATTGGAATCTGGATTGGGACTGCATTGTATGTGTAAATTGCTTTGGCAGTATTGACATTTTCACAATGTTAAGTCTTCCTATCCAGGACCATCGTATATTCTTCCATTTTTGTAGGTCTCTTGGTTTCTTGTAGTAGTGTTTTGTAGTTTTCTTTGTATAAGTTGTTTGTTTCTCTGGTTACATTTTTTCCTAGATATTCCATCCTTTGGGTGGCTATTGTAAATGGTATTATTTTACTAATGTCCTTTTCAGACTGTCTTTAGGTAAAGAGGAATCCAACTGATTTTTGTATTTTGATCTTATAACCTGCCACTTTGCTGAATCCTCCAATGAGGTCTAGTAGCTTTTTTACTGAGTCGTTGGGGTTTTCTATATATAAGACCATATTGTCTGCAAACAGAAAGAGTTTTACTTCCTCTTTGCCAATCCGGATGCCCTTGATTTTTCTATCTTGCTAAGTTTAGGTCTTGCTAAGACTTCCATCACAATATTGAATAGGAGTGGTGACAAAGGGCATCCTTGTCTGGTTCCTGTTCACAGAAGGAAGGCTTTCAGTTTCTCTCATTTACTCTTGATTATGTTGAGGAATTTCCGTTCAATTCCTACTTTGTTGAGTGTTTTTATCAGAAATCAATGTTGGATTTTGTCAAATGCGTTTTCTGCATCAATCAATATCATCATTTGGTTCTTTTCTTTTTTCTTGTATGTATAGTGAATTACATTGATTGTTTTTCTAATGTTGAACCATCCTTGCATCCCTGATATGAATCCCACTTGGTCATGATGTATTATTTTTTTGAAGTGCTGCTGGATTCTGTTGGCTAGGATTTTGTTGAGAATTTTTGCATCTATGTTCATGAGGGATATTGGTCTATCATTTTCTTTCTTAGTGATGTCCTTTCCTGGTTTTGGTATGAGGCTTATGCTTGCTTCATAAAATGTATTAGGAAGTTTTCCATCCTCCTCTCTATTCTGAAATATTTTGAGTAGAACTGGTGACAACTCTTCCCTGAATGTCTAGAAGAACTCACCAGCGAAGCCATCTAGACCTGGACTTCTTTTAGTTGGGAGTTTTTTGATGATCTGATCAATTTATTCTATTGTTATTGGTCTGTTCAAGTGCTCATCTTCACTCTGTGTAAGTTTAAGTAGGTCGTATTTTTCTAAAAATGTATCCATCTCTTCTAAGTTTTCAAATTTGTTGGAGTACAACTCTTCATAGTATTCTGTGATTATCTTTTTGATCTCCTTTGGTACCGTTGTGACATTGTCAATGTGGTTTCTAATGCGTGGTATTTGTATCTTCTCCCTGTTTTCTTTTGTTAGGTTTGTCAATGGTTTGTCAATTTTATTAATCCTTTCAAAGAACCAGCTTCTTGTCCTGTTGATTTTTTCTATTTTTTATCCCATTTATTTCTGCTTAGATCTTTATTGTTTCTTTTCTCTTGGTGACTGTAGGTTCCCTCTGTTGGTCTGTTTCTAGTTGCTGGAGATGTTGTGTTAATGTGTTAATTTTGTTTCTTGCTTCTTTTTGGATGTGTGAATTTATCACAATAAAAAGTCCTCTCAGCACCGCTTTCACCTTATCCCTAAGATTTTGGAATGTTGTGTTTTCATTCTTGTTTGTTTCTAGGAACTTTCTGAATTCACGTTTAATTTCTTCTATTATCCAGTAGCTCTTCAGCAGAGTGTTATTCAGTCTCCATGTATTAAACTTTATTCCCTTCCTCTTCTTATTGTTGATTTCTTATTTTATGGCATTGTGGTCTGAAAAGATGCTTTGTAGTATTTTGATGTGTGTAAATTTATGGAGGCTTGCTTTGTGAACTAACACATGATCAATTCTGGAGAAAGTCCGTTTGCACTGGAAAAGAATGTATATTGTGCTGTTGTTGGGTTGAATGCTCTGTATACCTCTATGAGGTCAAGTTGGTTGATTGTGCTGTTTAGTTCCTCTGTGGCTTTGTCGATTTCCTTTCTGGTTGTTCTATGCCTTTTCAAATGTGGTGTATTAAAATCCCCCACTATAATTGTAGATTTATCTATTTCTTTCTTCAATTCTAGTAGGGTTTGTTTTATATGTCTTGGTGCTCTTTCATTTGGAGCATAGATTTTAATTGTGGTTATGTCATCTTGCTCAATTGACCCTTTAATCATGAGATAGTGTCCTTCCTTATTGCTTATGGTGGTTTTTGCTTTAAAATATATTTTATCAGAGATTAATCCTACCACTCCTGCTTGTTTTTTATTGCTGTTAGCTTGGTATATTTTTTTCCTTCCTTTCACTTTTAGTCTTTTTTTGTCTTTGTGTGTAAGGTGTGACTCTTGCAGTCAGCATATTGAAGGGTCTTATTTTCTTATCCATTCAGCCACTCTTTGTCTCTTTACTAGTGCATTTACTCCTTTGACATTCAGTGTAATTATCAATAGGTATGAATTAACTGCTGTCAATATGTTAATTTTTATGGTGCTGTTTGTTCCTTTGTTCTGCATGACTTCTTGTGTTGCATTCGTTTTTTGTGCTATTTCTTGTAGGTTTCTTCTTTGTTTTAATGTTTCCTTGGTCTGCTTGGATCTTCATTTTCATGATAAGTTGTGAAGTATTAATTTTATTTGGGGTTACCCTATAGTCTGTCAAGTTTTCCATGCATTTAAGACAGTCTATTGTATCCTGTCCTCTACTCGACCTCTTCACCACCTGGATCTCTGTTCCTATATTTTTTCCTTCTTTAATATTGTTAATATTTTGATCTTTGGTTGGCCTCACAGGTGCTCTGAATTCATTGCTGTAATTTTGGCCCATTCTGAATTCTGCTATTCATCGACTGAGTTCCAGGTAGTATTGCCCCATATGACAATCTCTGGTTGTTGTCTGTTCTTGCTGGTTTTCATTCCAAAGAACTCCCTTTAGGATGTTTTGAAGAGTTGGATTGGTTTTAACAAAATCCCTTAGCTTCTGTTTATCCTGGAATGTTGTGATTGCACCATCATATTTGATTGACAGTTTTGCTAGATAGACGATTCTTAGTTCGCAGGTTTTTTTTCTTTCTTTCTTTCTTTTAGGGTTTTATATAGGTGTCCCCATTGCCTTCTTGCCTGCATGGTTTCTGCTGAGAAGTCAGAGCTTAATCTGCTTTGCATGCCTTTGTTGAAGACAGTTCTCTTTTCCCTGCCTACTTTTAGGATTCTCTCCTTGTCTTTGATTTTTGGAGCACTTGATTATGATATATCTTGATGATTTTCTTTTGGGGTCTATCCTTCCTGAGGCTCTTTTAGCTTCTTGAATGTTTATCTTCTTGTCCTTAAAGATGTTAGGAAAATTTTCTTCCAGTAGCTCTTCAACTATCTCTTCTGTGGACTTCTGTGATTCTTCCTGTTCTGTAATGCCAATAATTCTTAAGTTATTCCTCTTCATTTTATCCAGCAAGAATCTTAGACTCTCTTCAGATTTTTAAATCCTTTTTTCTGCTTGCGCTCCTATCTTAGCAGTATTGAGAGATTTGTCTTTCAGCTCACTGTTTCTGGCTTCCATCTCTTCCATTCTGCTCCTTTGCCCTTTCAGTGTATTGTCCATTTCTGATATTTTTATTATTAATCATCTGGACTTCTTTTTGCAGATTTTGGATTGTTTTCAATGCCATATCTATCTTGTTTGATTGCTCCTGTAGCACTTTCTTGTCTTTTTATTATTTTCCTCCACCCCTTTTTGGAGCATTTGAATTTGTTTCCATATTATTCTTCTGAATTCCATCTCAGGCAGATCCAGAGCCTGCTCTTCTACTGGAAAGTCTGTGTGTGCTTCCAGCTCATTTGTCTCAGTTACTTTATTCTGTTTTTGGACATGCATTTAGATGTTTTATTGTGTTTTCTTGGACATTTTCAACAGTTATGTGAGTTTTTAAGGCTTAAATGGGTGTATGTTGTTCTTTGTTAAGCTTGCTGCACATCTCCTGTTGGCTATCACCTGGAGATAGGCTTCCCTTTTCACGTGTAATGCCTAGCAGCTGGTTTTGGCTCTTGTCCAGATGTTGGGTTATGACAGGGTATGTTTGTAGTGTGGCCATATGGGCACAGTTGCTGTCTCTTTTAGGGTAAGGTAGGGAGAGAAAGCTCCCACCCCTGGGAGGAGAGTGAGGCCAAAAGGACCAAAGACGGAAACAATATAAAAGCAGAGACAGAGACCACCAATCAAAGACAAAAATAAAATTGTGATTGACACTGTTCACTGGCCTTTGCTGTATAAAGGTTCCCCTCTAGGTAAACTTTGGGAAGGGTTCCCAGGGTCAAAATGTCATAAGAAGCAGCCTGTGGGTTTCCTCTCTGTGCCATTGGAAAACGGTGGGTACAATGCTGGACTTTTTTGGGGGTGTGTTCCCACCTGCCTGAACGCATCTGATCTGTACAGTGAGGGTGCGATCAGAGTTAAGAGGAGAGATACATGAAAAATGAAAAGTGAAAGATGAAAAATCTGTGATACCTCTCCCTTCAGGCGCTGCCTCTGGTTGACTCTTATTCTTTTTATATATAGCTTTGAATTACTTTCTAGTGTTTTTATTTCTTTTTACTTCCATCTTCAAAGCTCCCACTAATATTTTTTAGGACTGATTTGTTTAATATGAAATCTCTCATCTTCTTTGTTTCTGGTAATGTTTTTATTTCCTCCCTAATCTTGATGAATAGTTTCACTGAATACAGCATTCATGGTTGACTGTTTTGTTTTGTTTTTCTTTCAGCACTTTAAATATATCATTTAATTGCTTTCTGTCCTTCATTTTTTCTAAGGAAAATTGGAATTTAATCTTGTTGGAGATCCTTTGTATGTGATTGCTTCTCTTTCAATTTTTTTCAGGATTCTTTTATTCACCTTCTTTCTTGAGAGCCTAATTTTAATGTGTCTTGGTGTGTATAGATCTCTATAGTTTTCTCTTTCTTTAGGTTTTTTATCATCTTAGATTTGTAGATTCATGATCTTCATTAAATTGGGAACTTTTTTTGCCATTATTTCTTCAAATAATCTTTCTGTCCCTTTCTGTTTCTCATCTCCATCTCAAATTCCTATAACACATATATTTGGTCTCTTGATGGTTTTCCATAATTCCATCAAACTCTGCTCTGATTTCTTATTGCTCTTCAGCTCCTGTAATCTTCACTATCTTGACCTCTAATTCACTGATTTCTTCTCTGCCTAATTAAATATGTTGGTAAGTCATTCTGCTGTTTCTTATTTCAGCTATTTTCCTTTTCAATAGTAATCTCTTTGTTTAGAACCTCATTTCTTTCATTCATAGTTTCCCTTATTTCTTTTAGCTCTTTGTCTGTGCTTTCCCTTGTTGTTGTTGAGTTCCGTCGAGTCAGTTCCTACTCATAGCAACCCCGTATAGGGTTTCCAAGGAGTGGCTGGTGGGTTTGAACCACCTAGTGGTTAGTAGTCCTGTGCTCATCCTACAGTGTCACACCAGGACTCCATGTTTTCTCTTAGTTCTTTTTTGTTGTTGTTATTAAGTACCGTTAAGTCGGTTCTGACTCATAGCAGCCCTATATATGATTTCCAAAGAGGATTTGAACCCCTAACCTTGTGGTTATCAGTCCAGTGCTTTTCTTACACCACATCAAGGCATATTTATGTTATTTTATTATTTTCTTCCTTTTCATTTTTCTTTTTTTTTTTCATTAGTTGATCATCCCTAGATGCACTTTCACTCTCTTTGTCATGTTCATTTGGATGGGCCATTGTTTCTTTGTTCTTTGTGTGTGTTGTAAATTTTGTTGGAGCATTGAAATTTTTGAGGATGTCAACTCAGTTTACACCTGTATTTAGTGTTTTTAACTGCACTACTTTCTGCAAGGAACTCTTTGGTGACTAGAGCCTTTGACCTTTGCTTAATGTTTCCTCTCTTTTTCTCTTATAGGTCCTTCTCTCTCTCTGGCTTAATTGGACTTTCAAAGTTCCAGATCTCGTTGTTCAACTTTCAATTTCTTCCAAACACAGTAGACAACATGGGATGGTCAGTCTGTACACCAGTGGGCACCAACACTCAGGTAAGTTATCATGTACTGGTCAATTTTTCCTCTAGGAAGCACAATCACCTTTATATGTTTATTACTCCCTTTCCTTCTCTGATTCTACAACTGCTTTTTTAGTCAGAAAACCCACACCCAGTGAGTCCCAAAAAAGTCTGCCCTGTTAGTTCAGAAGCCTGGATTATAGAGTACACAAGAAGACAAGTAGAGTGCTGACTATGGGAGCAGACTTTAATATGAGGGCCTTCTATAGCAGTTTACAACAGCTTGGCCTTTTGTAGTAGTTTGCAACAACCTGGTAAACTAGGTGTGGGAAGGCAATGTCATGCTGTGCCAAGTAGTTCCACCAAGTAAATTGTTTTATGTGAGTGCAGACTCCACTGAAGACTCCTATTCGTAACATATAGCAGCCAGCCTCAGTCAGCAGTCCTCAGTGCCAATTAAAAGTGGGAGCAGACTAACCCTAATTGCCCTCCCTCAGGAAAGTTTGTTACATTGATTTTAGAGGCAAAAGCTATTGAGTTCACAGGGAGGTAGAGTGTTTACTATGGGAGAAGACTCCACTGCATGGGCCTTCTGTAAACATTTATAGTAGGCTTGCGGCCAACAGTGTATTGGTGGGGGAGGTGCTGGCACACTCTCCAAATGAACCCACAGGGAAATGTCTTGCAGAGACCTCTCAACCCCCACCTCCATCCCTCCCACCCAAGTATGTTGGCTGTAGGTGTATCCTCCACTCAAGATGCATCAGTCTCAGTCAACAGTCCTCAGAACCAAGAATAAGGGATAGCAGGCCAAAACAGACTGAATCCCTGGAATATCTGTCCTATTGTTTTCAAAGGTCTGAGCTATGAAGTATTCAGGGAAGCAAGTTATCGTTGTCGTTAAGTGTCATTGAATTAGTTTTGACTCATAGTGACCCTGTATAGGGTCTCTGAGGAGCAACTGATAGATTTGAACCACTAACATTGTGGTTAGCAGTCCAGTACTTATCCTACAGCGCCACACCTGGACTCCAGGGAAGCAAGTAGAGTGTTAATTATGAGAGCAGATTCCAGTACAGAGGTCTTCTGTACCAATTCACAGTAGGCTTGCAGTCAATAGTGTTCAGGTAAGAGAGGTAAGTGCTGGCACATTCCAAACTAACCTCTGGGAATGTCTGCCTTGATTTTAGAGCAGAAACATGGGGTCCTATTTCTTTGTACAGGCAGTGGGTGTGGTTTTTAGGGAAATAGACTCTTTTTTCTGGTGCTACTTATAGTTCTGGTAGCATAGTGGCTAAAAATTGGGCTGCGAACCTTAAGTTCAGCAGTTTGAAACTGCCAACTGTTCCACAGGAGAAAGATGAGACTTTCTGCTTCTGTAAAGATTGACAGCCTCGGAAACCCTATACAGGGTTGCTATGAGTAGGAGTTGACTCCGGCACATAGCAACAACAACTTCTCCAGTTCACAGCAGATAGTGACCTGCATGACTTGAAAAAGGGGAAAAGATTGTGGGAGAAACATCACCTCAGGAGAGCTCAGCTCTCACTGGCACCTGCAGGGGAAGACCAACAAGTCCATAGCCAGGGTGGCCCAAGTGCCCCATGCCTGGAATGCCTTCCATCTTCTGCCTTCACTGTGTTTTCAGGATGGCTGGTGCCAGTTTATCCCCTCAATGATCCCAAAATGTCCTTAGTGGCTGTGTTGGGGGCACGAGGCTCCCTGCATGTGGATGGGAGAGCCTGTATGCTATGGGAGGTGGGAAAGGGGTATATACTGTCCAGTAATCCCCCTTGCTTGTCCTTTGCAAAAGCACTCCCTGACTCTTGCTAGATGACTCTGTCTCCCGCCACCACCATGTCCCAATGTGAATTGACAGTCCAGAGCTACCTCCAGAGCCTATGATGGCCAGACCTGGCCTCTACACTTAACTTTATGCTGCAGCTGCTGCTGGCCACTCATCTGCTGACCCAAAAAGCCTGTCCTGCTTTCACCTGTACCTATCCAGGAAAGGATATTGAGGAAGTGTACAAGACTGTACAAGTGCCGGTCAGATAACATAGGATCCTGTGGGCCCTGGGCACCCAACTACCTTGTCTCAATACTTCCTGTAACTATGGCCCAGTCCAGCCCTGCCACTGCTCAGAACTAGGAGCTAGAACAAGACGCCAGGGTGCTGTTTCCTTCCCAACCCTGATGTATCCCACTTTCAGGACATGGGCTGCTGATGCCCCAGCTTTAGCCCCCTGTGGGCACCCAGAACACACCAGTAAGCATCCCATCCCCTCCAGCCCTATTCCAGTCCAACTTCTGCCCTACTCTATACACTGTTGACTCAGGAAAAATGGGCAATGAAACAAAATGCAATACGAGCTTTGTTTCTACATACACACAAGGTCAACCAGCTAGTGTTCCTGTCAGGGACCTCAGAGTTTTTACTGTTAGGTATGCATCATTAATGCACAAAATAGGAGATTTTTTACAATAGTCATAAATGTGAAATGTCAGATAATGAGATAATTGATAAACAACAAATAAGTAATATTTATGCCTATAAAACAGTATACTCAGCTAACTTGACAGTCTGACAAGTATACATGTGCTATATAGGATAAGCACTGCACTGCTAACCGCATGGTCGGTGGTTCAAGCCCAGGGTTGCTGTAATTCATAAACGGCTCAACAGTACTTAACAAAAACAGCATCTTGAGATAAGAGAGGCAATTTAGAATCAGACCTGTTCAATCATCTGAACCGCATCTTAGAACCCCTTGCATAGTTGGTGTTGATAAGTGCTGTAGAATCAACTATGACTCTAGAGACCCTGTATAGGGTTTCCAAGGAGTGACTGGTGGACTTGAGCTGCCACCCTTGTAGTTTAAATTAACCTTGTGGGCACATTATCCTTGCATAGTTGGGATATCATTTTGTCTCCCCAGCTACAATGATGTTTCTAGATCTTGGTTTAGACACCTTTGTATTCCACATGACACCAGTCACATGCTAGGTACCTAATGTTGTTGCTGTTGTTAGGTGCCATAGAGTCGGTTCCGACTCATAGCGACCCTGTACACACCAGAATGAAACACTGTCTGGTCCTGTGCCATCCTCACACTCATTGTTAGATTTCAGCCTATTGCTGCTGCCACTGCATCAATAGTTGTTCAAGTATTCATGTTTGAAAAAAATGTTCATATTTTTGAGTTCATCAACATTCTTTAAGTGTGACCCACCTCCAGAAACTATGAAGGTAGTGTATAAGGAAAGTCAATGAGAATAAGATTAAATTTGGCAGAAAATACATTTTTACAAGGGAGATTAGCTTTTCTGCTGAGTAAATTAAGATCTAGTAAACTGATCTTGCCTTCTTCCAAGGAGCGATGGAAATAAATCACCTCGTGGGTGAAACTAAGCTAGTCTCCATTTGCAGGGGGATCTTAAGTGTCTCCATGGTTTAGTCACCCACAAAAATCTTCCCATATTTAACATCTGCTCCATGTTCAAATTACTCAAGGGGTATTTCTAAGACTTTGTGAAAATGAGGAAGGTGTTCTTACTTCCCAAATTGTCAAAGGGATATTAATTAGAGGCAAAAGGGGGAAGGAATGGAGAGCTGGCTTTACCAATTTCCATTGGTTAGTTTATTCTCTTGGAAAGAAGTGAAATGTGATTTCAAATAAAATGTGTGAAACAGAAATCATTCAAATCTTTCATGGCTAAGCTACAAACTGAGGGAAGGGATAAGTAAGATGGTACAATGTAGCGATAAATAAGTCAGCAATTGTCCATAACCTTGGAAGACAAAGCGATAAGGTTAAAAAAGTTTCACAGTGCTTTTACCAATTTCCATTTGTTAGTTTATTCTCTTGGAAAGAAGTGAAATGTGGTTTCAAGTAAAATGTGTGAAACAGAAATCATTCAAATCTTTCATGGCTAAGCTACAAACTGAGGGAAGGGATAAGTAAGATGGTACAATGTAGCGATAAATAAGTCAACAATTGTCCATAACCTTGGAAGACAAAGTGATAAGGTTAAAAAAGTTTCACAGTGCTTTTACATGTTGAGGGACTCTGTTGTTATTAAGTACTGTTGAGTCTGTTCCTACCCACAGTAACCCAATGTAGGGTTTCCAAGGAGTGACTGGTGAGCTTGAACCGCTGACCTTGCAGTTCAAACTGACCTTGCAGTCCAGTGCATTAACCCATAATGCCACACAAGGACACTGAGGAAAATTCTAGGAGTCTGCAATTTTTTTCTATACAGGGCTAGATAATATCAATATTTTAGGCTTTGTGAGCTACATACTACCTGTCTCTTTTGCATATTCTTTGACTCTTTTAACACTTTAAAAATTTAAAAAGTAAAAAGAACTGGGACTTTAAAAAATCAGGGCACCACTGGACAGTGGCCACCTTTGCTTTAGAATGTGCTGTGTGTGCGTGTTTGTAAATTCTATTTCTATTTGAAAAATTCTTATTAAGCATCTATACTAAGTAGGTCAACTATACAAGATCAGCAGTAGAAGCCTTCCACAGTAAATGTAAAGAAGATTCTGAATGACGAAAAGACCAAATCCAAGACTAACCAGGGTTCCTTATTCTTCAATAAGACAACAACCCCCTCCCAGAAGGCAGGATTAACTGGAAGAGAGGCAAGTTTGAATTAATTCAAAGCCTATAAAAAATTATTCAAAGTGGGAAAAAAAGTTGTGAGAGTGATTTGATCAGGGACCCTGAGCATCTGCCAAATTAAAGTTGGAGAAGTCTCTCAAGAGATTTCAGAGCAGATCCTAACACAATATGGAAGCTGGGGTCAAGAAGAGGCAAATGCTAAGGGTTTTGGGGGTTTATTTATTTATTTCAACCACATAGGCTGCACTTTGGGAATAAGTAAAATCTCTGCAAAATGTAACTTACCTACCTGAAATCAGTCTAAAATACCTTATGGTGCAGATCTATATGGATGAAAAGAAATTATGCCTAAAAAATTGGAGTCTGGGGACCCTGGGAGTTCTGGTGCAAAGACAGAAGAAGTGGAAACATGCCTTTTATTATTCACCTGCAGGAAGTATTTTTCACTTGGAAAGACAAAGTAGGTATGGATTGAATTGTGTTCTCCAAAATGAAATGTGGACGTATTAACCCTTGTTGTTGATGTTAAGTACCGTGGAGTTGGTTCCAACTCATAGTGAGCCTGCACAGGGTTTCCGAGGCTGTAAATCTTTACGGGAGCAGAGCGCCTCATCTTTCTCCCACAGAATGGCTTGTAGTTTCAAACTGCTGACCTTAAGGTTAGCAACCCGACTCGTAAACACTATGCTACAACAGACACAGACATACACAAGGGGGAGGCAGGTGCCATGTCTACAAGCAAAGGAACACCTGGAATCACTGACAGCAGAAACTGGGAGTGAGGGCCACAGAAGAAATTGACATGGCAGAAACCTTGATTTTGACTTTTAGCTTCCAGAACTATGAGAAAATAAATTTCTGTTCTTTAAAGCCATTCGCTTGCACTTTTTTTTTTCTTATGGCAGGACTAAGTAAATAAGCCAAAATCTAAAGGTAGAATCTACTTGGTATCTAAAGAGCACCTAAAACCATGTCTTTGAGAAACCATGGGAGGGGCTCCTCAGAGAATCTGACTGAAAAGGCCTGAAGGCAACACATCCTAAGCCAAGATCAACATGTCAAGAAGATAGGAAGAACATTGTCCCCCTCACCCAGCTATAGCCCCAGGCTAGAGTGTTTAAGAATGAATAAATGCTTGATGCCAAATTGGTGAGGGACAGAGGTTAGTGTGGGTGGTAACCACACTAACCACATGTGTCCTGAAAATAACCTTATATTTTAGTTTAAAAAGCAATTTCACAACCATTGTTTGATCTGTTTATTCTTGTGTGCTAGTTTATTCTTCCAGTTTTATACATAAGGATATTGAGACTCAGAAGGTTATTTGCCCAAGTTCAAACAGATTTTTAAGTAGTAGGACCACACTCAAGTTTCTAAGTCCAAATTCAGTGTTACTTTATAGGTTGTTGTTGTTAAGTGCCATCGAGTCAATGCTGACTCATAGCAACTCTGTACAGGATTTTTGAGGAGCAGTTGGTGAACTTGAATGGCCAGTTTTTTGGTTTAAACTGACCTTGCAGTCCAGCCATTAACCCACAGCACCACACCAGGACTCCACTTATACTAGTGTCAGTGTTTTTAAAGAGTACGGAGTCCTGGTGTGGTGCTGTGGGTTCATGCGCTAGGATGCAAAACTGTTTGAACCTCCACAGTTCAAGCTTACCAAAAGCTCCTTGGAAATTTTGTATAGGGTCTCTATGGGTCAGAACCGACTCGATGGCACTTAACAACAACAACAACAACAACTGTGAGTACTGTAAAGTAAGCATTGGATTTCTAATCAGAAGATTGCTGGTTCAAACCCACCAGGGGCTCCAAGGAAGAACATTGAGGCTATATGAGCCTATAAAGATTTACAGTCTCGGAAACTCTATATAGGAATTGACTCATAGTGGGTCAGTGTTTTTATTGGGACAACATCAAGGTGGGAAATGACTGGATTTATAAAGATTTTAAAGGGTTGTGCATTAAAAAAGGCCTTTAAATTGAAACAGTACTGACTTTGGACTCTGTGTTCCAAGGAAACAATGAGTTGAGTAAAGAAATATATTAGGGATAATCTGGGAAAGCCAACGAGATAGGGTTGGGATGTCTGTGAGAAGTTCATCTGGGACACTGGAAAATCAGGGCAATGACTTTTCCTGCTCAGTTGACCACTGATATTGAGAAAAATAGCTTCAATCTAGGAATTTAGCATGAAGTAGGGTGGGGAATTGAAAAGGATTATGAGCACATAAACCTGTGCTAACCTGATACACATGCTTCCTTTATCCAATGTGTTACTGAGTACTCACTATGTACCAGATACAGTGTGTGCTGCATCTTGGGTATACAGTTTTGAAAGAGACAGAGTCTAGTACCTCATGGAGTTAACAATCTAGTTGGGAATATAGAGAATAAATAGCTTTAAAGCAATGTATCAAATAAACGGATAAAGACGTGGTTGTTGTTGTTGTTATGTGCCCTCGAGCCAGTTTTGATGCATAGAGACTCTGCATAGGGTTTCCAAGGAGCAGTTGGTGAGTCTGAATTGCTGACCTTGTGGTTCAAACTGACCTTGTGGTCCAGTGCTTTAGCCCACAGCGCCACACCAGGACTCCAAAATGATAGAGATTGGCCAAGGGAAATGGTGAAGAAACTAGGGGGTGCATGTACTGCTAGCGCAAAGCATAAAATGCTTTTCCCAACACCAGGCCAGGGGGTTGGAGGCTAATTGAAATGTTGGAAACATGATAGTACATGAAACATGATACTTTGTGAAATTACACAAGTGGTCAAAGAGATGTCATAGTCCTGTTGTTCCTCAATAGGGTAAAATTTTTATTTTTATTTTTATCAAGCTAGAAACTACGAACACCTTCCCAACTCTACTCCTTCCCTCCCATCCCCTCCCCCCACCACACACACACATTAAGCTTCTACAAAGTGTGCTATGGGAGTAGAGGAATGCGACATCTAACTTCTATTAAATGTTTGGTAGTTAATATCTCCGGAGTGGGAACATGATGGAAGTGGTTGTAAGGGAATGTCATAATCCAAGATTCATGGGGAATTATCCATGGAGATAAAAGACTTTGTCTAAATGGAGGGTTGATTTTACTGTTTAGGGCCTATCTTGAAAATTTCTCACCACAGAATGAACTGCCACTATGGAAACCATGGTAAAGAAAACATTGGTACATAGAATGAAAAATCCCATACAAGCCACTTGCTATTTACTATATGGCAAGAATCTCAAGTACTTTGTTCAAGCCACTTGTTACTCCTTGTGTAAAAATTACCTGGTTTCATGTGAGTTTTAAAGTGATTGCTTTATTAAAATAAAATAATGTTGTTGTTGGTAAGTACCATAAAGTCGATTCTGACCCATAGCAGCTCTCTACAGTGTTTCCAAGCAGTAGCTGGTGGGTGTGAACTGCCCACCTTGTGGTTCAAACTGATCTTACAGCCCAGTGTGCCATATCCTGTAGTGCCACATCATGACTCCTAAAATATAATAATTGTTGTTGTTGTTAAGTGCCATCGAGTCTGTTCCGACCCATAGCGACCCTGTATAGGATTTCTGAGGAGTGGCTGGTGGGTTTGAACTGCTGACCTTGTGGCTCAAACTGACCTGTGGTGCAGCACATTATACTGCATTGCCACAACAGGACTCCCCTCTGTTTGATGCTGTTGTTGTTGTTGTTAAGTGCCGTCGAGTCGGTTCTGACTCATAGCGACCCTGAACAGGGTTTCCGAGGCTGTAAATCTTTACTGGAGCAGAAAGCCTCATCTTTCTCCCACAGAGCAGCTGGTAGTTTCGAACTGC
>NW_006408773.1:466544-523362 GCF_000296735.1 Chrysochloris asiatica | reverse complement strand
TTCCGAGGCTGTAAATCTTTACTGGAGCAGAAAGCCTCATCTTTCTCCCACAGAGCAGCTGGTAGTTTCGAACTGCTGACCTTGCGGTTTGCAGCCTGATTCGTAACCACTATGCTACCAGAGCTCCTTGATAATCCACCTAAAAGACAGTTAAATGCAAACAATAGTTACTACTTTTTGAGTATCCACCATGCTTTAGAATTATGTGGACAACCTTTTAAATCCTCACAAATCTTAAAATATCTGCCACAGTTTCCTCATTCCTCCAGAAAGTCAGGAACTTTTGCCTGTTTTGTTCACCAATGTATATCAAACAGTTAAAATAGTGTTTGACACATAGGCTTCCTGCGTGGTGCAGTTTATACTGAACTACTAACCTAAAAGGAGTCTTGGTGGTGCTGTAGGATAAGCAGTGGACTGCAAGTTCCACAATTCAAACCTCATCTTTCTGTAGGAGAAAGATGAGACTGTCTGCTCCCATAAAGGTTTATAGCCTCAGAAAGCGTCTACAGGGTGGTTATGAGTCCGAATTGAGTTGTCAACAGCAGTAAGTTTGGTTTACTGACCGAAGAATCTGCAGTTCAAACCTTCCAAGCAGTGCTGTCAAAGGAAAGGCCTGGTCATATATTTACATTATGTTTATAGCCTCAAAACCCCATGCATTCTTCATGTGTCAGAATTGACTTGACAGTAACAGGTATAGTATTTGCTGGTTTGGATATTCAATACATATTTGTTTAAAGAGGAAACTGGAAATTTGGGGCTTATGAGAGGTTTAATGTTAGATCTTAACCCAATTCTACCTGCTTCGAAATTTCTTTTTGTTTGTTTGTTTGTTTTTTACTATGGCACAATGCCTTTTGGCAAGTTTAAGCATCATTTGCATTCTGATCAGGGTTCAGGAAGTGACATCATCCATAAAATCATCTGAAACCATCTTCTTGCCATCAAAGGCATTGAGTCAGTCAGCCACACTCTGATCTCTTTATCATTCTTGCCTTCGCTTATTTTTCCCTCTGATCTCATAGCACTTATTTGTTAGGTACCAAATAAACATACCACCTTCTGCTTAAATGAATTACACCTACATTTCCTTATCACACTTCAAAATCCCCTCTTATACACCAAGATCAAGGAACTGGGGAAGAGGGCAGTATGATGTAGATGACACTATTACAGTAATCAGAAAAATGTCAGCACTTCGACAACTTTCAGTAGTCACTTAAAACAGTTACAAAGAATCTTAAAGATCACCTAGTGCAATGCCCCAACTCAATGCAGGAATAACTCTAAAAAAAATAATGAACTCTGGCCAGTCTATGGATATCCTTAAGTGGATAGGGTAAGAGTATATCATGAAGGTACAAAGGCAGCATGAGACTTCTTCCTGGATTGCCAATTTTACTAGATTAGGAGACCAACTGAAATAATTTACCCATTGAATAATTTTTTAAATTACGTTAAAAACACTTCACTTCTGATATAAACTATCTCATATTGTTGTTGATACGTGCTGTCAAGTCAGTTCAGACTAATGGCAATCCTGGGTTTCCAAAGAGTGGCTGCTGAGTTTGAACTGCGGACTGTGCAGTTGCCCGTCTAGTGTTTATCCTACAGTGACACACACGGTTTTCACATGAATGTTTAAACATAAACAGGAAACTAGGGCAGAGGTTGCTACACAGGGACTATTTCCTGAAGAAATAGCATTTAATTTGAGACCTGTGCAATGAGATTGAGTTAATGAGGTGAAGAATGAGAGGAAAGTAGGAGGGAAAAAGGAGTATGTATAGTGTCCCTAAGCAGAAGGAATAGACTACACAAGCATGCTTAAGTGAAGAATTCCAAGAGGTCTGACCATGTTCTATTATCCCAGAATCCCCAGCAACACCTCCTAGGAATCTCTATATTCACATTTGGTCAAAACAAAGTAAAATTGTGTGTGAGGGGGTGGGTGAAGGGGGTTCCAACAGCCTTGAGCTGAGGCATCTACACAGTTATTCCAGTATCACCTCAAAATTCTTAGCCAAAATCAAGAAGCCAGTAATGTATAACTATTGTTTGCTGAAGAAATTTTTAACACTGGTGGTGCTATAGGATAAGCACTGGACTTCCACCCATAGTCCACCCATAGTCCAAACCGACCAGCTACTACTCAGGAGAAATATGAGGCTTTCTCCTCCCATAAAGATTACAGCCTCAGAAACCCTATGCTGTTAAAGTGCTGTTGAGTCAGTTCTGACTTATAGAGACCCTGTAAAGGGTTTCCAAGGAGCAGCTCGTGGACTTACACTGCTGACCTTGTGGTTTGAAGTCTAGTGTTGATTGTATAGTTCCACATAAGAAGTCCCAGAAACTCTATACAGGGTCGTTATGAGTCAGAACCAACTCAATGACAGTGAGTTTTGTTGTTTACTCTCTTGATACAATCCTTTATTGCTTTAGATTTAAATTGTTAAGTAGAAAAGTAAACTCTAGTTAGCCATTATAGAAAACATTACAAATAATAGTATTAAACAGTATTTTTATATCATTATAATCTTGTCTTTACCACCACTCTCACACAGGATTGATGTTTTTAGGTGCTGTGGAATTGGCTCTGACCTGATGCACCACAGAATGAAGCACTGTCTGGTTTTACACCATCTTCACAATTGTCATTATGCTTGAGCCCACTGCTGTTGCCACTGTGCCGATACATCTCATTGGGGATCTTCCTCTTTTGTATTCACCCTCCACTTTATCAAGAAAAATTCCCTTCTTTAAGAACCAGTCCCTCTTGATAATATGTCCAAAGTATGAGAGATGAAGTCTTGCCATCTTGGCTTCTAAAGAACATTCTGGCTGTGCATCCAACATAGATTTGTTCTCCTGGCAGTCCATGGTATTTTCAATATTCTTCTGCAATAAATCAAATCTCCATGAGACAGGAGCTGTTATAAACTTATTTTATAAATGAGGAAACTGAGGCTCCAAACTTGTCTGAAGCCAGCTTACCTAATGATGACAGAGCTAGAACTGTGAAGTTAGGTCCCTTGGGTGCTAAAGCCCATATATTTAAAACCACAAGGTACTGCCAAGCAAAATGAGTAGGAAAGAGTTATTGTGAATGTTTTACTTGTAGATGCTCTAGATCATTGTAAGCCATTAGGCTAACCCATTGTCCTACATCCTGGAGTGCTCTAAAGAAGACTGAATGGAAGGTGGTATAGAAATAAACTTTGTTTATTGTTAATAAGTTTGTTATTGTTGGAGAGACTCCTGGTGTGGCACTGTAGGATCAGCACTGAACTTTGAATCACAAGGCCTGCAGCAAAAACCCACCAGTTGCTCTTTGGAAACCCTATATAGGGTCACTATGAGTCAAAATCGACTTGGTGCAGTTAGCACCACCAACAATTCTATGTTAGGAGTCATGGTAAATTCTCTAAATTTGTTACTTAATTTAATATTCACAGAAACCTCTTATAGTAGAGAAATTACTCTCCCCACTGTACAGATGGCCAGGGTGTCTGTGGCCAGGGTGGCTAAGTAATTTTTTTCATAGGTAAGTGGTAGAACTGTGACTGGAATTAAGGTTTGTGTGACTACAGATAGCCTTTCATTATTACACACTAATGATTGGCTTAATATTTAACCCTTACCTGGTTACATATTTACACTTTAACAGGGGTCTTTCCTGTGTGAATTATCCAGGACTGGGTCAGATCTGAAAAGAAGGCTTATTGGGAATGCATAGTGGGTCTGCCTTAAATCAAATCAAAATTGTATTTACCTACCTTCTCTTTGTATTTCCTGAAGTGCAGTAGTAGTGTGGCTGAGAAGATAAATCTCTACTCAAACCACAACCTTCTACTGCAACTAGGATAACAACTCTCAGACACTCTGGCAACTACAGAAACAGAGAGAGTGCTGAATCAATCAAGAGTTTATTTGCAAAGGCTAATGTCAAAGGATGAACTTCCTTTAATCCCGTTAACATGGTGCACTTAAAGTACTTACTGGCTCAAGAGTTTGATTTCCCTCTGATTTTCTTTTGGAGACTAGTTTCTGTTTGTTTGTTTGTTTTGTTTTTTTACAATTGACTAAATTATTTTCTCCCTCTCATCTTTGTAGTGTACAGACTTTGATGTATGCTCCTAAGACCTCCTTACCTCCCTCTTGCTCCTGCTAACCCAGGGCTTTGCAAACAAACCCTACTGAGACGTATGGATAGTCTGGACCTTTCCAGAAACCCAAGATACTGAAGGAGATATAGTATTTAATTATGCTAAAGTAAAACCCTGCAAAAATCATAGAAGAAAACCTAGGTGGTGCTTAAGGAATAAATAGGCTTACAGGCAGCTCTATTTTTCTACAGTTGATTTACTTCAAAAATGGGAAGCCTTACAGGTACCTAGAGGAGCCCTTGTGGCACAGTGGATTCAGTGTTGGGCTGCTAACTGCTTGGTATGTTGTTCAAACCCACCACCAGCCACTCCATGTGAGAAAGACGAGGCTGTCTACTCCTGTAAAGATTTATAGTCTCTGAAAATCTAAGGAGCTGTTCTACTCTGTCTCACAGAGTTGTTATGAGTTGGAATCAACTGAATGACAGTGGAGTTATAACTACCCCAGGAGTAACTAGTTTCTCAAATATTTGAGAAGGTCTTGGCCTTGGAGCACAGTTCTAGTGTTTTGTTTTGTTTCCTGAATTCCCACTTTACAGTTTTTCTACACGTGGGTCATGCTTCAAACTTCCTGTGTTTGGTGAACTCTGTGTGTGTGTGTTTATGTGCTTTGGGAGAAGGAGGAAAGCACTTCATTCAATGCTTATACTTCATATATTTCATGTGTGTCTTTTGGTCTTTTCCTGTTCAGCTATAGCTGCTATTTTCTGATCAGCTGGTTTTTACATGCAGAACCAGTATACTTATGGATAAACAGGAGGCTGACTTTAGGAGGTACACTGGAAAAAACTGCTTCTAGATATGTGTCTGATATATTTGCAGGGTGTTTTATGGGAGGAAGGGAGGATTATTTAGAGATATAAATCCTTTGGATTTATTTTCCCTAATGCCTCTTCTTTTGTTTATAAATGCATGATTTAGTTGTTCACCAGGCAATTAGAGGAAGATACACACATTTAACATTCCTAGTGAACTTGGTGGGTGGGGAAGAGTGTCACTCAGTCCAAAGTATTATGATTTCATGATCTTTCCTTCAAGAACCTGGCCAGGGATTGTGGCATAGACTAGAATAAATGTTTTCCTCCCTACGCTTTATTTCTTGTACCTTGTACAAAAATATTGAACATAAAGTATAAAAATTGATTTTTATAGTATGTTAAAGGAAAAGTTGCACTTTATGACTAAAAAACCCAACCAAAACAAAACAAAACAAAACAACAACAAAAATGAATAAGTAGAATAGTTAGCTTGTGATATAGACTATTTTTAACTCCTAAGCTTAAAATGATCCTCCCTGTTTCCATATCAGTACATGGAGCTTTTTACTGAGCAGTGCCTTTCCACAGGTTTTACAGCTAGTAGTTAATTATCTTGATATCCCCCAGAGGGTTCTTCATATTTTACTCAGTCTATGAAGACACAGGGATGCTGTGGGGATTAGTTAAATGTGTGTGACATAATTTTTAAACCTTCTCCCTGGAACTAGTTTTCTCTCCCAGTTTTCAACTTCCACAGCTTTTACTATCAGTATATTTCTTTACCATTTAGCATACATTTGTTGATTATCTGTTTATATCTATATCTTTGAAGGAAGGAGACAAGCTTCATACCTGTTTGTTTTTCCAACCTTGTCCCTAATAGCAGCGCAAGCAATGTTTGTTGATGTTGCCCATCGCCTCCCTGCGCCACAACACACACCCTTTTAAAGTGGAATAGGCAATGCATAGCTTTAACTTCAAACTTAGTTTAAACAGATGGAAAGGTTTTCAGGATAAAAACAAAGAAGTCTTGCGTGGCAGAAGAGGAGGAACATCTAAGACACTTGGATGACCCTGGTAAAGCCAAGGTACCCAAAAGCCTATTGGCCACAGGCTAACAAGTGACTCACACTTAGCTTGATTTACCTGTAAGTTCAGAGATCTGAAAACTTTACTGTATGTCAATTCAAATTTGGAAGTGAACAATAAAACTAATGGCAGGATTTGAAGAGAGGATGTTATAATAGTTAAGCATTTTAGGAGTTTCCATCTTATGAAGGCGTTGGTAGCTGTGGGAGAAGACTGGTGGAAAGAGTCTTTTGAATATGTTTTGAATAAGGCTGGGGACAGGCATACTACAAACGGTTGCCCCACTTTTGCTATATAATTTTGTTTTTCTTCCCAGCATCATCTATAATGGCAAAAGATGACAAATGTCTAAATTGTCTCACTGAGGCAGGATGAATCCCTAAACTTTGGCACTGTGGTAATCTTGAAATCTTAAACCAAAAGTGTCCCCTAAACAATAGGCTAGCTTAAACTATAAAGAATGTCTGCCTTGTACATTGTGCTTTTTTAAAAGAACTATCTCTATAGTATCAAATTGACAACAGTAATTCAAAAGGTTATATACGAAGCTTAGGGGGCAATGAGTGTGTATTAGTGGGAGAGACACCATTCCTAATAGAAGGTTGAGAATGGTTGCATGATTTGCAAAATGTAATCAAATTCACTTAGTTGTACTCATAGAAATGGTGAAATTGATGTTTACTTTGCCATGTGTATTTTCAACAGCAAGAAAATAAAATACAATATTTTTTTAAAGTATGAAGAATGATTTCCACTGTATTCTATCATATAGACTTGTCAATGCTATTTATTTCAATTTTGCTTTAAGAATTAAAGCATTATAAATACAGCAAGAAAACAAAAATCCTCACCACTGGACCAATAAACAACATTCTTATCAATGGAGAAAAGATTAAAGTTGTCAAGGACTTCATTCTTCTTGGATCAACTATCAACACTCGCGGAAGTAGCAGTCAAGAGATCAGACGACATATTGCACTGGGCAAATCTGCTGCACAGGAACTTTTTAAAGTGTTGAAGAGCAGAGATGTCAGCTTGAGGACTAGGGTGCGCCTGACCCAGGCCATTGTGTTTTCAATAGCCTCATATGGATGCGAAAGCTGGACAGTGAATAAAGAGGATCGTAGAAGAATTGATGCCTTTGAGTTGTGGTGTTGGAGGAGAATACTGAAAGTGCCATGGATTGCCAAAAGAATCAATAAATCTGTTTTGGAAGAAGTGCAGCCAGAGTGCTCCTTGGAGGCCAGGATGGCTAAGCTTCGTCTCTCCTACTTTGGACATATTGTCCGGAGGAAACAATCGCTGGAGAAGGATGTCATGCTGGGTAGGGTGGAGGGTCAGAGAAAAAGAGGAAGACCCCCAACGAGATGGATCAGCCAGGTGGCATCATTGATGGACTCAAGTGTGGCAGCGGTAGTGAGGTTGGCCCAGGATCGAACATTGTTTCGTTCTGCTGTGCATGGGGTCGCTATGAGTCGGTTCCGACTCGATGGCACCTGACAACAACAACAGCAACAAATACAGCAAAAATGTTATAGTACATCTATGCAACAGATTTCTGGTATGGGCTGTATGATCAGCACTGGAAGACAAACCACAATGTTGATAGTTCAAACCCACCAGCTGTTCCTCAGAAAACCTATACAGGGTCACTATGAGATAGAACCTACTCAACAGCATTTAACAACATGCAATGGAAGGAGTCCTGTTATGGCACTGTAGGATAAACTCACGACTGAAAAATCAGTTTGAACTGCAAGGCTGGCAGTTCAAACCCCCAGCCACTCCTCAGAAACTCTAAATAGAGTTCTTATGAGTTGGAACAAGTCAACTGCATTTCACAACAACAACAACAACAACAATGCAACAGAAGGAGTCCTGTTGTGGCATTGTAGGATAAGCATTGGACTATAAGTTGGTTTGAACTACAAGGTTGCTGGTTCAAACTTACCAGCTGCTTCTTGGTGCTATGAGTTGGAACCAACTAGATGATAATTTAGAAGAACAACTAATTGCAAGGTTGGCAGTTCCAACCTAGCAGCTGTTCCTCATAAACCCTAAACAGGGTCTCTGTGAGTCAGAACCAACTTCACGGCTCTTAACAACAACAACAATGCAGTGAAATACTGAGGTGCAAAAGAATGTGATACATAAGACCATAGGTGGAATCCTGAACCTTACCCAGAATCTTCTGAGGTTGGAAATTTCCACTTGAAAGGACAAGCAGACCAACCTGGAACAACTAGAAGAACAGAAGATACTTCTTGAAAGAAAGACTGACAGGAAAAATACAAAACAATAACGGCACTCTGACTGATTACTACAAGAACAAGCAAGTTGCTCAACCAGGAGACATCAAGGCAGGTGGTCAGGTCCCCTCAGGACAAACCCCCTTCCAAGACTAAGATTCAACGTGAATACACGCTCTGATTGGTGACCACGTTCGTCACTGATAAGGGGAAGTGAGGGAAAAACAGCAATGAAGCTGTGAGCTGAGCCCTACAAAGGTCAATAGACTCCTGTGAACCTGGGTGGAGACCTGGCTGGCCAGCATTGTGGCAAGGCCTGGGGACTCTTGGGCCCAGAGTCAGTGACATAGCCACAGAAGAATTGAGTGGAGCGTGAAATGTCCAGCTGATAAGAAAAGAAGGCATATGCATAAGAACACCCACACTTGCAGATAATACCCAATCATTGACCTGGCTTCAATGACTGGATGATCAGAGCTCAACTAGAAGAAGAAAGAAGAGGAAAAAAGGAGTGTTCTGATACAATTTGATGAACTTGACTTACACCTATGGATGTAGTAGCTCAAAAGAGGGAATAAATCTTTACAGTGACCATCATTCCCATCCCCTCCATACAAAGAGTAGACAGGGATGGGCAACTTGGACATTAGCTAGCCAAAGTGGGGAGGGGAGGTGCTACAAAGGCAAGAAGTGACTGGCTTACAAGCTTTCAAGAAGGAACCTAGATCCAGAGGGCGTGGAGGAAAGTCCAATCTCCACTGAGTAGTATCCAATCTGTCTAGGCGGGGCTGATGAAAGGAGATGTGGATAGGTCTCTTGTGATACAATAGTGAATAATTGTTATCAGGACTGATTGTGAGGGTTGGAAATGTAAAGGTAGACGTTTTGTAACAAAAGGAAGGGAGTGGTTGGTTTTGCAGTCCAGGAGTGGAGGTCCCTGGAACCATCAAGGAGAAGAGCGGAGAGCGGGACCTTACCCAGAGAAGCAGTGACACCAGAAATGGAGGCAGCGATGATGATGAGGAGAGATGGAGTGGCTGGGGACTCTAGAACCAGAAAGGGAGAGGGGCTGTGTGCTGATGACTGGGGGACAGGCTTGCAGGGTACATCCTTTGGTTGGTTGATGATACATGGAGGGGTTTGTAGCCATTCTATATGATAGAATGAATGTAAAGCTAATGTTCTCCCATGTAAGCTATCACATAATTCACAATAAATGTTAAAAAAAAATAAAAGATTGTGGTAAAGGTAGTTATTCTGATATGGAAGGATTTTTGCTAACCTAAAAGTCAGCAGTTCGAAAACTACCTGTGTTTCCATGGGAGAACTATGAGGATTTCTGCTCCTGTGAAGGTTTAAAACCTTGGAAACCCTATACAGGGTCAGAATCAACTCCAGGGCACATAAGCACCAACACCACCACCACCATTGTTGAGTAAAAATATGCAAGGTAACTGTTGAAACTGATGATCCTACTTGTAACAGGCAAAAAGGGGGAGGATAGATATATACATACATATGTATTTTTGAAGATTACACCCTGGCATAGTGGGAAGGCACAGGAATGATGATATAAAGGTACTTTTCACTGTACTCTATCCAATACCGTTTTATTTTAATTTTACCATGTGCCTATTTTACTTTTTCCATGGTAATAGCAATATTAACTTTAACAGCTATAATTTTACCTTTCTGATAAATCTTGCCGCATACCACGCCCTATCTAGCTCTCCTGCCCACCTTTCCAAATAAGTTGTTATGTGCCGCTGAGTCAGTTCCCACTCATAGTGACCCTGTATAGGATATCCAAGGAGCGTCTGGTGTGTTTGCACATTGTGGCCAGTAGTCTAGTGTTTATCGTCCAGTACCGCACACAAATAAGAAAGCTAGAGTAATCTTCTTATATGTCACAAAACGAGGTGTAAAAGTTACCCTCCTTATGAAAAATCACCCAGATAACCTCAACTTGTACATAAGAAAATTATGTTGTTTAACACTCCTGAATTTGAATCTTTCTGAAGCTCTCTACACACCAATGCTACTTAATGTTTTTGACTACATGGCAGCCATGCACTACTTCTCACATATCCGTGTATTTATACTCTGAGATCCTGGTCAGCATGAGATAGTGTTTCTTTTGCACACTTTGATCTATGGTCCCTCAG
Organism: Chrysochloris asiatica; assembly: GCF_000296735.1. NCBI lineage: Eukaryota > Metazoa > Chordata > Mammalia > Afrosoricida > Chrysochloridae > Chrysochloris > Chrysochloris asiatica. Next base: position 512,932 of record NW_006408773.1, on the reverse strand, counting down.
AAGGTTACCATTAGGCAGGCTTGAACTGGATGTCACTCTTTCATTGCATTGTCAAGGCCTTTACATTGAGACTTGCTTCCTACTTGTAGCATTTTCAAGGAAATATGGATCTGTACAGAATGGTGGTTTCCATGGTAAATGTTCCCTCATACTTGTGTTTTCAAATTCACCTTGGATATACTCAGCATGATTTCCTCTTTGAGCACCAGCACCACAATAGATATAGGTCTGGTGCCACTGACAAAATGTGTAAAAAAAGAAATCTCACCAATCCTGGTTAGAAAAGGAGTAATTTATTATTCTTACTGCAGGGGGCCAAATTCATATCCACCTCCTATAAGAAGAAAGTTCACTGTTTTTTGTTTTGTTTTGTTTGCCAAAGTCATGGAACCTATACACTGTGCATATAAATGCTTAAAACAGACGAGTAGATTATTATTCCTAAACTCATGAAACTCACAGTAGGAACACGTACATGTGTGGAGTGCTTTGTGGTTTACAGAGTTTTCACACACACTTCATTTTATTTCCATGCCAATGCCATAAAGTTAATAGGGCATGTCTTTATTTACAGATACGAAAATTAAGCGACTTAACAGTAGGCGAACAACTAGCTAATAAGTGCCAGAGCCTGAAATGAAGTCTTCCTTTGGTTCCAAATTCCATTGTGCTTTGCTACCCCTATGCTGTTTCTGTGTGCTTTCGCTTTCCCAGCTGTAAAATACTAGATTTTCAGTGTCCCAAGCTGCTGTTTTAAATTCCCTGTGTTCTTAACCAGTATATATATATTTTTTTGGCAGCCTGAAAATGTGAACACCACATTGATACCTTACATACTTTTTACCCTTTCCTGCCTGCAATCGAGTTCAGTTTGACTCATAGAGAATCTATATAGGGTTTCCGAGGTTGCGAATCTTTATGAGAGCAGAAAGCTTCATCTTTCTCCTGTGGAGAGTGGCTGGTGAGTTTGAAAGGCTAAACTTGTGGTTTAGCAGTTCAGTACTTATCCTACAGCGCCACAAGGGCTTCTGCCTGGTGTATTTAAGGGCAAAGTAAAGTTACTATTCTAAGTTCTGGATAGTGTCATAGAGGTGTACCTGATTGCCCTACAATGTCTGTCTTTTGGTGGTAGTGGATATGAGCCATGGAGTCGTTCCTGAGTCATAGCGACCCTGTATAGGGTTGCTGAGGCTGTAAATCCTTAAGGAAGCAGAAAGCCTCATATTTCTCCAGCGGAGAGGATCGTAGACCTTGAGGTTAGCAACAACCCAAGTCGTAATGCACGATGCTACCAGGAGTCTTAGGTGACTGAGAACCAAGCGCTCATCTTTTTTTAAATTCTATTTTACCGGTAGTAACTGTGAGAGAACAGAGACCTAGACAATAGCGTCTTGTTTAATTTTATCAATTTTGAGAGCGGGTGGGACAAAGGAGTGGATAGACGGCTCAATTCACCAATGGGAAGGGAATTCTGAGCCAAGACTCGCCAACGGAAAGCTGCAAAAGAGTGGTAGGTGGGATTTACCCTTCTTGAGGCCTTCTCTGCCCAGGCCGCCCAGGAGGCGGAGACTCCGCGCAGCCCCCTCCTACCCTACCCCTTCTGCGAGCATAGCCCGTCAGATGGAGGGGGCGGAGGCGCGTGGGATTAGGGAGACTAGGCACTTGGGGTGGGGGGTGAAGGCTAGAGGGAGCCAAGACAGAGAGGAGAGTGTCTAGCAGAACTGTGACGGGTGGAGGCCTGCTGGTAATGGGAAGCAAGAAGGGGAAGGAAAACGAAGAAGCGACAGAGCGCTGCTTCTTCCTGCATTATTTTAATACTTTGATAGAAGCTGCTGTTCATTTCTATCATTTGTTTTTCTGTCTCCCGCTGAGGGGCGGGGAAATTGCATTGGCTCTCCCACGCGACTCTGCTCCGTTGATGCCTTAGATTATTATCGTAGTCTATGCGAAACCCTTTCCTTCCTCTCAACCACTCCTTTAGTAGACTCTCGGTGCTCCCGGAACCGGGTCTTGCCACGTTCTTAGGAGGGCGGGAGCCAGGGCCACTTTCGCTGGAGCTCCCAGACCCCGCCATTCAATTGTTTGAAACTTCCCAGCCCCCTCGCCCCGCCTCTCTCCCGAGCCTCCTCCCTCTAGGATCCAGGCAAGCTCCCGCCCTCCTTTCCCCGCCCTTTACTCCGCCTCCATCCTAATCCACCCACCAACCACCCCCTCCTGGGCGGTCCTAGCCGCGCACCGCAAGAAGAAAAGCCACCCCTCTACGTCCCCCTCCCCTGCCTCCCATCCTTAGCCCAGGAGCTGCCTTCATCGCAGTCACGCCCCTTCCTTCCAAGGAGCTTTCAGGCTGCTCAAGCTGGTAGACCCCCTGAATTACTCTTCCATCCCCGCTTTCTTTCGCCTCTTCTCCGAGTTCTCTTCCCCCGCCCTCCAACCTCTAGTCTGTCTCGCCTCGGATCATTCGCTGCTGCTCCACCCTCTGGCCCGGTATCCTGCCTGTCCACTGCCACTAAAGAGAACCCGGACGGAGCCGCAAGGAGGAGAGCAGCCAGGAGTTGGGGCTTCCCCCCTGCCCATCCCTGGCCACTGGTCTGGGACGGAAGGCACCTGAGTGAGCAGAGAGCCATCACGTTGTCTTCGTTGCCTTCAGGGGTAGGAGACGCGTGGTTACGTTTTTGTGGGGAACTGGGGAAGGAATTCATGGTGGCATGAACTTGATCGTGCCCTCGGCGTAAGTGAGTCGATCTAGATGCGTGTAAGGATGCCTGTACGTTCTACTTTATTTGAAGCTGGCCATGAGTTTTCCAGGATGTGCAGTAAGTTAAATTGATTCTAGAGTGTGCTCCTTTTTCGTCCTACTTCAGCAAGGAGATGCTAGTGGGTACCAATACTTGATGATCCTTTTACATTCTTGTCTCCTGGGGCCCTTGTAGGTCTTTAGGTAATTAACTACACAAAAAACTAAAGACTCAAGGGAAACTGAGATCTACATTTAGCCCAGCAGGAATATCCGCTCTGTTCTCAAATGACTAGAAGCATTTTCCCTCAATGCTTAGAGTAGGGATGGGGGATACCAGACACAGGTGGGGAGGGAAGTGATTTCCTGAGGACTTAAAGCCTGGGAATAATCTACTGTGGCATACTCCTTTTGGTGTATATGTGTGTGGTGCTGGTGGTGGGTTGGGGAGGTAGCCCCTTATCTGCTTTATAAGGTTTAACGATGTTAATAACTAGTTGTGTAGGATCAGGCAGGTGTCTTGAAGGTTCTAAGAGCTGGTCACTGTGTGCTGCTGAGTATCAGGATGGACTTCATCAATATATAAAAATAAAAAGAAAGATGAGTGGAAGAGAAAGTGGCAATCTTTGAAGACTGTGAGCAATCCCTTATAAATTGCCACTAATAATACAATAATTTATAACAAGGGACCAGACACAATTAAATTTGAAAAGAAAAGAAAGGTTTGTGAAAAAAACAGTCTTTCCGATCTCTAGTAGTAGTTTAGTTGCCCCCTTCCCTTGAAGGGTGGACGTTTGGAAGCAGTTTTAAAACTTTTATTAATTATCACTCTTTTATTCAAAGAGAAAGATAATTAGTCACCAAAATCTTTAATGATGGAGGGCTAAGAGTATTTAAGACTCCTTGAATTAGGCTTTATGAATAGTTCTTTCTCAGGCCAGCCTTTGTGAAACCTTCTTGTTAGACCTCTGAGCACCCTCATTTGCTAGCTAAGAATAGTTTGAAATACTATTCTGGACATGGGATACAACTTCACGCATCTCCCACTTATTTCCAATTGGGCAAGTATGACAAGCTTATTTTTTTAAATGTTGGTATTCAAAGACCTATTATTGAAATGTCCCCAACACATTGCTGATTTGGGAGCATATTATTTCCTTATGATATAAAATATGTTTTTTTTTTGTTAATTTTAATGAGGGAAAGGAAATCAGGGAGAGAAGGAACATTACAGGGTGACAATTTGAAAAGCTATCATGTTTCAGATCAGCTGGGAGGAAAAAGCTGGCCTGACCAAACTATGTTTTATAACTGGCCTGGGACATTTTAATAGCCAGGTGGTTGTAGAGTAGTTGCATCTATTTACAGATGATAACTCAGGTTCCAACTATTCTGAATGGATTTATCTGGTGTCATTTACAGACATTTTCTGGCACCGCATTATACTTCATTTTAAGTTACTTCTTTCTTTGGAAAAGTCTGTGGCTCTGTAAATTGAAAATGCTTTTTTCTAACTTTGTAGTCTAGGTATGTCATAAATCTCTGACCACACTTAGATGTAGAGTCACTTTTAATTGAACGCTGTGGATCTTGTTTAGTTACTTAAAAAACTGTAGAAGGTGTTTTTTTACATTCATATCAAATATGGTTTTTGTTTGGTTTATGAAGGAGACTATATTGGACTGACTAATATGGGTAGCGTAGTGGTTACAAATCAGACTGCGAACCTTAAGGCCAGCAAGTCGAAACTACCAGCTGTTCCTTGGGAGAAAGTTGAAGCTTTAACAACAACAACAACAACAACAATATGGAGTTAGGAGCTCTGGTAGCATAGTGATTATGAATTGGGCTGCTAATCTCACGGTCAGCAGTTTGAAACTACCAGCTGTTCCACGGGAGAAAGATGAGCCTTTCTGCTCCCGTAAAGATTTACAGCCTCGGAAACCCTGTACAGGGTCGCTATGAGTCGGAACCGAATCCACGGCACATAACAGCAACAACAACAAATATGGAGTCGCGTTTTCTACAGTTTTGTAGAGAACAAACCAAACTCTTTCTAGAATGCTTTGAACACAGTCTAATCAGAAGGCAGAGGGATGGATGCTATGACCTTGAGGTTCCATTGAGTGCCAGAATTCTAAGTGGGTACATCTGCTTCTGTAATTCTCATAAGAGCACTCTCCCAGGGCCTGTACTTTCTTTAAAAGGGTGTCTTTGTAATTAAGCAGCCCTGCACCCCCATCCCCCTTACTTCCTTTGATCCAGCTTTTTTCCCATTTGTAGACAAGAGGAGTTTCTCACACTCTCCTATTCCGTCTGATCTTAAGTTTTTTTTTTTTTTTTTTTTTTAACCTCCTCCAAAAAAAAAAGTTTCATGAAATTCTAAGGATAGTTAAACTTTATTTTGTTTTGTTTGTGTGAAGGGAGCTAATGAAGAATAAAGGATATATTCCTTCTTGGGAAATGCTTGCAGCCAGGTAGTCTCCTCCATGGAGACTGAGCATTTGGAATGCATGACAGCAGTCCATTCTTAGGGACTATCTAGAAGGGATTGTCCTTTGCATCCATTAAACTCAGCTCACATCCACTGAAAGGGGTAGACAGAGGTGTGTGTGGTTATGGCTGGGTATTTTAGGATGGTAAATGCGTAAATGTTCCCAAATCTCCTTTTACATCATCTCTTTCCCCCATGAATTCAGTGGGTTTGGAGATCTGCATGACAAGTTAATTAACTGGGGACTAAACCAATTTGTTTAGAATTGTGCTGCATTGATTTCCTGTCTTCAGGAATTCTTGTTGGTTTGTTGTCTCCAGTCTTGCTTCTTCATGCTTTTCAGCCTTTTGTGGACTTTGGTCCAAAATCTAGGATCCCACCCCCAAGTCAAAGGTCAAAATTTGGTCCAGAGAACTAAGGGGGCGTTAAACAAGCTGACCATGCTGCATTACTCTCCTCAGTGATGGGCTTCTGATCTCTGTAAATCTAGAGAAAGGAGGAGGGAAGTCACCCCTTCCACACAACACATACAATATAAACTTTAAAAGATGGAAAAAGAAACATAGGAGGTCATTTATAAAAGAATCCACAACATGTTTCTTTGCAAGAACTAGCTTTTCTAGTTTGTGTCTTTCACCTGTGGCTTTATATATATAAATTTTATATAACCTGAGTGTTCTCAGAAACATATTTGTTGCAAAAAGGAAGGCACTGGAATTTTGTTATAATGATTATTGCCTGAGTTAAGTGAGGCCATTATTTGGCCTTTGAAATCTTTCTGTTATATGGGATAGAATTAATTGTCCAAATCTTTATAGCTTTTAATAATACTAGCTATGTTAGCCTCAGAGTACAACCACTTGTAGAAACTGGTTAATACTAATTTCTGGAAAGAAACCAGATTTCATAGATCTTGGAGAAGTCTAAGGATCGCAGTATCTACTCCACATAAGTAAAAATTTACTTCCAACTAAACCAAGGATTCAAAAACTTGTAAATAATGTCAAGTGATGCCATTTTAAATGTAAAAATCTATGACAACCTTTTCTTATAAGTCTATCGGTGAGGAGGGACATTAGTTCTAGGCCCAACTCTAACTCAGTATACCACCCTTGGCAAGTTTCCTTCTTCGAAAATTGTAGGAATCTGACAGGATGATTTTGAGAGGAACTTCTCTTCTGAGATCTTGGTGTCTGTTGTGAATGTGAATGATTACTATTAGAATGAACTAAAACAACAGTTAGAATTGCAGTCATTGCAGGAATCTGGTTGTTTAAAAGAATAGAGCTTATGATGATATGAATTTAAATGCATTGTGTTTTGTATTTTAGCAGCATATCAAATTTCAAAATTAAGATCCTGCCCAGAGCATCATCAGGAATCCCATCATTCTAAAAGATTGCCTGCTTTCATTTTTCCTAGTTCCTTTTAAATCCTTGTTCCTGTATTTCCATAGCTCTTGCATAGTTGGATCATAGCTATGGTCATACAATGTTCCTTTTAAATAAAAGCCCACAAAATACTTGTCTTTATAAACTTGTGTGGAGGAAAGTCAGGACCTGACACAGTATGCATGAAGAATCACATATGTTTGTTCTTTGAATGCCAGGATTGACTAACAGATCTAATAAGTAATCCCTAACACTTTTTGCTGTGATAGTTGTTGTTCTTATGTGCTGTGGAGTCGGTTCCGACCAACTCATAGCGACCCTGCATAGGGTTTCTGAGGCGCTCTCTTTTTTGTGATATGTTGTTGTTGTTAAGTGCCATCGAGTCGGTTCTGACCCATAGAGACCCTGTACAGAGTTTCCGAGGCTGTACATCTTTACGGGAGTAGAAAGCCTCATCTTTCTCCCGCGGAGCAGCTGGTAGTTTCGAACTGCTGACCTTGCGGTTCACAGCCCGATTTGTAACCACTACGCTACCAGAGCTCCTCTTTTTCTGTGATATGGGGGTTATTTATTTTTCTAGCAAGGCTGTAATTTCTATTTCCCTAACCTTCTTTTTACCCTCCCCATTTTTTTTTTTTTTAAGAAGAAGAAAAATAAACAAATTTAAAAAAAACTAAGGTTTACTGGTTGCTGTGTCTAAATCATTGGCAACGATTCCTAAGTCTCTGTAGCATACTATCCTATAAAGAGAGTACAGATTGGGCAATTCATGAAATCTCTAGAATGAGGAAAGAGAAGCAGGAAAGCACAAATGTTTGTTTTGTGACTTTGAAAAATAATGAACATGTTTAAATAAGGCTAAAAATTTCAGGGTATGTACGGATTGTAAACAATTCAATAAAAGATATGTAGGTGCAGCAAAATAACCCAAATATAATGAGTTCTTCATTCGAAGCCTTTACCATGTTAAAGCTCAGCTACACAATCTTTTGTCTTTTGAAAACCCAAAGCATAAATATGTATGTGAACTCCAGTTTTTGATGGACTCATTTTTGGAAGCCAGTGGCTTATTATAATTAGAAAATAGGTTAAATTACTCTAACCAGAGTAGAAAGTGAAATATGAGTTTTTAGTACTTACGAAGTACCAAGGACAGGAACATTTTTATGTAATATGTGTTCATGGGGGAAATGAACACATATGTTTGCTGATATTTACTAGGATCGTTATAGAAAATCTACTTTTCCCCTCTGTAGGTCTTCCTAGATTTTTTTTTTAAAATCACTTTCACTATTGCCCCGACTCTATGAAATTCCCATGAGCCTGTGGACTTGTAGCCAGGGTCTGGGTTTCTGTGTCCAACGCCTGCCTAACTTGCCATGTGACCAAGGGTAAATGAATGAGCTACTCTGTGCTTCAGTTATTCTTCTGGGAAGCAAAGATATTAATATTTCATCGAGATGTTTTCCATGGTTCATATTGAGCACAGGCTTTGAGGTCATTGTATAAAAGGTGTTTGCGTGATGGCAAAGTAGGATTACTGTACAGATCTGAACAGGTATTCACTTTTATTGAGCTTTGTTCTCTTATAATATATAGTGAGTGGCCTTAAGTGCTCCATTGTTTTGCTTACTGTTGGCCCTCTCAGATGTTTTTATTGAAATATTTTCATACTCTGTGGTAAATTGGAGTCGAAATAATAGGACTATACCATCTTACCATCTTACATGATGTTGATAATCGCTTCCAAAAGACATCAGTTGCAATGTGCCATAGAGACGAGTGTGTTTTTCAGAGCTCCTCCAAAGGATTAAGAAGAGTAAAAGCAAAATCTTGTGTGTGTGTGTTGATGTGAGAATGTGCATGTGTGTGTGTGTTTTAAGGGAGAAAGTTTTGAGTAATATTTGCGAGTGACATATACCTATGATAGCCAGTAACTAAAACCTAGCCATTGTAGTGCTTTATACGCAGCTGGTTTTGATTAATGATGGAATATTTATGCTTGCTGTACAATTCGTGGCTCATTTCCATATGTATGTCAGAACTTAAATACCCCCCAAAGCAACATTAAGATAAAATTAAATATCAATGTGGCCTGGTTAGAAAGGGTAGATTTGGGGGGTCTCTCTTACTCTTATTGGTTTTACAATACCCCCCCCCCCCCATTTTAGGCATTGATGCTGATCTTTTTTTCTCTTTCTTTCTCTCGTTCTTTTTTTTTCTTTCTTTCATATATATCCCATAGCAAACTTAACATTTTGATCCTTTTGATATGGACAAATGATCTGCCATAAACATTTTGCCCCACTCCCTTCATAATGCAGATGAAACTGATGTATGTGTTTTTTAAGAGCATTTTTTTCCCTGCACATGCTTCTCATTATCCCAGAGGCCTGGACTCAATCAGTAAAGGAGCAGAGAAACCACATAATTGAAAGGGGAATGACGGTGGTGCATACTTGGAATATTTGTGGGAAGGGGATTGCTGACATCAGAAAATGTAGTGGCCTGAGTGTTAATAGCATTGGAGAGAAATAAGCTTTCTGTGTTTCTTGCATTGAGAATTACTGTTAAAGGGATAAAAATATAGGCCAGGTTTGACATCCTTTTATGAAGTCGCCCTGGAAACTTTGATGAAGGTTGTTATACAATAGTTCAATTAAAACCTTCCCCATTAGGAAGCTAATTAGTGCATCACTTACTCATTTTGGTTGTTTTCAAGGAACTTTGATTTGCATTGGATTAATGACTTTTTTTTCCTTTCTTTCTTTCATGTGCTAGCAAACCAAGATAAAAATCTTAGTTGGGGAAAATTATTTAGATTGCCTATTTTGAAGAAATCTAATTTCCGCTTTCTTGCAATTAGGTTTTCAGTTCATATTTTTGTTTCATTCTGTTTATATATAGTGATCACATTTTAGTTTAGTAGCCAGTTTTACTTTCTGGCTAATGGGCTGTAAACCAAAGCTTATTGATTTGACTTTCCTATATGAATTGGAGAAATACTTATACAATGAATCACGAAAACCCCTTTTATTAAGGTTGTTGTTGTTGATATATGCCATGAAGTCGGTTCCGACTCATAGTGACCCTGTACAGGGTTTCCAAGACTGTAAATATTTACGGGAGCCGAACGCCTCATCTTTCTCCCGCAGAACAGCTGGTAATTTCGAACTGCTGACCTTGAGGTTCGCAGCCAGATTCGTAGCCACTACGCTACCAGAGCTCCTTTTTATTAAGGTAGTGTTTGATTTTTCTTATTTTTCTTATTTGGACAGCCATGGGGGAGAGGAATATTTTTGAAAGAAAACAATTTTTGGAGCTAAGATAATTTTTGTGATCTTTTTCACCCCCATGGACATTCTTTCTGTCTCAGGGTGTCAGTTAGTATTCTGTTAGGGGCATGCAATGAGTTTTCTGACCTAGTGCTTTTTGTGAAGAGGCTAAGTGGTGCTCCCAGGGCAGCATGAAGGAGAGTAGGTATAGTGAGAATGGGAATGTAGAATTTCTAGCATGTTCTTTCTACTATACCCGGTCTGTTTTAGGGGGATGAGTACTTATTCCCGCAGGTTTGAAGCTATTTGCAATAGAATAAAACTCTGTAGCTAAATATGTAATATGAGTCTGCTGTGGTCTTTCTAAAGAGTCCTGGTGGCACAGTATTAGAGCACTTGGTTGGCAAACATAAATAAGGTCAGCAGTTTGAAGCCTTCAGCCCCTCTGTGGGAAAAGGCATGGCGGTCTGCTTCTGTAAAGATTTACAGCCTTGGAAATCATATGGGGGCACTTCTACTCTGTTCTAGAAGATCACTGTGAGTCATAATTGACTCAAAGGTAGTGGATTTGGTTTGGTTGGATGGTCTTACTTATCCCAATAGCTTGTGGAGGATACTCACGTTGTGCATGTATTCCCTAATGGCATATACCCACACAAATTTCTAAGAGTGGGAATATTGACTAGGTTGGATGGTTCCTGGTTTAACTGATTTCACCAAAATCCTCCCTGGGAAGGCAGGTCTAACTTTAGTTTTGCATTTGAAACTCAGTCAAGACAGGTTCCTGGTGCTTGTAAGTCAGAAGAGAAGGAGGGGCTGTCTTCTGCCTTTGGGGAGTGACTCAGGCCCTTTGGTATGAAGATATGAAATGCTGGCTCCTGTCCATGCACCTGCTGGATGCCCCACACCTGCAGTCATCACCTGAGCTCCACTCAGACACAAAAACCAGACTGAAGGCAGATGGAGCTCCCTTCAAAAGGATGCAGCAAAACGGAGCTCCAAATTATATTAGTTGAGCCATGCTGGCAATTACATTTAGCTATTCCAATGTTACTATGAGGATATATCTTAGATATTTTCTTCTAGGGACAGTATAGTCATTTGCTTAAGATAGATACGTTTAGAATGTCAAAGGAGTTAGCTTTCCTAATGAGTTTCTCTGTCCTCTAAAAAATGAGGGAGTCAGATCTGTAGAGAGTAGTGTCTAGTAACCAAGAATGGGGCAGGAAATCCTAAGACCCAGTTTCTGATCCTGGCTCTACCACTGAACTGCAGTGAAATCTTTAACAAATTAGTTATCATTAGCTATCTGTTTTGGACTTGAGCTTCTCTGGCTATAAAATGGGACTAATCACACTAATCATATCTCCTCACAGAGCTGCTAAGAAGGACAAGTAAGATTACAGCAGTGAAAGAGATTTTTGTCTCCTTAGAAGAAATACTGAGAAAGTAAAGGTAACATTATTATTATGATTATTATTACTGCTATTCCACATCTTTAATTTCTGTTTATCTTCTGCTGTTGCCTCTATGCAGAGATTTTGGGAAGTCGTTATTCAGTGGATATGCAACTATTAAGCACATTTTAGATACCAGTTAATGGTTTAGATGTTGTTATAGATACAGTGAAAACCATGTACCCTTGGCCCATAAGAGTTCACAGTCTAGTAACTTCCAGTTCTAGCTTAACCCATTTAACATTGATTTCTATCTGGGCACTTAGAAGTTCAAAAGGCAAGAATGAACTCTTTTTCTGCATTTCAGTTGGATATTTCCTGCCCAAGGTCTAGAATGAATATATATGGGGAGAAAAACTATAGGGTAGATAAAGGAATTTCGTTTTCACTCCCACATTTGCCAAGTGCCAGACCTTTGAATAATCACTTTTTTTCAGAAGTTCATACTTAGTTTCAACCTTGTGATCCTACACACTCCAATAACCTTGTCGTCGTTGTTGTTAGGTGCCATCAAGTCGGTACCGACTCATAGTGACCCTATGTACAAAAGAACGAAATACTGCCTGGTCCTAGGCCAACCTCACAGTTGTTGCCACACTTGAGGCCATTGATGCTGCCACTTTGCCAATCCATCTCGCTTGGGGTCTTCTTTTTCTCTAACCCTCCACCTTACCAAACATGATATCCTTCTCCAGCGACTGGTACCTCCTGACAATATGTACAAAGTATGAGAGACAAGTTTGGCCATCTTGGCCTCTAAGGAGAACTCTGGCTGCCCTTTTTCCAACACAGATCTGTTGGTTCTTTGGGCAGCCCGTGGCAGTTTCAATATTCTCCTCCAACCTCTCTTCTGCGGTCTTCCTTATTCACTGTCCAGCTTTCACATGCATATGAGGTAATTGAAAATACCATGGCTTGGGTCAGGCACACCTTAGTCCTCAAGCTGACATCATTTTTGCTCTTCAACACTTTAAAAAGGTATTGTGCAGCAAATTGCGCAAAGCAATGCATCATTTGATTTTTTGACTGCTGCTTCCATGAGTGTTGATAGTTGATCCAATAATAATGAAGTCTTTGACAACTTCAATCTTTTCTCCATTGATATGAATGTTGTTTATTGGTCCAGTGGTGAGGATTTTTTTCTTTACATTGAGATGCAATCCATACCGAAGCCTGTGGTCTTTGATCTTAGTTGTAGTCTATATGTTAAGCCCAAACCAATCCAAACCAATTGCTGTTGAGTCTTTCCCAACTCACGGTAACCATATGTGTTGCAGAATAGAATTATGTTCCATATTTTTTAAGGCTTTAACCTTTTTGGAGTTGATCTCCAGGCCTTTCTTCCAAGGCACTTCTGGGCAGTTTCAATCTGTTTCGGTTAGTAGTTGAGCATGGAATAGTTTGTCACACAAACTATTTTGTCATACGTTAATGGTCCCTAAATATATATCTCAATCTATCTGATTCTTCTCGTTCCCTCTTGTAAAACATTGAATTGGTCAATTATGTCTTTTATATATAAAAGACAATTATGTCTTTTACTAAACTCACAGGTCATTTTCTCTGGAAAGCTTTCTCATCTGGTCCAGAGGGCTTTGTTTTGGTAGTATCCTCTGCATTGCTAGTGCTATCTGCAGGCAACTCTACTTTCTAATTGGATTGTAGGTACACATTTGCCTCCTCTACTTGACTAGTGATATTGCTCTGTTATATTTTTCTTTTTTTTCAACCCCATTGCCTAGCACAGTGTCTGGCTCAGAGTAAGTGCTCAATAATGTTTGTGGAAAATATGGTGTGAAAAGTGCTGTCGATGCCATATGTACAAAGTCCAGTAGGAACAGGGAGATGGAAAAATTAATTTTCCATACTGAGTGGCTTGGGGGAAGGAGTGAAGGGGATGAAGAAGGATTAAGGAGAAGCCTTCAGGAAGAAGGTGATCGGAACTATCTTCTGCTGTGAGTCCTGGCTAAGAAAGCAAGGCAAGAAACGCTCTGTTGGGTCTGCTCCTGATAAGCTAGGAGCCATCTCTGGTATGTTGCCTCCCCTGCCTTGGGACAGGATGGTTTTGATGGTCAGGTCTGCAAATAAACCCACTGACCATTTAAGACAGGTTCCACTTAGTTATATAATTTGAAATGTGCCACCTTAACTGTGGCTGAAAATAGAGATGTGCATACAGCCTTAGTGGCTATACAACATAACATCTTTACAATGTTTTTGAAAACTGGTATTTCTAAGTTAGAAAATTTTATTAGCATTCATAATGTAGCAGGTTGGGACACTAGAACTGAATGTCTTCAAGTGGGCTGTCAGATATTTCCAAGGGCAAAAATGAAACATGATATAAGCCATTACAGCCATGAACCTGTTCTCACCCACCTGATGCTTTTACTAATTAGCTTCTTGGCTGGGTTGCAATTTGGGGCAAGTGCATGCAAGTTGGATTCACAGGGGAGCCTGCATTCCACTCTAGCATTTCGTAAGCCACTAGGATACTTCACTGCTTCTCTTGGCATTTTTTTTTCCTCCTAAGAGCCCTAATCTGCCCTGATACAGAAATGAGGGAGATACTTCATAAAGCTTTGGTGTTTTGCTAGTTTTATTTTTTTTAGTGGATTTCTCTGAAAACATTAATTCATAAATCTTGACCCATTAATTTCACTTTGGGGGTTCCTTCATTAGGAAACAAAATATTGAAAAAGACTGAACCACTAAGGTGTTTCTTGTAACAATTTTTTAGACTAGCACTAAGTTGGAAGCAATTTTGAGGTCTTAAAAATTAGAAAGAATTAAGTGAAGCTTGATACACTTATTCAAGGGATGATTACTCAGCCATTACAATGTTTGTTATGAAGTCTAAGTAAACCACATGGAAAAAGTATTCACGAAAAATTGAAATGTAGGATTGAAAACTATGTGTATTTTATATGTTGCAGCACAAATACATATAGAGGAAAAACAAAAGGAGATTACTTAAATGCCAATTATGTTTGAGTTGAGGTGGTGAAATTATGAGTGCTTTTTTTTTTCTTTATTATAAATATTTGTGTGCTTGGCTCCTATGGCTTCTAATTAAGGCATAACACAGATAAAAGTAGGTGATATGTTATTGGAGGCAGGAGATTGATATGACAGGCAGCTTCTAAATATTTTCTTTAACTTTTCTCATTTTATTCTCAATATGATTTCATGGATTTCTTATACTGTTTCTAAGGAATAGCAGATGTAATTTAATAGTGTGATCTGTTTTTCCCTTGAATTGAGTATACATTCAAGAGGGTGGAGGGATAGCTGGAACAGGATTATCCTCATTACCCAATGTTGTTATTATTTGATGTGAAGTTAGTTTTGATTCCCAGCAACCCTATATGCAACAGAAAGAAACACAGCTTGGTCCTGTGCCATTCTTACAATTGTTGTAATGTTTGAGCCCATTGTTGCAGCCACGATATCAATCCATCTTCTTCAGGGGTTTCCTCTTTTTCACAGACCCTCTAATTCACCAAGCATGATGTATTTCTCCAGGAATTGGTCATTCCAGTTAGCATGTCCAAAGTACATGAGATAAAGTGCCACCATCCTTTCCTCTAAGGAACATTATAGCTGTACTTCTTATAAGACAGATGTGTTTGTTCTTCTGGCAGTCCATGGTATTGTCAATATTCTTCACCAGCACCATCGCTCAAATGCATCAATTCTTCTTTGATCTTCTTTATTCACTGTCCAGTTTTTGCATGCATATGGGTATGAAGTGATTGAAAATATCAAGATTTGGATCAAGTGCAACTTAATTCTCAAAATGACATCTTTACTTTTGAACACTTCAAAGTGGTTTTGTCAGCATATTTTCCCATGATTACTTCCATGGGTCATGATTGTAGAGCTAAGTAAAATGGAATAAAATCCTTCACAGCCTCAGTTCTCTCTCCATCTACTATGATGTTGTATATTGGTCAAGTTGTGAGGATTTTTATTTTCTTTATGTTGAGGTGTAATCTACACTGAAGGCTAGAATCTTTAGTGTTTCAAGTCTTCCATACTTTTAAGCATGCAGTTATATTATCTGCATATTACAGGTTGTTGATGAACCTTCCTCTATTCCTGATGCCATGTTCTTTCTCGTATAGTTCAGCTTCTCGGGTTATTTGCTCAGCATACAGATTGAATAAAGATGGGAAAAGGAAACAACAATGACGCACCCCTTTTTTTTTAATGTTTTATTGTGAATTATGTGATAGTTTACATGGGAGGACATTAGCTTTATATTCATCCTATTGTATATTGTTTCATTGCCATGGTTACAGTCCCCTCATGCATCATCAACCAACCAAAGGGTATACCCCACAAGCCTGCCCCTTGGTCATCAGCACACAGCCCCTCTCCCTCTCTAGGTTTAGAGTCCCCAGCCACACCATGTCTCCATGCCTCCATCCCTGGCATCACTGTTCCTCTGAGTAGAGTCCCACACTCTGCTCTTCTCCCTTGATGGTCCCAGGGACCTCCGCTCCTAGACTGCAAAGTCAACCACTCCCCTCCTTTTGTTACAAAACATCTACCTTTACATTTCCAACCCTCACAGTCAGTCCTGATAACAACTATTCACTATTATACTACAAGAGTCTTATCCCCATCTCCTTTCATCAGCCCCACCCTGACAGATTGGATACTACTCAGTGGAGATTCTACCTTCCTCTGTGCCCTCTGGATCTAGGCTCGATGTACACCTTTTTAAGCTATGCAGTATCCACTTGTTCTGTTTCCTGCTTATGTACATTTTAGAGTACCTTTGTTGCTGACTAACATGTTCAAGTTAATTTCTTGAGAGCATAGACAGGTAACAGTAGGACCAAAAATTGACCAAGTCTCTAATAGTTGTCATCTCAGAGAAAAGATAATATTTAGTTAGATATGAAAATGCCAAGGTTTTGTTATGGTTCTTAAAATATTTTTTCCAACTTGATCCAGATAGAGCTAGAGCTATGGGCAAAGAACTAGAGTCAACTCAAAGCCTTTATTTAAGCTAGTGCTAGAATGAAGTAAGGGCAAATATCAAGCTGGAATGATGTTGATATGACAGAAAAGAAATCTCAAAATATTGATTAGTGGATGCTGACCTACCTGTGTATCTTGACCTAAAGAGAAGAGGTCTTCTAAGGTCCTTCAGCCATACTTAGAGCCAAACACTTAACTCTTACCACTTTCAATTTTCCATTCCACCATTAATATTTTACTTCCAATGGAACTGGCACCTTTGTGGTAGCATTAAGCCAAGTCTACAGTCTCTGGTAGCATAGTGGTTACGAATTGGGCTGTGAACCACAAGGTCAGCAGTTTGAAATTACCAGCTGCTCCGCGGGAGAAAGATGAGGCGTTCTGCTCCCGTAAAGATTTACAGCCTTGGAAACCCTGTACAGGATCGCTATGAGTCGGAACCGACTCCACGGCACATAACAACAACAACAACAACAATCTCTTAAAGGAGCTCTGGTAGAAGAGTGGGTTACAAGTTGGGCTGCTAACTACAAGATCAGAAGTTCAAAACTACCACCTGCTCTGTAGGAGAAAGATGAGAGTATTTGCTCCCATAAAGATTTACAACCTCGGAAACCTTATACAGGGTCACTATGAATTGGACCTGATTCCATGGCACACACCTACCTCTACCACCACAGCCTCTTAAAAGAGCCATGGTGATACAATGGATTATACACTGGATGGCTAATCAAAAGGTCAGCAGTTCCAACCAATAGCTGCCTTGTGGAGAAAAAAGTTGAGGCAGTCGTCTTACTTTACAACACCAGAAACCCTGGGGAGCAGTTCTACTCTATTCGTAGATGCTCATTATGTGTTAGAATCAACTCCAGGGCAGTGGGTTTTTGGAGTTACAGTCTCTGAAACCAAAAGCTAGTGATGGGATCAGTGACAGAATCCTTATCTTCCAAATTGGGAGACCCAGGTTTGCTTCCCAGGGCATCTCATGTGCAGTCACCATCTGTCTGTCAACAAGACTGATGTGTTGCTATGATGCTGAACAGGCTTTAGCTGAGCTTCTAAACTAAGAGGGACTTGTTAAAAAGGCCTGGCAATCCACTTTAGAAACTCTTCCAGTAAAAACCCTATGGGAAACAATGACTTAACCAGCAACTGATGTGGGGGATGATGAGGACAGGGCAGAGTTTTGTTCTATTGTGCATGAGGTCACCATGAGTTTAAGGCTGACAACTGCCAATAATGGTTTCTTAAAACCATGGTCAATTGGATTTAATTAATATGTATTAAGGAGCTCTGGTAGCATAGTGGTTACCAATTGGGCTGTGAACCACAAGGTCAGCAGTTCGAAACTACCAGCTGCTCCGCTGGAGAAAGATGAGGAGTTCTGCTCCCGTAAAGATTTACAGCCTTGGAAACCCTGGACAGGGTCGCTATGAGTCGGAACCGACTCCACGGCACATAACAACAACAACAACAACTGGTAGCGTAGTGGTTACGAATCGGGCTGCGAACCTTAAGGTCAGCTGTTCGAAACTACCAGCCGCTCCACGGGAGAAAGATGAGGCTTTCTACACCCGTAAAGATTTACACCCTTGGAAACCCTGTATAGGGTCGCTATGGGTCGGAACCGACTCAAAGGCACTTAACAACAACAACAACAAGGCAATATCAGCAGTCCAAACTCACCAGTTGCTCTTTGGAAACGCTATACAGGGTTGCTATGGGTCCAAATCGACTCAGCAGCACTTAACAACAACAAACAAGGATCTTCTGTGTACAAGCATATATATATAGCTGTTGTTGTTAAGTGTCAGTGAGTTTAAATTGCTGACCTTGTGGTTCAAACTGACATTGCAGTCCAGTGCATTATCCTGAAGCACTATACAGGCCTCCATATGTATAAACTGGTCTCCTGGTGTGGCGCTGTAGGCTCAGCACTGTACTGTAAACCACAAGGTAGGCATTTCAGACCCTCCAGTTGCTCCTTGGAAACGCTATATAGGGTCGCCATGAGTTGGAACTGACTTGATGGCATTTAACAACAATTTGCAAACTAGTGTTGTTGTTGTTATGTGCCGTGGAGTCAGTTCTGACTCATAGCGACCCTGTACAGCATTTTCGAGGCTGTAAATCTTTATGGGAGCAGAAAGCCTCATCTTTCTCCCGTGAAACAGCTGGTAGTTTTGAACTTCAGATTAGCATGAGATTAGCAGCCTGATTAGTAACCACTATACTACCAGAGCTCCTTTACAAGCTAGTTGTTGTTAGGTTTCATCGAGTAGGTACCGACCCTTATGCATAGCAGCCCAAAACACTGCCTGATCCTGGGCCAGCCTCACTACTGCTGCCACGCTTGAGTCCATCAATACTGCCACTTGGCCAATCCATCTTGTTACGGTTCTTCCTCTTTTTCTCTGACTCTCCACCTTACCAAACATGATATCCTTCTCCAGTCACTGGTGCCTCCTGACAATATGTCCAAAGTATGAGAGATGAAGTTTGGCTATATTGGCCTCCAAGAAGCACTCTGGCTGAACTTCTTCCAAAACGGATTTATTGGTTCTTTTGGCAGCCCATGGCACTTTCAATATTCTCCTCCAACACTATAACTCAAAGGCATCAATTTTTCTATGGTCTTCCGTATCACATGCATATGAGGTTATTAAAAATACCATGGCTTGGGTTAGGCATACCATAGTCCTCAAGGTGACATCTTTGCTCTTCAAAACTTTCAAAAGGTCTTGTGCAGCAGATTTACCTAATGTCCTTTGATCTCTTGACTGCTGCTTCCGCGAGTGTTGATAGTTGATCCAAGAAGAATGAAGTCCTTGACAGCTTCAGTCTTTTCTCCATTGATAAGAATGTTGTTTATTGGTCCAGTGGTGAGGATTTTTGTTATCTTGACATTGAGATGTAATCCATACCGAAGGCTGTGCTCTTTGATCTTCATCAGTAAATGTATTAAGTCCTCTTCACTTTCAACAAGCAAGGTTGTGTCATCTGCATATCGCAGGTTGTTAATGAGTCTTCCTCTAATCCTGATGCCATGTTTTTCTTCCTAGAACCCAGCTTCTCACATTATTTGCTCTGCATACAGGTTGAATAAGTATGGTGAAAGAATCCAACCTTGTCGCACACATTTCTTAATTTTGAAACATTCAGTATCCCCATGTTCTGTTCGAACAACTGTCCAGGTACAGATTCCTCATAATCACAATTAAGTGTTCCGGAATACTCATACTTCGCAATGTTGTCCATAGCTTGTCATGATCCACACAATTGAAAGCCTTTGCGTAGTAAATAAAGCCCCGGTAAACATCTTTCTGATATTCTCTGCTTTCAGCCAAGATCCATCGGACATCAGCAATGATATCCCTCATTCCATGGCCTCTTCTGAATCCGACTTGAACCTCTGGAAGTTCTCTGCCAATGTATGATTGTAGCCGTTTCTGTATTACCTGTAGCAAAACTTTACTCACATGGGATATCAAAGAGATTGTCGGATGATTTCTGCTTTCCGTTGGGTCACCTGTCTTTGGAATGGGCACAAATATGGATCTCTTCCAATCAGTTGGCCAGATAGTTGTCTTCTAAATTTCTTGGCAGAGATGAGTGGGTGCCTCCTGTGCCGCCTCACTTTCTTGAAAGATATCAAGTTGTATTCCATCAATTCCTGGTGTCTTGTTCTTTGTCAATTCCTTCAGTGCACCTTGGACTTCCTCCCTGAGTATCACTGGCTCTTGATCATATGCTACCTCTTGAAATGGTTGAACATTAACCATTTCCTTTTGGTACAGTGACTCTGTGTATTCCTTCCATCTTCCCTTGATGCTTTCTGCATCATTCAATAATTTGCCCAGAGAATCTTTCAATACCGACAATTGAGGCTTGAATGTTTTCTTCATTTCCCCCCAGCTTGAGAAATGATGAGCGTGTTCTTCCTTTTTGGTTTTCTGATTCCAGATCTTTGCACATTCGGTTGTAATATCTTCTCGAGCTGATCTTTGAAATTTTCTGTTCAGCTCTTGGACCTCCTCTTTTCTTCCATTTGCTTTAGCATCTCTACGCTGGAAAGCAAGTTTCAGTGTCTTTTCTGACATCCATTTTGACCTTTCCTTCTTTCTTGTCTTCTCAATGACTTTTTGATTTCTTTATGTATAATGTTCTTGATGTCATCCCACAACTCTTCTGGTCTTCCGACCAAGTGGGGTAAGGATGAGAACAGCCACGAATGGCTGATAGAGCCACGGAGATACAGGTGTGGACATTCTTTTTTCAGTATCTGTTCATTGGTCTCTCGCTGTCTGCACAGCTCCATTCTGGTGACTAGAGGGGCTGCCTGAGTGAATGGACACCCAACCCTCACCCCTGGAGGGTTCTACTATGCACGCACACAGATCTCCTCGAAATTTAAAGTGACAGTTTCCACTTAAAACCAAACAGCCAGTTAGTCATAGTGTGGTGGCTTGTGAGTTTCTATGATTCTGAAAGATATGCCACTGATATTTTAAATACCAGCATGGTCACCAATGGTGGACAGGTTTCAGATGAGCTTCCAGACAAAGACAGACAAGGAAGAAAGAGTGATGAACTACTTCTGAATCCTTATGAATACAACTACTTCTGAAAACCTTATGAATACAAGCTGGGTAATATGTGCTGGGTAATATGTTGCAGTGGAAGGGATGTTGCTCTAAGAGTTACATCTATAGACAGAGGGATTTGGACTACTAGGTGTTCTCTCAAAGGTCTTTCTTGTTCCAGCATTCAATCATCTATGGACCCCTGTCCCAAAAAACTAAATTGTAGATAAAAGTGAAACAAACAAACAACCTTACATCATAAAAGTGCTGCAGCCTTCTAAGAAATGTTACTAAGATAGGTGACTTTGAAATAATAATACTGAAGATGTTAATAATAATAATGTAAGTGCCCTCGAGTCATTTCCAGCTCGAGGAGAAGCTGGTAGATTTGAACTGCCGACCTTAAACAGTCTTATGAGATGTGAGCACTATTATCACTACTTATTGTGATTGAGACATGGGGAGGTCAGGAGATATGTACAAGTTCAGTTAGTAATCCACAGATCAAGGCCTTGAACTTGTGCGATCTAATTCTATACTCAGGAAGGATCATAATCAGTGGTTGTACTGCGTACCCATTATGCATTGATAGTTTGGAGATAATCTGCATGGGGACCATTGTTTTCTTATATCCCAAAGAAAGTAAATTAGTCTTGGGTTGAGGTTTTTGAGAACGATATCTCTAGGATAGTTCAGGCCACAATATGGACCAGCTTTAGAGGACTTGAGAGAGTTCAGTGTGACCACTTATACTCTCACATTGTAACGTGGGGGTGTTATGTGTGTGTGCTTTATGTACAGTTGCATGTGCTTAGTTATATGGAAAACTTAAACTGGCTTCTTTCCATTTAGCTGGGAGTAAAATTTTATGAAGCAAGTAGGCCAAAATTTAGCAGAGAAACAGGTTTCCTAGACTTCAGATTCTTCATCCTGGTTTGTACAGTGAGGGGTGGGGGGCAGAATGGGACTAGAATATAGAAAGGATAGAAAGAAGATCTTATAGGCCTATTTCAAAAATTTGTGGAATGGTGGAAATTTAGTCCATCCTGACCACTTTGTAATGTTGTTTTTTGGGCCTTGGCCTGGAAACATCTGGGCTCTCATAAATGCATTTTGGCTCAACTTTCCAGGTATACTGGGAGAGGTCAATGGCTGCAAATGAAGTAAGAATTTCTCCCGGCCTTATTGCCCTGTTGTTGTTACAGAAGACCTAAATATATAGATACAAGTTGGATTTTTCAAGAGAGAACCCTGGATAGCCTTTCTTCCCCTATCAAATATCCTCAAGGGGAAGTCTGCGTATATAGGAGAAACAAGGTCATTTTATTGATTGAAGATGATGTCAGAACCTGGCAGTGGTGTGATTAAAGCTTTGGGCAGATTTTAAAGGTTGTAGAGTTCATACTATTTTAGTTCTTTCACATGAGACTGGGAATCGTTTTTTGTTGTTTTTTTCCCCCTCCTTTCTCTAATAAGCCACTGGAACAGTATTCTCTTTAAGTGACTCTTAATACATAGATGAATATTTATGTATATATATATTTATTTAAGAAAAATTAGTACACTGGACAGGAATCTTAACAATTTTTTTCCCTCTTTTGAACAGAAACAAAAAAAAAAAATCAAGGCAGGGAAGGAAGGATGATCTGTATCTAGTTGACAGAAAGTGATTTGGGATTTGAAAAAGATATGGAGAACACAACGATAAGGGACTTTCAAGTTTCCACAGTGAAGAGCTGGGTGTCAGGGAAAGCCACTCATTAAAAATCTTAATAGTACTGGGAAAGAATTGTCTGGTCATTTCTCTCTAGGGTCTCAAGCTTAAAAGCCTTGGGCTGTTTTCTGTTAAAAAAAAAATAAAAAGACAAATGTTTTGTTCAGAATTGGACAATAGACATACCGTGGTTATTTACCATAGTTCTGTTAACAGTCCTCTGCAGTGAAAGAAGGGGTTGTTGTTATTAAGTGCTGTCAAGTTTGTTCTGACTCATAGTGACCCAGTATAGGATTTGTAACAGCTGGTGGGTTTGAA
This sequence comes from Chrysochloris asiatica, assembly GCF_000296735.1. Classification (NCBI taxonomy): domain Eukaryota; kingdom Metazoa; phylum Chordata; class Mammalia; order Afrosoricida; family Chrysochloridae; genus Chrysochloris; species Chrysochloris asiatica. Next base: position 489,974 of record NW_006408773.1, on the reverse strand, counting down.
CTACTGAGCTTGTGGTTCACAGTCCAGTGCTGATCCTACAGAGCCACACCAGAAAACACCCTAAAATAATTACATTGAAGATTGGAGACAATTTTTTTTTTATTGTGATTATGCATTGTTCCAAAACAAGATGGAAAGATACATTTCCCTGTTTGTTCATTCTGTATCTGTTAAGTTTATTTAAGTTTATTTTTGGCAACTTTACAAGGAAGTAATGTTAAATTAGTCACTGTGGTTTTGTGGATTTGGGGGGACAAAAAACATAAAATAAAGAAAACTCGAATTTTTGGTCAGGCTCCCAAAATACAGATATGTTTTGTGTTTCCTTTGCATTACCTTGTTCCTCAGATGGTGTCTATGATGCAGATTATAGGCTTTCTTTTCCATGTTATTAGAGAGTCATGGCTGAGGCCAGAAAAAAAGATAGGAATGTGGTTTATGTGTATCTCACATGAAATCCAACTTTTCAGTTTTATAACTGTTTTGCTTTGACCTTCCAGGGTTATCAGAGGGCCCAAACAGAAATTAGAAATGAGTACTATGTCAGTTCATGTCTGCTGTGTATTTGCTTCTAGTAGTTTAAATTTGGGAGTCTAATAGTTTAAATTTGCTGAGGTACTGGGGCACTGGAAGTGCTGAGGAAGCAAGTGAATACATCTTCTATTTGGAGATGGGTGGTTGCTATGTACTGAGAAAGGCAGTCAACTTTCCTTCTCCAGTAGATTGGAAGAGTGGATTATAAGTTCTGCAAGGGTAGGAACTAGGTTTTGTGTCTCACAGGAGTCTGGGAAAATGTCTGCAATAAACATTTAACAACGTGGTTGATAAAGAATATTTTTTTTTTCTGTCCATATGAGGCTGAGGCAATTAAATCTGGAGCTTCACTGCATATTCTTTTTTTTTTTTTAACCCAAATCTATGATATTAAGACTAACTTCCCTTCTAGGCTCTTAGCCTCACTAACCTGCTTCGCTACTGATAGCAATCTGCAGTTGCTTCTTAAAGGTAACAGTGGTTATTGCTTTTGTAATTATCTACCATGCCAACTCAGAGTGTAAGCAGTGGCTTTCGAGGACTGTGAGGCTAGGAAAAAAAAACAACCATTTTCAGTCTCAGACCTGAGCTTTTCTAGACTCTGGAGACTACACTCCTATCTAAACACAGCTGCTGGACAGTGAGGTTTTCTTTTTGGTGCTAGTGGAGATACAGTTTGCCACTTATTAAAAGGCAAGCACATGGGAGTACAAGTCATCCTTTGGAAGAACAGATTTGGTTAATCGCTGGCCATTGGTGGCAACATAGAAACGACGTTTTTATTTTTCCCTCCTTGCCCTTCCTGAACATTTTAGAGTGACCAGTGGTTGGACTCTTGAAGACGCTTACCCTGAACCTGAGTGTTAGGGGAGAGGGAATCTGCCGTTGCGGTTTCTGGAGCTGCTCATAAGCAAGAATTCCCTATCCTGATCAAGGCTTTAAGCCTAAAAGAAAGCAGAAATAGGTATGGATCCTTGGTGTGTATGATATGGGTGGGTGTGTACATGTATGCGTGCAGGGTGGGGTGGGTGTGGGTGTGGGTTGGGAAGGGGTGGCATACTGTTCGGGGCCTAGAATAGCCCAATGTCTGGATTCTCCTTTCTAGCAGAAGGAGTTTGTCAGTGATTTTTTGTTTGAACCATACAACCCCCTGTTGGCAGCTTTTGAGAGAGGAAAAGTAGTTTGGTAGTCATTTCTCCAGTTTCAAGCAACAAAATCTGATCTGTCTGTTATTCTTGTCCACTTATCTGAAAATTCCAATTTGGCTGTTCAAATATAGAAGACTTGAAAGATCACTGGGAAAGAGGAAAGACATACTAGAAAGCATGTTGCTCAGAATATTGGTGTGCACAAAATAATGATGATGATTTGCGTTTTGGAGCATTAACTATGAGACCAATATTCAATAGAACAATTGGAAACCAGGTTGCAAAAATCATGCAAGAAGTGAAAAATAAGATGGGAAAATGACCTTTTCCACCCACCATACACATTTTCTGGGTCACTCTCAATAAAACTAAAGGAAAGGGGTTCATGTTTCCAGAGAAATTGGAGACTGTTCAACATAATAGAAATAAGAGGCTAGAAACTTGGGTTCCTGAGGTCTCACCTAGGAACTGGATACTGGTTTGGTTGACTATTTTTCTTTTTCTTAGGTTGACTTTTAGTGTGACTTTTTTATGTGATATTAAATCCATTCTCCAAAAACATTGAAGATCTTTTAGAGTGGAAGATTCATTATTAAGCATTAGGATTCAATTGCAGTGCTTAACATGATAAGCAGATTTTGCCCAAAGATTTTGAGTCTTTAATGAGTGTCTGTGTCTATACAATGCTGGGGGTGGTGAGAATGATATGTCATCTCCTACTCATTTTTCATATGGGAAAATGGAAGTCAAGAAAAGAGTAATAAAATGTTTAGGTTACACTATAAATCAGTATTACAATTGAAATTTAAATCTTGAGTTGTCTTACTATTGATATCTGTTCTACTCAAAACATTACTTTCTTAAGAATTAGGAAGGGGGTTATGGTAATCATACCCTTTATTTTTCCATTTGTAAAATGTTGTCAGAGGCACATTTTAAGTGAAAGAGGGATTCCCTTTTAAACTATTACTCATGCCCCCCCCAAAAAAAATCTCAATGATTATTCCTGGATGGCTGAAAGATAAACTTTGCCAATGATAGTTACTCTGATTATCCCATCTTTCTCTAATTAAGCCATTGGCAATCAACATCCAAAATGAATAATATGAGACTGATTTGTCAATAAAAGATCTATGTTAGAGTTTACTGGGATTATAAAGGAAGATTTATCTCACAGAAGGAATCCTGATATCTGGTGCAAATCAAGCTCTCTTTACCTTTTATTTATTTTAGTTATCATTTAACATTTTATAGCTCCTCTAATATGCTGAATTATTTTATAAATCTTTTTGATGGGGTAACTTCTTCCACTACTCTGTCTCCACCTTGATATCTATATTAGTTGGATTCTTAAGAAAGAAATGGAATACAGAGAAATAAAACCTATTAATAAGGACCTGGGAAAATTGTCCTTTCTGATCACCCTACTTGACTTCCCCTGGTTTCCCTAGCTCCCTTGGAACTTAAGATTAAATATTTAGCACACAGCAAGAGTGAAAGGGAGTCGCACTGTACTGCTAACCACAAGGTCAGCAGTTCAAACCCACCAGCCACTCCTAGGAAACCCTATACAGAGTCGATATGAGTCAGAACTGACTCTATGACGCTTAATAACAGCAACAATAACAAAAGTGAAAGAGTAAACCTCAAGTGCGTAGGCCTCCAAGTTCCTCATTATAATAATGCTAGCATAGTGATTACAAGTTGGGCTGCTAACCTCAAGGTCAGCAGTTTGAAACTACCACCTATTCCACAGGAGAAAGATGAGGTTTTGTGCTCCTGTCAAGATTTACAGCCTCAGAAACCCTATACAGGGTTGCTAAGAGTCGGAATCGACTCCATGAGACATAACCACCACCACCAGAGCCAGGAGTCACCAACAGTTAATCTAGGTTCAATTCTTTACTTTGTTTCTTCCATGGAACCCTATCCCAGAATACCCATTTTCTTCCTTTTTAGAGGACTGATTTAACCATTAAATGGGTGTTAAGCTTCCTGTTTCCCCTTCCCAGGTCAAGGGCAGCCCAGGTGCCCAATTTCTCTCTCTCTTCACAAGGCACCACCAGCAATAGAGATGAGAAATTCTGAGGAACAGCCAAGTGGAGGAACCACAGTACTGCAGCGTCTGCTACAAGAGCAGCTTCGCTATGGCAATCCTAATGAGAACCGCAACTTGCTTGCCATACATCAACAAGCCACAGGAAATGGCCCTCACTTCCCCAGTGGCAGTGGGAATCCAGGTCCTCAGAATGACGTATTGAGTCCCCAAGACCACCACCAACAGCTTGTAGCTCATGTTGCTCGACAAGAACCCCAAGGACAGGAAATCCAGTCAGAAAATATCATCATGGAGAAGCAGCTCTCCCCTCGAATGCAGAATAATGAAGAGCTCCCAACCTATGAGGAAGCCAAGGTTCAGTCCCAGTACTTTCGGGGCCAACAGCATGCTAGTGTTGGAGCTGCCTTCTATGTCACTGGAGTCACCAACCAGAAGATGAGAACTGAAGGACGTCCATCAGTTCAGCGGCTCAATCCTGGGAAAATGCACCAAGATGAGGGACTCAGAGATCTTAAGCAAGGGCACGTCCGTTCCTTGAGTGAACGACTAATGCAGATGTCACTGGCCACCAGTGGAGTTAAGGCCCATCCACCTGTTACCAGTGCTCCCCTCTCCCCACCACAACCCAATGATCTCTACAAGAATCCCACAAGTTCCAGTGAATTCTACAAGACCCAAGGGCCACCTCCCAATCAGCATAGCCTGAAGGGCATGGAACACCGAGGCCCCCCACCAGAGTATCCCTTCAAAGGCATGCCTCCCCAGTCTGTAGTGTGCAAGCCCCAAGAGCCAGGGCACTTCTATAGTGACCATCGTCTGAACCAGCCAGGGAGAACAGAGGGGCAACTGATGAGGTATCAGCATCCCCCTGAGTATGGAGCAGCCAGGTAAGAGAGTTCCCTTTTTGTCATTTCTTGACCTCATCCCCAACCAGCTTCTTCTGCTGTCTGTTGGGAATCTTAGTGAAGGAACGGGCAGGTGTTTGGTATAACAAAATTTGCAATGCATAACTGGCATCTTGACTTAGTAAATTAACTGTCAAGCTGAGTTTCTAGCCTTGTCAACCATAATTAGCACAATACATTCCCTTCACTTTATGGGTTGAACCTGGCCACAACTGCCTAGTAGATGAACAGGAAGACAAAATCTTGATTTCAGTTGGTTATTCATTGCCCTGTCTCCTAGGATATCAAAAGTGCTCAATGCTCTTCTTTTGAGTTATTAAATCCAAAAGAAGCAGAAGCAAATTATCTTGGACTTTAGTCTAGAGTATCCTATCATTTCCATTTATGTCCCTCCATAAAACTCACATCAGTTAATTTATTTTATGCAAACAAATCTTTCTGATTCTTATTAGTTGGAATTTTTCTTTAGAATTACTATTTTTTTGTTTTGTTTTTAGGTAAACAAACACCCAGATTCTACTGTGGAGGGAAATATATATGTTCACAGGTTTAGACTGATCCTTACCTTGTATGTCCTTGTAATTCATGAAGTCTGAACTGCTTCATCTTTTTTTTTTTCCTATAGAGTTTGTTAATTATTTGTCATGCTCTTAAGTATCTAAGTTATATGTACATCATATAATGTAAAAGTTTTGGTCAGATGTTAGAATGCAGAAGAAAAAATATTCCCATGATGTCTTCAGGAAAGCTATCTCATATATTCAGCCATCCTAAATATACTTCTTAATTGTTCAGAGCCCATTCTCCCATTGCTGTATTTACCAGACCTTAGGATCCCATTCATTGTTTCTAGTAGTAATATTTGAGCCATGTTAGATCAGTAGTATTTGAGCATGTGAGTTGAAGAAGGAGGTTGAAACCATGAGCAACAATGATGGCAATTATGCATAGTATTCCTACAAGTTTAACACGAGTAATTTTGAGCGGCCATAAGTTTTGTAGTTCGTGGACCTAGGCTGACCTTTTTTCATAGGCAGCCCACAGACTAGCCCTGTGATCTGCTCTCTCCTTTCTGTTCTCTCCTTTCCTCATTCATTTGGGAAAAGCTTCTTGGCTTGAAGTTCATTGGATTATATATGAGAGAAAGCACAGGGTGGTGTAGGATAAGAGTATGCACCTGGCAATTCATCCACACCCCTGCCTTAATTTTTGTTTTAGTTTTTAAAGCCAGAGGCAATTCACATTAGGCTCTGCCCCTAACTTTGCTAGTTTAGGACTTTTTCTTCCTTAACCCAGGTTGATTCCCTAACCCTTTTCAGCCTCCTCTGTACATCTTTCAAAGGCCAAGAGCCTAGGTTCTGATAAGTGACTTGGAACAGGAAGTGGGGTAGTTGACAGGGCCATTCAGACTTAAATGAGAACAAGAACAAGATCCAGGGAGGGGATGGCCTGTTCAACTGCTTAACTTAGTGGAAACCCATTCAAGCCAGTAAAATGTCAATGAAGCTGGAGTTTTTGTTTTGCTTTTCCCATCAGTATGGAAGAGTCTGTGGGACTCCCGCCCATATGTGGATGGTCTGACGTCTGTTGCCTTGTAGGAGGGGAGTGTATTGGCTGGGGTGTGGAGCAGAATCCAAAGCTCCACTCAGCACATGTCCCGCCTTCCCAAGAAAGCTATTTTCAGAACTCATTCACCAGTATTGTTTGTGATCTGAAATGACTCCCACAGTGTTTGAAGCTCGATGGAAAGGCCCTTTGATCTGCTTAAATAAATAATAAGGAGCCCAAAGAGGGATTTTTAAATTTTCTTTCCTACTGATTAAACCACCATAGACATTTAGCTGAAGATATTTTATTAGAAGATATGTTTTATGTCGTTCTCTCTCCTGAGTTATCTAGGGCTCTCTTTCTTTCTTACTACAAAAAGCAACAGAACCCAGGTCAACTGCCCTCTCTAGAGCAATGATGTAATCCATAGGTTTACTTTAACAGGTTTTCTCTCTCATAGAGGATCTGGGTGGTTATTACGTTTGAGGAGTAAGCAAATCTAAAACAGTCCTAGTGGGGAGAAATTCTGTGTGAAGGTTGGGTCAGCTTTTGGCAAATTCCAACTGAAAAAAATTTTTTCAGGGCTCTGGGTGAGGGAGTGGCACCTACAGACAAACTATTGGCAAGAGAAGACAGTTAAAGTGTTTTCCAGAAGTGTACTGTTTTAAGTGGTGACACTTTACTTTTTTTCTTCCTTTATTTCCTTTAACCAACTAGCTCTATAGTGTGTGAGTACTTTTCCAAGTAACTGTTGCAAGCACCAAAAAATTAGAAGACTCAATTCTTTGTTCTTAATCTACAAATTACAGATCAGGGTGCAAAGCAAGCCCTTTGAACAAATTGCTGTTAAAAAAAAACCTTTGTTTGCCTTTAGCTGTGCAGTGAAATGCTAGAAATTTGCTCTTAAAATTAACAAAATGTTATAAACAGCCCTTTTATTACTTCATCTTCCCTATGTCCTCCTCCTCCCCCGCTTAAAACAAAAAACCTGAATATCTGAAACTTCAGTTGGGAAACAAGGCCAAATCATCTGAAGAATTGTAAAGTTTCTGAATCTTTGTCCTTCTAAATGCAGAGCCTTTTCTGGATTCTGGGGTTGTACATGCATTAACCACTTTAAAAAAATCAAATCTTTTCGGTTTCTAAAGCAGTCCACCTCCTTTCAGTTGTTGAGATCATACCAGATCTGAGGTTTCCTGAAATCTTTGTTGTGTGGAATCTAAGAGTGACCTAACTCTGTAGTTCAGAGCAGAACTGGTTGTGCAAGAGAAACAATCAGGAATTTTCAGTCTTCTCCAGGCTTCACAGCCTTCACCACTGCAGAGCCTGGGAAAGGAAGCATTTCTGCGGTGAGAGTAAATTGAGTTCCAGGTTGTTGGCGGGCACCTGCTCTGGTATGAATGTGTGCGTGTTCATGGGCTTGCACATGTGTGGGACAGGAGTAAGTGAATGTATGTGTGTGTTTGAGGAAGGTGGGGCTTCCTGTGAGTGTGGTGGCAGTGTAGGGTAGAAGTCTCTGTGTGAGCTTTTACTTTCCCTTTGTGTACTCACAAGCTTGCTCAGGGAAGGAGTTTCTCTAGCTTTGGGAAGGAGGCTAGATTTAGTCATGGATCTCCTTCCTGCGTGTATGATTGTCTCCTCTTTCCGGAAGAGCACATGTGTCCCAGGTTGTCTTAGAAGGAGCAGGATGAAGGGAGGGAAGAGGCAGTGAGGCCGGTCAGGGGCCTTCTAGTGGGATCATGTGATTCTATTGTCTACAGAAGGCTTGTTGTTCATGGTTAATGTTTCAGTGGGAAGTGATTCGGGCTACTATGTGGTGGAAGGAACTGGGTAGTTTTCAGCTCACCCAGCTTGACTGCCACCTTTATTATTATTGTTATTGCCATTACTATAATCGTTATTTAATCTTGAGTGGTTTTTGGTCCCTTTGACATCCCCTGTAGCTCTCTCCCACCCCAGCATTCATCACTTTTCTCAGTGGGACCTTCACACAAGTATTAAAACTGTCTTTTTATTTTTGTGGTGGAAGGATGCTGGAACCCAGATGGAGTTCATTCACTGGAGGCCTTTTTCTCCTTTTGTGACCCTCTGAGTGCCTGACTGTCTTGGTTTTCCCAACACTATGGTGCATGTGACCTGCTTCATTTTCCAGCCTGGGAACCCAATTGGCAACTAACTGCCTTGTATCCACGGATCTCTGGGGAAAACCCAGAGTCATTGCTTGAGACTGTATTCTGGGTGTATCTGATCCAGAGACCTTGTGGTCTCCTCCTTCTGGAGAACCCTGGGAAGTGCTGTGTGTTGCCCAGGGCAGGAAGGGATCTTTGAGTCTCTGACAAGCAGGAGGGAGGCCACTGTTTGAGAGAGAGGTCCACATTGCTTGATGGACCCCAGGGAATCTAAGGGGAGAAAGCCCAGTTCAGAACAATGTGTTCAGTCTTTAAAAGAGAACACCTCCCAGACTTCCAAATCCTGAGGAAAAAGATGAAGGTTAACACTATGATTCTCCTCTTAAATTTTGAGAGCTGTAAAGAGCATTGGAGAACATGAAATTTAAACTCTTTTTCTGCCTCAGAGATCCAAAAGTCCTAATAAACCCTAGGACATTATATTTTAATTCTAAGGAGATATATATATATATACTACAATAGCTCTTATTCAAAGAGGAAAGAAACCACGGAGTCCATTTTACCTGAAGATTCACAGTATATAAAATGGGCAAAGACTTATTGAAATAAATGTATAAACAGCCCTTGTGTCTTTGATTAGATAAGTGCTTAGAATTCTTGTAAAGAAAATTTTACAATTGTCATCATGAGTACTATGTACTTTCTTATATACACAATTGGTTTGCATGAATCCTTCAATATTCAGCAGTTTCATCTGAAATTGGATGAATGGGGGTGGGGGCAAAAAGTATCAGAAGCATAGGTATAACTGAGAGACAGAGCCTAAGTAAGGTATGAGTGGAATCAAGGACTCTTGTAAACATCTAGGTTATTGATTATCCACTAGTGAGTATTTGAAATGTTTTCATAGCTATGAAATGCCCCTTATAATGAGAATCTCTTCTAAGGATAGATAAAGGAATAATAATGCTAACTAGAGTATGTGTGGGAGAGATAAGCTTTAGCATGTTGGAATGCCAGTTAATTGCACCAAGTGATTTGCCCCAATTCCACCATGAATTTTTTGCAATTTAGTGCAAAGATTAAATGGATTTCCCATATGTAAAATCTCAAACAAGGTCAGCCTATCTCACTGGGAGGTAGATGAAACACTCTGTAATTTCTTTTGAGCTCAGAAATTAGAAGAACCCAGTATCTTTGCAATTCACGTGCAACCTCAGTAAAGAAACAGAGGCTTGTGCAGATCAAGTAAATTGAGCAAGGTTACATAGCTAGTAGAACAGGGCTTCTAAACTTTGTTGGTATCAACATTCCATGCCTTTAGCCATCTGGCTTCCATGGATTGAGAAATATCAACTCAGTGTCAAGCATCCACAGGATTTGAGAAATATATAACGTTAGTTGAGCAAAGGCTAGAATGGGAGTTGGGGGGAGAAAGTAAACACGTTTTTTTGTTTTTACTGTATACTGACAAATGTTCTACCTAGTGGTGGAAATGGTGAAAGTGATCCATCCATATATTCTGATGGTTTACCTTAATGGCTAGTAGTGTGGTATTATGAGATAGCAATATTGAACAATGCACCAATGTTCTCTTTCTGAAACTGTAAGCAAAAGGATGAGGATCTGAAATTCAGTGCAAATAATCAACATATTGTGGTAGTGGAAAGTCTGGAAATGGGAATCTATACCAAGGGATTTACCTTAGCACTACCATTTCTCCTCTCTGGACCTCTGTTTACTCCTAAATCCCATGACAGAGTTGGACTAGACTATTTAGTTTAAATCTTCTTAGCCCTTATATTTTATGATTCAGCACCCCAAAGATAAAATGATAAAGCTGCCTGTAACTCCCTCCAAATCCTGCTATTATCACTGCTAATGGAGCTCCACTATTAAATAAATATTAAATAACTATAATCCTGATGTGCCACTGTAGGACAAGTACTGGACTGCTAACCACAGGGTACGTGGCTACTCCTCAGAAACCTTAGGCAAGGTTGCTATGAGTCAGAATTGACTCAGTGGCACTTGACAACAACCACCACCACACATTATCACCAAGAATCATTTGGTGTTGCTGCCATAATAAATATTCACTTTATAGATACTCAAGGAAGTTTTTGTGAATATATGAACAAGGTGATTCTTCAGAATAATCACGGGGTGCTACAGATAGCAATATTTGATGGTGGTTTTTATATTTATTGTTTTCTTCTGTGCAAGTAGAACGTATTTTCTAAATTTACATTTTTACATATGCTATATCACATATGGAATGCTCAAAAAATATATAAATAGTTACGTCACAAGATACATATTACCTTTCAGAATAATCGCTTAAAATGTTTAACTTTAGCAGTGAGTGGCATATATCACTTAGATTTGTAAAAGAAGACCTTTGAGATCATCTGCTTCAGTACCTTGTAGAATCACATGACTTTCTGATGGATCTTTCTGTCTGACAGAGTCCCAAAAAGTCAGACCTAGAAAAATTTGTAAAGGTCTTTGCAGAGATCACATAGTCTAAACCTTCCTGCTTCTCATTTTGCATGTATCTGTCCTAGGTGCTGGGAATCTTCTTCATCTCACTTTTTTGCCCTACTCTCCCAGTGCCTTCATAGAGAACTTAACTTGAACATGTCCTTCATGTTTTACAGGCCAACACAGGACATCTCATTGCCGCTGTCAGCCAGGAACTCTCAGCCTCACAGCCCTACTTCTTCCCTTACATCAGGAGGTTCCTTATCCTTGCTGCAGTCTCCACCGTCCACTAGATTGTCTCCTGCCCAACACGTCTTGGTCCCAAACCAAGGAGACCACTCAACTCACCTGCCCAGGCCACAACAGCATTTTCTTCCTAATCAGGCTCATCAGGGAGATCATTACCGTCTCTCACAGCCTGGTCTGAGTCAGCAACAACAGCAGCAGCAGCAGCAACACCATCATCACCATCACCACCAACAGCAGCAGCAGCCAGGAGAAGCCTATTCAGCTATGCCTCGGGCTCAGCAGTCGTCTGCTTCTTATCAACCAATGCCAGCAGACCCTTTTGCCATTGTATCCAGAGCCCAACAAATGGTTGAGATCCTCTCAGATGAAAACCGGAATTTACGACAGGAGTTGGAAGGATGCTATGAGAAGGTAGCAAGACTGCAGAAGGTGAGGTTCCCATTTTGATATATTAAAGTTACCTTTAAATCTTAGAAGTGGAACTTGTTTAATGTACATACAAAAGTTTCCATTTGTGGGTACTTGTGGTATTTAGAAGTAACCCTGGTGGCACTGTGGGCTAGGCATTACAGTGCTAATCAAAAGGTTAGTGGTTCAAACCTACCAACCACTCCATGGGAGACAGATGAGGCTGTCCGCTCCTGTAAAGATTTACATTCTCAGAAATCTATGAGTTAGACTTGCCTCAGTGGCATTATTTATGGACAATCTTTAGGATTCTTGTATCTGAAGGTTCAGTATGGATCAAGCTTTAGAAAAGGCCTTCTGTTTATCGATCTAGAGAGAAGTAATGTTTTATATTTACATGAAGAGAAAACAGCAAGAATAAGCATGTTTTATTTTGTCTTCCCAGATACCAAAGCTCTATAGGAGACTTAATAGATTATTCTAGAATTCCAAAAGGCCAAGAACACTATTGATACCTATATAGATGAAAGTCTTACTTGTATTTTAAGGCTGTTCTCTTGGTCATATATATATATGTTTTTCAAATACTGAATTTGAATCTTAAATACCATTGTTGTTGTTGTTAAGTGCCATTGAGTCAGTTCCAATCCATAGCGACCCTGTATAGGGTTTCCGAAGAGCAGCTGATGAGCTTGAACCACAGATCTTGCAGTTCAAATAGCTTTGCAGTCTGGTACATTAACACATAATGCCACACCAGGACTCCTATAAAACCATAGTTCCAAGAAAGTTCCAAGAAAATTCTCACCAGCTGATGTTAGATCCTGTTCTGCCTTGTTCTGGAAAAGGCTTAGAGTACTTTTCCTGGTGGGGGTTCTCAGAGTAACTCTTCAATAACCCTCCCTTTTCTTCATTTTGTGGTTTTTCTTTGCAGCTAAAATGCAACATCTGTTCTCTTTCTCGGGTGTGTGTAGGAGGCAGGAGAGGCTTTAGCACCACAGCTGGGTGACAGGTGACAGCCCTAGGCTGAGGAAGTAGAAAAAGGAGCGTGTGTCCCAAGTTCACATTCTTCCCTGGGCCCCTCCTGTCTCTCACAGCTGGGAGTTCAGCTCTTGAGATTGTGCCTTAAGCTAGGAACTTTGGCTCTTGGATTCCAGTGGCTGTTGATGAATAGGGTTATGCCTTTGGCAGTCTCTTTTGTCATTGTGGAGCTTATGTGGTTTGATCTCCCTACAATGTGAAGCTTTTCAGGGAGGTGAGAGTGAAGGTGTGGGAAAGAAGGAAGATTGCCTTGTATTTGTTCAGTAACTCTTTAAGAGGTACCTAGGAGTGGACATTTCAGGGTCCTAAATGAAGCTGAGAATTTGTAAACACCAGATCTAGGTCCTAAAGTAGGGCTTATTATCAGCTAAGTATTTTTAGAAAATAAAATAAAATAAAACTACCCCTCAGTTTTCCCAAATCTGCATGGAAATTTTTGGGGTGGAGAGAGAGATTAGCAGTCCAGTGCTTACCCTACACCACATGAGTTCTCCAGATGTCAGCTAGTGGTAAGAGGGAAAAGAAAAAGACTCAAGACTCAGAAGGGGGATACGCTGACACAGAATAAAATACGCTGACAGAATAAGTTAGGAAACCCACTACTACTCTTGCTCTTCCCTCACTCCACCATCAAAAAGAAGAAACACTGAAACTGCCTTTCTGTTGCTTCTTTTTCTGGAAGGCCCTGTTAAAAGATGTGCACCTTGCCTTACTGACAGGTACAGTGTCTGCAAAGAGAATAGGGGAAGAATTAGCTATAAGATCTTGTAATAGTACTTTGAACAACTTGAGTAAAGACACTGCCTTCCAAGTGTTGGATTCAGTGAATGAATGGATAGCCTCACATTCTAAAAGTTGCCTAAAGCAGACCAACATCAAACCTGCTCTTTTAAAAGGAAATATTTATTTTCTTTACCCGAGCACTTGATGAAGCAATAGTTACATCATGCACAGGCCTTGGAGATTTTGTATCTAAATGCCATTCATCAATTTTCACCTTCTGTGCTGCTATCTTGCCATCTGCAAGGAGAAAAACATTTTTAAGTGTGCTCTTTTCTGTGGTGTAAGCCTCATTTATTTGCAGTCAGTTCCATCTCAGGCATAATTTTAGACATGGGACCAGGTTGATTCTAGGATTATAACCACAGACATAGAGGTTAGGATTTATAAAACATACATTTTGGGGACACAGTTCAATCCAAGACAATATCTTTCCCTTGGTCTCCTGCTAGGGATCTGGTATATCTCTCCATTAAAGTACCCTTAGTTGTGTTAAGAAAGTACTGAGACATTAAGAAGAAATACAGATTGCTGAAAATTTTGATATAGGACCCAATAGATGGATCCTGATTAAAAGGAGTAAAAATGTGGAACAGAATGTCAAATGTTTCAAGTAAATTGCTCTGAGATCATCTTTGGATTGGAACTATCCCCTGAAGTCATCTTTAAACTAAAGTTTAGCTCAGCTAGTAAAGAATGTTCATTTTGAATAGTGCATTCTTTTAAAATACTATCTGTAAGACATTGAATTCATAATAGCAACTCTAAAACACAGAGAAGTTTAGGAGACAGAAGGTACAGTTAATAGTAGTGAAACAATATGGATAGAGATAGTGAGATGATGACACAATGAGAATGTAACGAATATCATTGTACTATATATAGAGAAAAGTTTGAATAGGAATATATGTTATATATATTTTCACCAAAAATATAATTAAAGAGAAGGGCGAGGTGAAGAATGGATGCAAGGGTCAAATTTTATTTGAACACAGATTGAGAATAGATTGTGGAATGGATTTGCTGTATGCAAATCATATGCAAATATCTCTTAGTTATTACATGTGTGTGAAATGTATGCTAGTTACCTAAAGACACTGGAGTCTTGGCTGATTCCAGAGTAAGAAGCCTTCTATCTCTCCCCCCCCCCCATTTTATAAGATTTGCAGGGTGTCATAAAACAAAACTCTGATTATTAATTTCTGTTTCAAAAGTCTATATTCATTTCTCACTATTAGGGGTTAAAGTCCAAAAGTCTTGCATTAGAGTCCTTTTATGTTCTGACTCCAATCTATCTTTGCAACTATAGCTGCTTTCCTCTGTGTATACCAGAGTCCAGCCAAACGAAACTAGTGGTCATTCTGGGAATGTATTCACTCACTCATAATAGAATGCTTTTACCTTCCCCTCTGCCTATTGAAATCTGACCCATCTTTCAGTATCTGACTCAAATACTGAAACTGTGGTCTACTCCCTTCACCCCTAACAAAGAATAACCTTTTCTTCCTCTCTACTTTATAGATTTGTTTCTACTTATTTTAATAATGAATAATTTCTTATATTATATTTCTTGATTAGATTGAAAACTCCTTGAGGGTAAAAATGAAGTCCTCATTCATATTTATATATCACACAATAGTTTCAAAAATTCTTAACAAATAATAGATCCTTGATAAGCATATCTAATGCATCAAATCAGTTCTTGAGATGGTATCTAAGTTCAAGTGAGATATGTTCAAGGTCATATTTTGGCTGTCATGGAGTTGTTTGAATTTTCTTCAGCTTCAGTCTGAACTTGCATATGAGCAATTGATTGTTTGTTTGTCTGTCACTGGCCTTGTTTTGGCTGATGGTATGGATCTTTTCCACTGTCTCTTTCCAGAGATATAGTTAATTTGATTTCTGCGTATTCTACCTAGTGAGGTCCATGTGTATAATCATATATTAAGTTGTTTTAAAAAGGTATTTGCAATGAATAAGTTATTGTCTTTCATAATTCCATCTTGCAATTTTCAACATAAATTTTATCATCAAGGCCATATTTTCCAACAACTGATCCTTCCTCTTTGTTTCCATCCTTTTCTTTCCAGTCACTGGTTTTGTGTGGGCATTTGAGTAATAGTGGTATTAGCTGGTCTTCCCAGTAGGCATATGAATATTATTCTATCCAGCATTATACGTCACAATAGATCTTGAAATGTTCTTTTTGATGATGAACACGATGCCATTCATCTTCAATTTATCATCCCGGGCATTAAAAAACCATGATTTTCAGATTTAATATGGCCACTACCAGTCCATTTAATCTCACTAGTGCCTAGGATAGTGAACTTTCTGCATTCCATTTCATTTTTGTCATCTTCCAGTATCCCTAGATTCAGATTCCCTACATCTCATTTTAAGTTGTTAATGGATGTATAAAGCTGTTTCTCTTCATTTTGAGTTCTTCCCCATCTGTTGATGAAGGTCCTGAAAGCTTTACTCCATTCGCATCATCATTGCCAACTCTACTTTGAGGAGGCAGCTCTTCTCCAGTCATATTTGCAGTGCCTTCCATCCTGAGTGGTTCATGACAATATTCTGGTGCGATTTATCATGTTTCAATATTCAGTATTCTAGTGCTATTTGACAGTTTTCCACTGCTATTCATAAGGTTTTCAGTCACTAAACGTTCAGAAGCAGTCCACCTCTCTTTTTAAGTTTGTCTTAGTTTGTAAGACATGGGTATACCTTGTTGGTATACCTTGTTGGTATTTAAAATACCTGTACTGTAGCATAGCATCCAGCGTCACAGCAATACGCAAGCAACCACAGTGTTACAGGTGGTGGTGAGAAATTTCTTCTGTATCCTATAAGGTTACTACTATGAGTTCAAAACTACTCTATGGCAATGTGATTTTTTTTTTTTTTTTTTTAATGGGCAAAGGAATCCTTTCCTAGGCAGGCATCAGGAAAAATTGAAACAAATATGTAAAAAGGTCTTCAAATGCTTTGGCAAAAGCTATTTACATACTATACACTATTATTGTAATTACTAATTAAGAGAACTTTTATCTGGAAATGCTCCTCCAAAACCCTATACAGGGTCACTATGAGTTGGAATTGACTTGATGACATCTAAAAACAACATAGCTAGTGTGGTGCTGTAGGACCAAGTGCTTGATCACAAGGTCATTTTGAGCCACAAGGTCAGCAGTTCAAAATCACCACCACTCCTGGGAAACACTATACAGGGTTGCTGTGAGTCGGAACTAACTCAAGAACAACGAACAACAATAGCAAAATAGCTATTGTATTAGTTATCTAGTGCTGCTTTAACAGAAATGTCACAAATGGTTGGTTTTAACAAATAGAAATTTATTCTCTGACAGTTTAGGAGGCTAAAAGTCCAAATTCAGAATGTCAGCTCTAGGGTAGGGCTTTGTCTGTCACCTCTAGGGACAGTATCTGTAAGCTTATCATTCCTTGGAGGTCTTCCTGTGTCTTGCCATCAATCTTCCCTTGGATCTAGGAGCCTCACAGTGCAAGAACCCCAGTTTCAAAGGATGCACTACACTTCTGGCTCTTCTTTCTCATTGGTACTAACTCCCTCTGCTTTCTCCTCACTTCTCTCTCCTTTTAGCTCTTGTAAGTAAAAGGTGTTGCAGGCCACACATCCTGGGGAAAGTCCCCTTATATTGGATCCATGGTGTGATGGGATTAAGGGTGTTGGTTACTGGTTTATCAAATCAGATCACATCATGGGGAATTACCACATAACAACTGCCCAACCACTGATAATCATGACCCTGCCAAGCTGACACATATTTTGGGGAGAACAATTTAATCCGTGAGTAGATATGAAATTTACTCTATCTCAATACCTGCCTTGAAGGTAAAAAATCTTTTTTGTTTTGTAAAAAACTAAGGACATTGAATGAATTTGAATGAAACATCGAGTTAAGGTTGAACTTAAAAATCTCCTTGAAACTTTTCTCATGTGTGCTGTACTTGCCTTCTGGCCATCTAGAAAACCATAGGAGAAGCTGTTATTGAAGATTTGCATGTATGTTTTTACATCCTCTCCCCCATCAACTTCCTACTTTCACTACCGTCTTTCCTTTTCTTTTTCTTTTTCAGGTAGAGACAGAAATCCAGCGTGTGTCTGAGGCATATGAAAACCTTGTTAAGTCATCCTCTAAAAGAGAGGCCCTGGAGAAAGCTATGAGAAACAAGCTTGAGGGGGAGATTCGAAGGATGCATGACTTCAATAGGGACCTGAGAGGTAAGTGAATTAATGGATTTCTCTTTCTATATCCAAAGAGTTGGGCAAAGCAGTGAAATGAAGGGCTGAGAAACATAATATTAGGCTGTTAGAGACTGTCTGACCCATTCAGTTTGCCAGTAAATTGCAAGGCATATACAAAGCTTAGATTTTGTGATTGCAGTAGTGCATGTGCTGTCCTTCTGAGAGATGAACTGCTGTTTTGATTAAGCAGTATGTCTCCTGGAACTCATGACCCACCCGTTCTGCCTCCATAATTGGTGCTGCCCCTCTTCCTTTATAGAACTAGCTAAAGGCAGGCCTTTTGGCTGTGCAATCTTAAAATAATGACATCCTTCAACAACTATTGTTTCTGGAACTCTCTCCTTCTGGATGTTAACCCCAAACTATTAAAGATGGTGAAAAATGTGTTGTTGTTTTTTAAAAACACCTTTAACATCTTCAAAACTGATTACATTGAGGAAGTTATTTCTTATCTTTTGGTTCATGGTTATCTTATCTATAAAATGAGGGGGTTGGGTCATCCTGAGTTAGAAGCAACTCTACTACAAGTTTATGTTTGTGTGTTTTATTTTGTTTTATTTGTACAACATACTGTCATTGGTCTCATCCAGTTTTGACATTATATGATTCTACTGACTTCATCAAGCTCTGGTAGTGTAGTGGTTACGAATCGGGCTGTGAGCTGCAAGGTCAGCAGTTCGAAACTACCAGCTGTTCTGTGGGAGAAAGATGAGGCATTCTGCTCCTATAAAGAATTTACAGCCTTGGAAACCCTGTACAGGGTCGCTATGAGTTGGAACTGACTCCACGGCACACAGCCACTACTGACTTTATCATATCCTTGGTGCTTTTTTTCCTAGTGAATAAAATATATATTCTTTCATTGACTTTGAGGATTCTCCATTTCCATTTTTGTCAGTGGGGAATGAAAGTTTTGCATATTCACCTCCTCCTTCCTTACCATGGTCTGGTTTTAGTTTGGAATTCAAGTTTGCAAAACTTTGTCTATGTCACCTATTCCTAACTAACAAGGAGAAGCAGGCTTGTTTGTCAAAGGTCATTATTTAGAGGGCAAACAGCATGTGATTGGAAGTTTGTATTTAGGATCTTGATGACTGTCTCCAAATTCCACAGAACGTCTAGAGACTGCCAACAAGCAGCTTGCTGAGAAGGAATATGAGGGGTCAGAGGATACCAGAAAAACCATCTCTCAGCTCTTTGCTAAAAGTAAGTATGAAAGCTTCAAGAGCAAGTATTAATGTCCTGATGGAAGTGAGGTGTGTGAAAAATTCCCACAGTTCTATTTAGCCTTCTAGAATAGCCTGGACTGGGTTAATGTCGCTTAGAGAATCTTTTCCACAACATCTACTCACACAAGCATGGCTCTTTCCATATTAAACTAGAAAATTCCCTTTAACTCTCTGTTATTGTCATGGCTAATTGAAGAAAAGACCTTTGTGATTATTGAGACCCTTAATGTTGAAGAGATTTTCTCTAGCATCTTAGACTGACTCTGGTAGTGATGGGATTAACACACAAGATTGATGAACTAGCATTTAAAATACTTGCAACTTTTTGTTGATAAGTGCCATTGAGTTAGTTCCCACCCATAGTGATCCTGTGAACTTGAACCAAGGAGTGGCTGCTGAGCTTGAACCACCCACTTTGTGGTTCAAATCAAGTTTTCAGTCCAGCGCATTAACCCAAAGCATCACACCAGAACTCCAACTTGCAACTAGGGGGCCCTTAGTGAAATGCCTTGTATTTTACATCATTAAGTGTTGGCAGATTTCAAAGGTGAATAGAGAGGAATCATTGCTATGACCTGAACCAATGATACAGTAACTGGTTGCAGGGTTGGAGGATGTGGGAAAGGAAAGAGCTACGTCTTCTTAATACTACCATTGTTGTTGTTAAGTGCCGTTGAGTTGGTTCCAACTCATAGCGACCCAGTATAAGGTTTCCAAGTTGAGTTTCAACCGCCAATCATGTTGTTAAAATTGACCTTGCAATCCTACACTTATCCAACAGCACCACATAGCTTTCCTTTTTCTGAAAATGATCCTAGGATCGTGACAAAGAATTCATCATAATATTTATCATTTTTGTGCTGTGGGCTAATGCGTCAGACTGCAAAGTTGTTTGAACTGCAAGGTCGGTGGTTCAAGCTCACCATCTGCTCCTTGGAAACCCTCTAGATCTCTATGGGTTGGAATCAACTCAATGGCATTTAACAACAACAACATGGACTCCTCCCAGCTTGTTGTTGTTAACTACCGTAGAGTCGCTTCCAACTCATAGTGACCCTATGCACAACAGAACAAAACACTACAGGGGTACTGAGTCATCTTCACAATTATTGTTACGCTTGAGCCCATGACAATATCTAATTTTGATTCCAGTTGCCATAGTAATACCAGCAATAAAAACTGCATAGTAGATTGAGTCCATAGGGAGAGTTAGTTGGGGGGTAACATTTCTATGTTGTTGTTGTTGTGAAGTGCCGTCGAGTTGATTCTGACCCATAGTAACGCTGTATAGGGTTTCCGAGGAGCAGCTGGTGGGTTTGAACCTCCAACCTTGCAGTTCAAATGGCTTTGCAGTCTGGTGCATTAACCCACAACATTTCTATAGATGTCCATATTTGATTTCTTTTACCCCCAACCTTCCCCAGTGCAGTTCCCAGCTGTAGTAAGTAGTGCTTGGTGGAGACTTGTCAGTTCCCATTTTTGCTGTGCCTCCAAGTGACCCTTTCAAGTCATTCCATGTGGCTTTCAGTCAACTTTTACAAATAGTGTGTTTGATTTTCACTTAGAATATTGCCCTTTCTTCCTGGATTGCTCTGTTGTGCTTCTGGCTTTAGAACTGGGTTCTTTTTTGTCTTGTTTTGTTTTGTTTTTCTTCCTCTTTCCCTGATCTTCTTGTTCCTTTGTCAGTATATCTTAGAGGAAGGAATGTAGTTTTTCTGGTGTCATCAGTGCTTAGTGTAAATTGCTTGGAGGTGAAGTTGTTGTGGTGGTGTCCTGGGTTACCCTGGAAGCTAGTTCGCTGGTGGAAAGAGGGTGGCAGCTTCCCAAGACAAAACAAAAATAAGATTTAAAAAAATATATGGATTCTTGCCCTAACTCTTCTAATTCACAATCTTCCCAGTGTGGGGATGATATTTTAGGTGTCCTGGGAGATCTGCTACATCTCTATAAAATGTGGTAATATAGTAAATCAAATTGTATTAATACAAGGGGAAAAGACTGTCAAATGGCCTTAGAATGGCAAAGTAAACTACATCAACTAAGCAGAGAAGAGGGTAGATTGGTCTCCTTAATTTCTTTTGCCTTTGGGCATTGGCAGGGCCCTTCATGAACTGGGAACTGGGGCAGGAAAAAAGAAACCTCTCTTGAAAAGCCTTCCTAGGGAGTGTGTTCCAGCAATTTTAAAGAGGTCAAATCAACTCAACCCTAGGAGAAGGCAGCCTGGCATAGTAGAAAGAGTTCAATACAGCCTGGGTTTAAATATGGGCTCCAGCGGTTATTTACCAATTGGCCCTAGGCAACTTCTCTAGATCTCTGTTTTCTCATATGCCAAATAGAGAAGAAAATAATACCTTCCTTGTGTGATTGTTCTGAGGATTAAGTGAGGTAAATATCCTAAAGTATTCACTGTAATACCTGATATGCAACAGGTATTCAGCAAATGTTTGTTTCTTTCCAAGACACATCTGAATAGATACATAAAGTCAAAGTGGGAAGGAAGGTGAGACTACCCTATTATAATGTCTTCTACAAACTTAAGTGTCAATTTATTAAGAGAAAGGGAACTCTTAACACCAAATTGGAATTAAAACTATTGGTTTGTATTTTTGGTATGAGGTCTGTCCTAGTTATAACAAGAAGGAAGTAGAAAGGCATGGTCACCTGTAGCTATAATGCAGTCATACATTCAGAAAGAAAGAATTATAAATTTTTTATAACAGGTAAGTCTCAAATTTACTTTCAGAACGTGTATATAGAAGCTATCATTACTACAATGAAAGGCAATTTGAAGCTGCACATTCTCTATCATTATTAATCACCTTGATCACCATTGTCATCATTCTCCTTATTTATTTAACAATTTCCTTTGGTGTTTGATTGTGCTTTTTAATGTTTTTATCATTTAAGTAATCAATTATCTAATTGGATCCTTTCAAAATATTGTGAGGTTAAATAAGATGATATCTTTGATTTTTGACCGTCCAAGGAGCTCTGGTAGCATATTGGTTACGAATTGGGCTGCTAAGCTCAGGGTCATCAGTTTGAAACTACCAGCTGTTCTGCAGGAGAAAGATTAAGCTTTCTGCTCCCGTAAAGATTTACAGCCTCAGAAACTCTGTACAGGGGTCGCTATGAGTTGGAATTGACTCCACAGCACATAACAACAACAACAACAATGTATATTTAGTATTCTTTGCCTACAGCAATATTTATTATTATTACTATTCTTTTGCTACTGACTGGCTAAGTCATTTCTGGTGGATGTTCGAAGTCCTTGAGTGTCAATGAGGTTATGATTATGCTTTTACCTCCACAGAAGAAGTTATAGGAATTCATCATGCCATCAATTCTGGAAGCCTTATTATGCAAACTGCTTGAGTTTGATGATCCAAGATATTATAAGAGGGTTGCTAGTTGTCTGGAGTCCCTGGATGGTGCAAGTAGTTAAGGCATTTGGCTTCTAACCAAAAGGTTGGAGGTTCAAGACCACCCAGAGACACTGCAGAAGAAAGGCCTGTCAATCTACTTCTTTAAAAAGTCAATCATTGAAAACCCTGTGGAGCACAGTTCTACTCTGACATACATGGGTCCACCATGAGTCAGAGTCAACTTGATTTGGTTTGGTTTGCTCATTGTCTGGAAAGAAAGATAGAGACTAGAAGGGGGAAAAGGATTTCTGGTAGTGTAGTGAGTTATGAGCTTGTCTGATAATGATAAGACCAGCAGTTCAAATCTATCAGTTCATCTGCAGCCAGAGAAAAATGAAGTTTTCTGCTCTCTTAAAGATTTACAGCTGTGAATTGGAACCGACTCAGTGGCACGCAACCACCACCAGAAGGGGGTATCGGAATCTTAAGTTGAGTTTATAAGTCTCTAGGTGGTGTGAATGATTCACTAGACTACTAACCTAAATGGCAGGTTTGAACCCATCCAGCGGTTGGAATAAAAGGTCTGGCTATCTGCTTTTGTTAAGATTTTTGCCAAACTCTATTTATCATTTCTACTAGGTGACACATGGAGTCACCATGAGTAGGAATCAATTCAATGACAACTAACAACAGCAACAAATTGGGCATGGAAAATTATTACCAGCTTCCACTCAAAGAGAAAACGAGAAATGCTGGTGGTGGAAGCCAAGCAAAGGAATGGGCAGACTATAGTATCAGGGGCAGGAAAGGGAGTGGGTAGAGGTACCATAACCTTAGCAGTACATTCACACTTGGTGAGAGAATTAGCAGGTTTTTGTATGTTTTGTTTTAACCTTTTATTGTGAATTGAGTGATAGTTTATATGGGAGAATATCAGTTTTGCAGTTAACTAATCGTATTTTGTTTCATTGCAGTGGATTACAATCCCCTCCATGCACCATCAGTATTTGCCACTATTCCATATACATATTTTTTATTTACAGAAAAACACACATTTAAACAACCCAAGGGCAAATTTTGCAAGCCTGCCTACTGGCAGCCAGCATACAGTCTTTTTCTTTATATGAGTCTGTTTGTTCTTTGGTAGCCTATGGTACTTTACATATTCTCCTCTAACACCATAACTCAAATGCATCAATTCTTCTATGATCTTCCTTATTCAATGTCCAGCTTTCACATGCATATGAGGTTATTGAAAAT